>NW_027516368.1:7585000-7916426 GCF_048772815.1 Callospermophilus lateralis | reverse complement strand
ACTCTAAATCCAACATGGTTTGTAGTAGCTCTTTGAAACTTGACAAAATAAAGGAGTTCTCAGTTTTGTCTCAATGGTTTGTTTCCTCTTCAAGTACCCCTAGGAACAGACTGTGGAAAAGCACTTTCATTGAGTGGGGTTGCCAAGCTTCTAAGAAATAACGAGTTTCCGAATTACCAGCAAATATTTATTCATCTAATCTTGATGATACTTGGTGGTGAAGATCGGTACATAAATCCCACTTGGCTCACCAAATTTTATTCTTCTAGGTTGAAGTTTTCGTCTACAGTAGCAGTTTTTATATTTAGGTTTCACTGTGTTCTCTCCTATATAGATAGATGACTTTGGAACTCTAAATCCAATATGGTTTGTAGTAGCTCTTTGAAACTTGAAACAATAAAGGAGTTCTCAGTTTTGTTTCGATGGTTTGTTTCCTCTTCAAGTACCCTAGGAACAGACTCTGGAAAAGCACTTTCATTCAGTGGTGTTGCCAAGCTTCTAAGAAATAACGAGTTTCCGAAATACCAGCAAATATTTTTTCACGAAATCTTGATGACACTTGGTGGTAATGATCAGTACACAAATCCCACTTTGCTCACCAAATTTTGTTCTTCTAGGTTGAAGCGTTCGTCTACAGTAGCAGTTTTTATATTTATGTTTCACTCTGTTCTCTCCTATATGGATAGATGAATTCGGAACTCTAAATCCAACATGGTTTGTAGTAGCTCTTTGAAACTTGAAAAAATAAAGGAGTTCTCAGTTTTGTCTCTATGATTTGTTTCCACTTGAAGTAGCCCTAAGCAGTGACTGTGGAAAAGCACTTTCCTTGAGAGGGGTTGCCAAATATCCAACAAATTACGAGTTTCCAAATACCAGCAAATATTTTTTCACCCAATCTTGAAGATACTTGGAGGTAATGATCAGTTCACAAATCCCACTTGGATCACCAAATTTTGTTCTTCTAGGTTGAAGCGTTCGTTTTCAGTAGCGGTTTGTATATTTCGGTTTCACTCTGTTCTCTCCTATATAGATAGATGAATTTGGAACTCTAAATCCAACATGCTTTGTAGTAGCTCTTTGAAACTTGACAAAATAAAGGAGTTCTCAGTTTTGTCTCAATGGTTTGTTTCCTCTACAAGTACTCCTAGGAACAGACTGTGGAAAAGCACTTTCATTGAGTGGGGTTGCCAAGCTTCTAAGAAATAACGAGTTTCCGAATTACCAGCAAATATTTATTCATCCAATCTTGATGATACTTGGTGGTGAAGATCGGTACACCAATCCCACTTGGCTCACCAAATTTTGTTCTTCTAGGTTGAAGCGTTCGTCTACAGTAGCAGTTTTTATATTTAGGTTTCACTGTGTTCTCTCCTATATAGATAGATGAATTTGGAACTCTAAATCCAATATGGTTTGTAGTAGCTCTTTGAAACTTGAAACAATAAAGGAGTTCTCAGTTTTGTCTCTATGGTTTGTTTCCTCTTCAAGTACCCATAGGAACAGACTCTAAAAAAGCACTTTCATTCAGTGGGGTTGCCAAGCTTCTAAGAAATAACGAGTTTCCGAATTACCAGCAAATATTTATTCACCCAATCTTGATGATACTTGGTGTTTACGATTGGTACACAAATCCCACTTGACTCACCAAATTTTGTTCTTCTATGTTGAAGTGTTCGTTTTCAGTAGCAGTTTTTATTTTTAGGTTTCACTCTGTTCTCTCCTATATATATAGATGAATTTGGAACTCTAAATCCAACATGGTTTGTAGTAGCTCTTTGAAACTTGACAAAATAAAGGAGTTCTCAGTTTTGTCTCTATGGTTTGTTTCCTCTTCAAGTACCCCTAGGAACAGACTGTGGAAAAGCACCTTCATTGAGTGGGGTTGCCAAGCTTCTAAGAAATAACGAGTTTCCGAATTACCAGCAAATATTTATTCACCCAATCTTGATGATACTTGGTGTTTACGATTGGTACACAAATCCCACTTGACTCACCAAATTTTGTTCTTCTAGGTTGAAGCGTTCGTCTACTGTAGCAGTTTTTATATTTAGGTTTCACTCTGTTCTCTGCTATATAGATAGATGAATTTGGAACTCTAAATCCAACGTGGTTTGTAGTGGCTCTTTGAAACTTGACAAAATAAAGGAGTTCTCAGTTTTGTCTCTACGGTATGTTTCCTCTTCAAGTAGCCCTAGGCACAGACTGTGGAAAAGCCCTTTCATTGAGAGGGGTTGCCAAGCTTCTAAGAAATAATGAGTTTCCGAAATACCAGCAAATATTTTTTCACCCAAACTTGATGATACTTGGTGGTGATGATCAGTACACAAATCCCACTTGGCTCACCAAATTTTGTACTTCTAGGTTGAAGCGTTCGTCTAAAGTAGCAATTTTTATATTTAGGTTTCACTCTGTTCTCTCCTGTATTGATAGATGACTTTGGAACTCTAAATCCAACATGGTTTGTAGTAGCTCTTTGAAACTTGACAAAATAAATTAGTTCTCAGTTTTGTCTCTATGATTTGTTTCCGCTTCATGTAGCCCTAAGCAGTGACTGTGGAAAAGCACTTTCCTTGAGAGGGGTTGCCAAGGTTCCAACAAATTACGAGTTTCCGAAATACCAGCAGATATTTTTTTTCACCCAATCTTGATGATACTTGGTGGTAATGATCAGTTCACAAATCCCACTTGGATCACCAAATTTTGTTCATCTTGGTTGAAGCGCTCGTCTACAGTAGCAGTTTTTATATTTAGGTTTCACACTGTTCTCTCCTATATGGATAGATGAATTTGGAACTCTAAATCCAATATGGTTTGTAGTAGCTCTTTGAAACTTGACAAAATAAAGGAGTTCTCAGTTTTGTCTCTATGGTTTGTTTCCTCTTCAAGTAGCCCTAAGCAGAGACTGTGGAAAAGCACTTTCATTGAGAGGGGTTGCCAAGCTTCTAAGAAATAACGAGTTTCCGAATTACCAGCAAATATTTTTTCACCCAATCTTGATGATACTTGGTGGTGAAGATCAGTACACAAATCCCACTTGGCTCACCAAATTTTGTTCTTGTAGGTTGACGCGTTCGTCTACTGTAGCAGTTTTTATATTTAGGTTTCACTCTGTTTTCTGCTATATAGATAGATGAATTTGGAACTCTAAATCCAACATGGTTTGTAGTGGCTCCTTGAAACTTGACAAAATAAAGGAGTTCTCAGTTTTTTCTCTATGGTTTGATTACTCTTCAAGTAGCCCCAGGCACAAACGGTGGAAAAGCTCTTTCATTGAGAGGGGTTGCCAAGCTTACAAGAAATTACGAGTTTCCCAAATACCAGCAAATATTTTTTCACCTAATCTTGATGATAATTGGTGTTTACGATCGGTACACAAATCCCACTTGACTCACCAAATTTTGTTCTTCTAGGTTGAAGCGTTCGTTTTCAGTAGCAGTTTTTATTGTTAGGTTTCACTCTCTTCTCTCCTATATAGATAGATGAATTTGGAACTCTAAATCCAACATGGTTTGTAGTAGCTCTTTGAAACTTGACAAAATAAAGGAGTTCTCAGTTTTCTCTCTATGGTTTGTTTCCTCTTCAAGTAGCCCTGTCACAGACTGTGGAAAAGCACTTTCATTGAGAGGGGTTGCCAAGCTTCTAAGAAATAACGAGTTTCCGAAATACCAGCAAATATTTTGTCACCCAATGTTGATGATACGTGGTGGTAATGATCGGTATCCAAATCCCACTTGTCTCACCAAATTTTGTTCTTCTAGGTTGAAGCGTTCGTCTACAGTAGCAATTTTTATATTTAGGTTTCACTCTGTTCTCTGCTATATAGATAGATGAATTTGGAACTCTAAATCCAACATGGTTTGTAGCAGCTCTTTGAATCTTGACAAAATAAAGGACTTCTCACTTTTGTCTCTATGATTTGTTTCCTCTTCATGTAGCCCTAAGCAGTGACTGTGGAAAAGCACTTTCCTTGAGAGGGGTTGCCAAGGTTCCAACAAATTACGAGTTTCCGAAATACCAGCAAATATTTTTTCACCCAATCTTGATGATACTTGGTGGTGAAGATCGGTACACAAATCCCACTTGGCTCACCAAATTTTGTTCTTCTAGGTTGAAGCGTTCGTCTACAGTAGCAGTTTTTATATTTAGGTTTCACTCTGTTCTCTCCTATATAGATAGATGAATTTGGAACTCTAAATCCAATATGGTTTGTAGTAGCTATTTGAAACTTGACAAAATAAAAGAGCTCTCAGTTTTGTCTCTATGGTTTGTTTCCGCTTCAAGTAGCCCTAAGCAGAGACTGTGGAAAAGCACTTTCATTGAGAGAGGTTGCCACGCTTCCAGGAAATAACGAGTTTCTGAAATACCAGCAAATATTTTTTCACGCAATCTTGATGACACTTGGTGGTGATGATCAGTACTCAAATCCCACTTGGCTCACGAAATTTTGTTCTTCTAGGTTGAAGCGGTCGTCTACTGTAGCAGTTTTTATATTTAGGTTTCACTCTGTTATCTCCTATATACATAGATGTATTTGGAACTCTAAATCCAATATGGTTTGTAGTAGCTCTTGGAAAATTGACAAAGTAAAGGAGTTCTAAGTTTTGTCTCTATGATTTGTTTCCCCTTCATGTAGCCCTAAGCAGAGACTGTGGAAAAGCACTTTCATTGAAAGGGGTTGCCAAGCTTCCAAGAAATTAAAAGTTTCCGAAATACCAGCAAATATTTTGTCACCCAATGTTGATGATACGTGGTGGTAATGATCGGTATCCAAATCCCACTTGTCTCACCAAATTTTGTTCTTCTAGGTTGAAGCGTTCGTCTACAGTAGCAATTTTTATATTTAGGTTTCACTCTGTTCTCTGCTATATAGATAGATGAATTTGGAACTCTAAATCCAACATGGTTTGTAGCAGCTCTTTGAATCTTGACAAAATAAAGGACTTCTCACTTTTGTCTCTATGATTTGTTTCCTCTTCATGTAGCCCTAAGCAGTGACTGTGGAAAAGCACTTTCCTTGAGAGGGGTTGCCAAGGTTCCAACAAATTACGAGTTTCCGAAAAACCAGCAAATATTTTTTCACCCAATCTTGATGATACTTGGTGGTAATGATCAGTTCACAAATCCCACTTGGATCACCAAATTTTGTTCTTCTATGTTGAAGCTTTCGTCTACAGTAGCAGTTTTTATGTTTAGGTTTCACTCTGTTCTCTGCTATATAGATAGATGAATTTGGAATTCTAAATCCAACATAGTTTGTAGTGGCTCTTTGAAAATTCACAAAATAAAGGAGTTCTCTGTTTTGTCTCTATGGTTTGTTTCCTCTTCAAGTAGCCGTAGGCACAGACGGTGGATACGCACTTTCATTGAGAGGGGTTGCCAAGCTTCCAAGAAATTACGAGTTTCCGAAATACCAGCAAATACTTTTTCACCCAATCTTGAGGATACTTGATGTTTACGATCAGTACACAAATCCCACTTGACTCACCAAATTTTGTTCTTCTATGTTGAAGCGTTCGTTTTCAGTAGCAGTTTTTTTTTAGGTTTCACTCTCTTCTCTCCAATATAGATAGATGAATTTGGAACTCTAAATCCAACATGGTTTGTAGTAGCTCTTTGAAACTTGTAAATATAAAGGAGTTCTCAGTTTTGTCTCTATGATTTTTTCCGCTTCAAGTATCCCTAAGCAGAGACTGTGGAATAGCACTTTCATTGAGAGGGGTTGCAAAGCTTCTAAGAAATAACGAGTTTCCGAATTACCAGCAAATATTTTTTCAACCAATGTTGATGATACGTGGTGTTTACGATCGGTACACAAATCCCACTTGACTCACCAAATTTTGTTCTTCTAGGTTGAAGCGTTCGTTTTCAGTAGCAGTTTTTATTGTTAGGTTTCACTCTGTTCTCTCCTATATAGATAGATGAATTTGGAACTCTAAATCCAACGTGGTTTGTAGTAGCTCTTTGAAACTGGACAAAATAAAGGAGTTCTCAGCTTTGTCTCTATGGTTTGTTTCCTCTTCTAGTAGCCCTGGCACAGTCTGCAAAAAGCACTTTCATTGACAGGGGTTGCCAAGCTTCTAAGAAATAACGAGTTTCCGAAATACCAGCATATATTTTTTCACCCAATCTTGATGATACTTGGTGGTAAGGACAAGTACACAAATTCCACTTGGCTCACCAAATTTTGTTCTTCTATGTTGAAGCATTCGTCTACAGTAGCAGTTTTTATTTTTAGGTTTCACTCTGTTCTCTCCTATATAGATAGATGAATTTGGAACTCTAAATCCAACTTGGTTTGTAGTAGCTCTATGAAACTTGACAAAATAAAGGAGTTCTCAGTTTTGTCTCTAAGATTTGTTTCCGCTTCAAGTAGTGCTAAGCAGAGACTGTGGAAAAGCACTTTCATTGAGAGAGGTTGCCAAGCTTCCAAAAATAACGAGTTTCCGAAATACCAGCAAATATTTTTAACGCAATCTTGATGACACTTGGTGGTAATGATCAGCACACAAGTCCCACCTGGCTCACCAAATTTTGTTCTTCTAGGTTGAAGCGTTCGTCTACAGTAGCAGTTTTTATATTTAGGTTTCACTCTGTTCTCTCCTATATACATAGATGAATTTGGAACTCTAAATCCAATATGGTTTGTAGTAGCTCTTTGAAACTTGTCAAAGAAAAGGAGTTCTCAGTTTTGTCTCTATGATTTGTTTCCGCTTCATGTAGCCCTAAGCAGAGACTGTGGAAAAGCACTTTCATTGAAAGGGGTTGCCAAGCTTCCAAGAAATTAAGAGTTTCAGAAATACCAGCATATATTTTTTCACCCAAACTTGATGATACTTGGTGGTAAGGACAAGTACACAAATCCCACTTGGCTCATCAAATTTTGTTCTTCTAGGTTGAAGCATTCGTCTACAGTAGCAGTTTTTAATTTTAGGTTTTACTCTGTTCTCTCCTATATAGATAGATGAATGTGGAACTCTAAATCCAACATGGTTTGTAATAGCCCTTTTAAACTTGAAAAAATAAAGGAGATCTCAGTTTTGTCTCTATGATTTTTTCCGCTTCAAGTAGCCCTAAGCAGAGACTGTGAAAAAGCACTTTCATTGAGAGGGGTTGCAAATCTTCTAAGAAATAACGAGTATCCGAATTACCAGCAAATATTTTTTCACCCAATGTTGATGATACGTGGTGGTGAAGATCGGTACATAAATCCCACTTTGCTCACCAAATTTTGTCCTTCTTGGTTGAAGCGTTCGTCAACAGTAGCAGTTTTTATATTTAGGTTTCACTCTGTTCTCTGCTATATAGATAGATGAATTTGGAACTCTAAATCCAACATGGTTTGTAGTAGCTCTTTGAAACTTGAGAAAATAAAGGAGTTTTCAGTTTTGTCTATATGATTTCTTTCCGCTTCATGTAGCCCTAAGCAGAGACTGTGGAAAAGCACTTTCATTGAAAGGGGTTGCCAACTTCCAAGAAATTACGAGTTTCCGAAATACCAGCAAATATTTTTTCACCCAATGTTGATGATACGTGGTGGTAATGACAAGTACACAAATCCCACATGGTTCACCAAATTTTGTTCTTCTAGGTAGAAGCGTTCGTCTACAGTAGCAGTTTTTATTTTTAGGTTTCACTCTGTTCTCTCCTACATAGATAGATGAATTTGGAACTCTAAATCCAACATGGTGTGTAATAGCTCTTTGAAACTTGACAAAGTAAAGGAGTTCTCAGTTTTGTCTCTATGGTTTGTTTCCTCTTCAAGTCGCCCTAGGCACAGACTGTGGAAAAGCACTTTCATTGAAAGGGGTTGCCAACTTCCAAGAAATTACGAGTTTCCGAAATACCAGCAACTATTTTTTCACCCAATTTTGATTATACTTGTTGGTAAAGATCAGTACACAAATCCCACTTGGCTCACCAAATTTTGTTCTTGTAGGTTGAAGCGATCGTTTACACTAGCAATTTTTATTTTACGGTTTCACTCTGTTCTCTCTTATATAGATAGATGAATTTGGAACTCTAAATCCAACATGGTTTTTAGTAGCTTTTTGAAGCTTGACAAAATAAAGTTGTTCTCAGGTTTGTCTCTATGGTTTGTTTCCTCTTCAATTTGCCCTAGGCACAGACAGTGGAAAAGCACATTCATTGAAGGGGTTGTCAAGCTTCCAAGAAATTATGAGTTTCCGAAATACCAGCAAATATTTTTTCACCCAATCTTGATGATACTTGTTGGTAATGATCAGTACACAAATCCCACTTGGCTCACCAAATTTTGTTCTTCTAGGTTGAAGCATTCGTTTACAGTAGCAGTTTTTATTTTTAGTTTCACTCTTTTCCCTTCTATATAGATAGATGAATATGGAACTCTAAAACCAACATGGTTTGTAGTAGCTCTTTGTAACTTGACAAAATAAAGCAGTTCTCAGTTTTGTTTCTATGGTTTGTTTCCTCTTCTAGTATCCCTAGGCACAGACTGTGGGAAAGCACTTTCATTGAACAGGGTTCCAAGCTTCCAAGAAATTACGAGTTGCGAAAAACCAGCAAATATTTTTTCACCCAATCTTGATGATACTTGGTGGTAATTATCAGTACACAAATCTCACTTGGCTCACCAAATTTTGTTCTTCTAGGTTGAAGCGTTCATTTACAGTGGCAGTTTTTATTGTTAGGTTTCACTCTGTTCTCTCCTATATAGACAGATGAATTTGGAACTCTAAATCCAACATGGTTTGTAGTAGCTCTTTGAACCTTGACAAAATAAAGTAGTTCTCAGTTTTCTCTCTATGGTTTGTTTCCTCTTCAAGTAGCCCTAGTATGAGACTGGCGAAAAGTACTTTCATTGAAAGGGTTTGGCAAGCGTCCAAGACATTACGAGTTTCTGAAATACCAGCAAGTATTTTTACATCCAATCTTGATGATACTTGGTGGTAATGATCAGAATACAAATCCCACATGGCTCACCAAATTTTGTTCTTCTAGGTTGAAGCGTTCGTCTACAGTAGCAGTTTTTATTTTTAGGTTTCACTCTGTTCTCTCCTATACAGATAGATGAATTTGGAACTCTAAATCCAACATGATTTGTAGCAACTCTTTGAAACTTGACAAAATAATTTAGTTTTCAGTTTTGTCTCTATGGATTGTTTCCTCTTCAAGTAGCCCAAACCAGAGACTGTGGAAAAGCACTTTCAATAAAGGGGTTGCCAAGCTTCCAAAAAATTACGAATTTCCGAAATACCAGCAAATATTTTTTCACCCAATCTTGATCATACTTGGTGGTAATGATCAGTACACAAATCCCACGTGGATCACCAAATTTTGTTCTTCTAGGTTGAAGCGTTCTTTTACAGTAGCAGTTTTTATTATTAGGTTTCACTCTGTTGTCTCCTATATAGATAGATGAATCTGGAACTCTAAATCCAACATGGTTTGTAGTAGCTCTTTGAAACTTGACAAAATAAAGTAGTTCTCAGTTTTTTCTCTATGGTTTGTTTCCTCTTCAAGTAGCCCTATTAAGAGAGTGGCAAAAAGCACTTTCAATGAAAGGGGTTGCCAAGCGTCCAAGAATCTACGATTTTCTGAAATACCAGCAAATATATTTTCGCCCAATTCTGATGATACTTGGTGGTTATGATAAGTACACATATCCCACTTGGCTCACCAAATTTTGTCCTTCTAGGTTGAAGCGTTCGTGTACACTAGCAGTTTTTATTTTTAGGTTTCACTCTGTTCTCTCTTATATAGATAAATGAATCTGGAACTCTAAATCCAACAGGGTTTTTAGTAGCTCTTTGAAACTTGACAAAATAAAGTTGTTCTCAGGTTTGTCTCTATGGTTTGTTTCCTCTTCAAGTAGCCCAAAGCAGAGACTGTGGAAAAGCACTTTCAATGAAATGGGTTGCCAAGCTTCCAAGAAATTACGAGTTTCCGAAATACCAGCAAATATTTTTTCACCCAATCTTGATCATACTTGGTGGTAATGATCAGTACACAAATCCCACTTGGCTCCTCAAATTTTGTTCTTTTAGGTTGAAGCGTTCGTTTACAGTAGCAGTTTTTATTTTTAGGTTTCACTCTGTTCTCTCCTATATAGATAGATGATTTTGGAACTCTAAATCTAACATGGTTTGTAGTAGCTCTTTGAAACGTGACAAAATAAAGTAGTTCTCAGTTTTCTCTTTATGGTTTGTTTCCTCTTCAAGTAGCCCTAGGCACAGACAGTGGAAAAGCACTTTCATTGAAGGAGTTGTCAAGTTTTCAAGAAAATATGAGTTTCCGAAATACCAGCAAATATTTTTTCACGCAATCTTGATCATACTTGGTGGTAATGATGAGTACACAAATCCCACTTTGCTCACCAAATTTTGTTCTTCTAGGTTGAAGCTTTCGTTTGCAGTAGCAGTTTTTATTTTTAGGTTTCACTCTGATCTCTCCTATATAGATAGATTAATTTGGAACTCTAAATCCAACATGGTTTGTGGTAGATCTTTGAAACTTGACAAAATCAAGTTGTTCTCAGTTTTGTATCTATGGATTGTTTCCTCTTAAAGTAGCCCTATTAACAGACTCTGGAAAAGCACTTTCATTGAAAGGGCTTTCCAAGCTTCCAAGAAATTACGAGTTTCCGAAATACCAGCAAATATTTTTTCACCCAATCTTAATGATACGTGGTGATAATGATCAGTACACAAATCCCACTTGGCTCACCAAATTTGGTTCTTCTTCGTTGAAGCGTTCATTTACAGTAGCGGTTTTTATTTTTTGGTTTAACTCTGGTCTCTCCTATATAGATAGATGAATTTGGAACACTAAATCCAACATGGTTTGTAGCAGCTCTTTGAAACTTGACAAAATAACGTAGTTCCCAGTTTTGTCTTTATGGTTTGTTTCCTCTTTCAGTAGCGCAAATAAGAGACTGGCGAAAAGCACTTTCATGAAAGGGATTGGCAAGCTTCCAAGAAATTACGAGATTACGAAATAGCAGCAAATATTTTTTCACCCAATCTTGATAATACTTGGTGGTAATGATCAGTACAAAAATCCCACTTGGCTCACCAAATTTTGTTCTTCTAGGTTGTAGCGTTCGTTTACAATAGCATTTTTTATTTTTAGGTTTTACTCTTTTCTCTCCTATATAGATAGATGAATTTGGAACTCTAAATCCAACATGATTTGTAGTAGCTCTTTGAAACTGGACAAAATAAAGTAGTTCTCAGTTTTGTCTCTATGGTTTGTTTACTCTTCAAGTAGCCCTAGGCACAGACTGTGGAAAAGCACTTTCATTGAGAGGGGTTGCCAAGCTTCCAAGAAATTACGAGTTGCAAAAAACCAGCAAATATTTTTTCACCCAATTTTGATGATTCTCTGTGGTAATGATCAGTACACAAATCCCACTTGGCTAACCAAATTTTGTTCTTCTTGGTTGAAGCGTTCGTTTACAGTAGCAATTTTTATTTTTAGGTTTCACTCTGTTCTCTCCTATATAGATAGATGAATTTGGAACTCTAAATCCAACATTGTTTGTGGTAGCTCTTTGCAACTTGACAAAATAAAGTAGTTCTCAGGTTTGTCTCTATGGTTTGTTTTCTCTTCAAGTAGCCCAAGGGAAGACTGTGGAAAAGCCCTTTATTGAAAGAAGGTGCCAAGCTTTTAAGAAATTACTAGTTTCCGAAATACCAGCAAATATTTTTTCGCCCAATTCTGATGATACTTGGTGGTTATGATCAGTACACAAATCCCACTTGGCTCACCAAATTTTGTACTTCAATTTGAAGCGTTCGTTTACACTAGCAGTTTTTATTTTTAGGTTTCACTCTGTTGTCTCCTATATAGATAGATGAATCTGGAACTCTTAATCCAACATGGTTTGTAATAGATCTTTGAAACTTGACAAAATAAAGTAGTTCTCAGTTTTGTCTCTATGGTTTGTTTACTCTTCAAGTAGCCCTAGGCACAGACTGTGGAAAAGCACTTTCATTGAAAGGGGTTGCCAAGCTTCCAAGAAATTACGAGTTGCGAAAACCAGCAAATATTTTTTCACCCAATCTTGATGATACTTGGTGGTAATGATCAGTACACAAATCCCACTTGGCTAACCAAATTTTGTTCTTCTTGGTTGAAGCTTTCGTTTACAGTAGCAGTTTTTATTTTTAGGTTTCACTCTGTTCTCTCCTATATAGATAGATGAATTTGGAACTCTAAATCCAACATTGTTTGTGGTAGCTTTTTGAAACTTGACAAAAAAAAGTAGTTCTCAGTTTTGTCTCTATGATTTGTTTCCTCTTCAAGTAGCCCTAATAAGAGACTGGCGAAAAGCACTTTCATTTAAAGGGGTTGGCAAGCGTCCAAGAATCTACCAGTTTCCGAAATACCAGCAAATATTTTTTCGCCCAATCTTGATGATACTTGGTGGTAATGATCAGAATACAAATCCCACATGGCTCACCATATTTTGTTCTTCTACGTTGAAGCCTTCGTTTACAGTAGCAGGTCTTATTTTTTGGTTTCACTCTATTGTCTCCTATATAGATAGATGAATCTGGAACTCTAAATCCAACATGGTTTATAGTAGCTCTTTGAAACTTCACAGAATAAAGTAGTTCTCAGTTATCTCTCTATGGTTTGTTTCCTCTTCAAGTAGCCCTAGGCACAGACTGTGGAAAAGCACTTTCATTGAGAGGGGTTGCCAAGCTTACAAGAAATTACGAGTTTCCGAAATAGCAGCAAATATTTTTTCACCCAATCTTGATGATACTTGGTGGTAATGATGAGTACACAAATCCCACGTGGATCACCAAATTTTGTTCTTCTAGTTTGAAGCGTTCGTTTACAGTAGCAGTTTTTATTTTTAGGTTTCACTCTGTTGTCTCCTATATAGATAGATGAATTCGGAACTCTAAATCCAACATGATTTGTAGTAGCTCTTTGAAACTTGAAAAAATAAAGTAGTTCTCAGTTTTGTCTCTATGGTTTGTTTCCTCTCCAAGTAGCCCTAAGAGGAGAATGGCTAAAAGCACATTCCTTGAAAGGGGGTGCCAAGCTTCCAAGAATCTACGAGTTTCTGAAATTCCAGCAAATATTTTTTCACCCAATCTTGATGATACTTGTTGGTAATCATCAGTACACAAATCCCACTTGGCTCACCAAATTTTGTTCTTCTAGGTTGAAGCGTTCGTTTACAGTAGCAGTTTTTATTTTTAGTTTCACTCTTTTCCCTTTTATATAGACAGATGAATTTGGAACTCTAAAACCAACATGGTTTGTAGTAGCTCTTTTGTAACTTGACAAAATAAAGCAGTTCTCAGTTTTGTTTCTATGGTTTGTTTCCTCTTCTAGTAGCCCTAGGCACAGACCTTGGAAAAGCACTTTCATTGAACGGGGTTGCGAAGCTTCCAAGAAATTACGAGTTGCGAAAAACCAGCAAATATTTTTTCACCCAATCTTGATGATACTTGGTGGTAATGATCAGTACACAAATCCCACTTGGCTCACCAAATTTTGTTCTTCTAGGTTGAAGCGTTCGTTTACAGTAGCAGTTTTTATTGTTAGGTTTCACTCTGTTCTCTCCTATATAGACAGATGAATTTGGAACTCTAAATCCAACATGGTTTGTAGTAGCTCTTTGAAACTTGACAAAATAAAGTAGTTCTCAGTTTTGTGTCTATGGTTTGTTTCCTCTTCAAGTAGCCTTAATCACATACTGGCGAGAACAACTTTCATTGAAAGGGGTTGGAAGGCATCCAAGAATCTACGAGTTTCCAAAATACCAGCAAATATTTTTTCACCCAATTTGATGATACTTGGATGGTAATGATCAGTATATAAATCCCACTTGGCTCACCAAATTTTGTTCTTCTAGGTTGAAGCGTTAGTTTACAGTAGCATTTTTTATTTTTAGGTTCACTCTGTTGTCTCCTATATAGATAGATGAATCTGGAAGTCTAAATCCAACATGGTTTGTAGTAGATCTTTGAAACTTGACAAAATAAAGTAGTTCTCAGTTTTACTCTATGGTTTGATTCATCTTCAGGTATCCCTTAGCAGAGACTGGTGAAAAGCACTTTCATGAAAGGGATCGCCAAGCTTCCAAGAAATTATGAGTTTCCGAAATACCAGCAAATATTTTTTCACCCAATCTTGATGATACTTGGTGGTAATGATCAGAATACAAATCCCACATGGCTCACCAAATTTTGTTCTTCTAGGTTGAAGCGTTCATTTACAGTAGCAGTTTTTATTTTTAGGTTTCACTTGTTCTCTCCTATATAGATAGATGAATTTGGAACTCTAAATCCAACATGGTTTGTGGCAACTCTTTGAAACTGAACAAAATAAAGCAGTTCTCAGTTTTGTCTCTGTGGATTGTTTCCTCTTCAAGTAGCCCTAAGCAAAGTCTGTCGAAAAGCACTTTTATTGAAAGGGTTTGCCAAGCTTTTAAGAAATTACGAGTTTTCAAAATACCAGCAAATATTTTTTCACCCAATCATGATCATACTTGGGGGTAATGATGAGTACACAAATCCCACTTGGCTCATCAAATTTTGTTCTTCTAGGTTGAATCGTTCGTTTACAGTAGCAGTTTTTATTTTTAGGTTTCACTCTGATCTCTCCTGTATAGATAGATGAATTTGGAACAATAAATCCAACATGGTTTGTAGTAGCTCTTTGAAACTTGACAAAATAAAGTAGTTCTCAGTTTTGTCTCTATAGTTTGTTTACTCTTCAAGTAGCCCTAGGCACAGACTGTGGAAAAGCACTTTCATTGAGAGGGGTTGCCAAGCTTCCAAGAAATTACGAGTTGCGAAAAACCAGCAAATATTTTTTCACCCAATTTTGATGATACTCTGTGGTAATGATCAGTACACAAATCCCACTTGGATAACCAAATTTTGTTCTTCTTGGTTGAAGCGTTCGTTTACAGTAGCAGTTTTTATTTTTAGGTTTCACTCTGTTCTCTCCTATATAGATAGATGAATTTGGAACTCTAAATCCAACATTGTTTGTGGTAGCTCTTTGCAACTTGACAAAATAAAGTAGTTCTCAGGTTTGTCTCTATGGTTTGTTTTCTCTTCAAGTAGCCCTAGGCAAGACTGTGGAAAAGCCCTTTATTGAAAGAAGGTGCCAAGCTTTTAAGAAATTACTAGTTTCCGAAATACCAGCAAATATTTTTTCACCCAATTCTGATGATACTTGGTGGTTATGATCAGTACACAAATCTCACTTGGCTCACCAAATTTTGTACTTCAATTTGAAGCGTTCGTTTACACTAGCTGTTTTTATTTTTAGGTTTCACTCTGTTGTGTCCTATATAGATAGATGAATCTGGAACTCTAAATCCAACATGGGTTGTAGTAGCTCTTTGAAACTTGACAAAATAAATTAGTTCTCAGTTTTGTCTCTATGGTTTTTTTCCTCTTCAAGTAGCCCTAAGAGGAAAATGGCGAAAAGCACTTTCATTGAAAGGGGTTTCCAAGCTTCCAAGAAATTACAAGTTTCCGAAATACCAGCAAATATTTTTTGGACCAATGTTGATGATACTTGGTGGTAATGATCAGTACACAAATTCCACTTGGCTCTAAATTTTGTTTTTCTAGTTTGAAGCGTTCGTTTACAGTAGCAGTTTTTATTTTTAGGTTTCACTCTGTTGTCTCCTATATAGATAGATGAATCTGGCACTCTAAATCCAACATGGTTTGTAGCATCTGTTTGAAATTTGACAAAATAAAGTAGTTCTCAGTTTTGTCTCTATGTTTTGTTTTCTCATCAAGTAGCCCTAAGCAGAGTCTGTCGAAAAGCACTTTCATTGAAAGGGGGTGCCAAGCTTCCAAGAAATTAGGAGTTTCCGAAATACCAGCAAATATTTTTTCACCCAATCTTGATGGTACTTGGTGGTAATGATCAGTACACAAATCCCACGTGGCTCACCAAATTTTGTTCTTCTAGGTTGAAGCGTTCGTTTACAGTAGCAGATTTTATTTTTAGGTTTTACTCTGTTGTCTCCTATAAAGATAGATGCATCTGGAACTCTAAATCCAACATTGGTTGTAGTAGCTCTTTGAAACTTCATAGAATAAAGTAGTTCTCAGTTTTGTCTCTATGGTTTGTTTCCTCTTCTTGTAGCCCTAAGCAGAGACTGGCGAAAAGCACTTTCATTAAAAGTAGTTGCCAAGCTTCCAAGAAATTACAAGTTTCCGAAATCCCAGCAAATATTTTTTCACCCAATCTTGATGATACTTGGTGGTAATGATCAGTACACAAATCCCACTTGGCTCACCAAATTTTGTTCTTCTAGGTTGAAGCCTTCGTTTACAGTCGCAGTTTTTATTTTTAGGTTTCACTCTGTTCTTTCCTATATAGATAGATGAATTTGGAACTCTAAATCCAACATGGTTTGTAGTAGCTCTTTGAAACTTGACAAAATAAAGTAGTTCTCAGTTTTGTCTCTATGGTTTGTTTCCTCTTCAAGTAGCCCTAATAAGAGACTGGCGAGAAGCACTTTCATTGAAAGGGGTTGGAAGGCGTCCAAGAATCTACGAGTTTCTGAAATACCAGCAATACTTTTTCGCCCCATCTTGATGATACTTGGAATGTAATGATAAGTATACAAATCCCACTTGGCTCACCAAATTTTGTTCTTCTAGGTTGAAGCGTTCGTTTACAGTAACAGTTTTTATTTTTAGGTTTCACTCTGTTTTCTCCTATATCAATAGATGAATTTGGAACTCTAAATCAAACATTGTTTGTAGTAGCTCTTTGAAACTTGACAAAATGAAGTAGTTCTCAGTTTTGTCTCTATGGTTTGTATCCTCTTCAAGTAGCCCTAAGCAGAGAGTGGTGAAAAGCACTTTAATTGAAAGGGGTTGCCAAGCTTCCAAGAAATTACGAGTTTCCGAAATACCTGCAAATATTTTTTCACTCTAATGATCAGTACACAAATCCCACTTGTTTCACCAAATTCTGTTCTTCTAGGTTGATGCCTTCACATACAGTAGCAGTTTGTATTTTTAGGGTTTCACTCTGTTCTTTCCTATATAGATAGATGAATTTGGAACTCTAAATCCAACATGGTTTTTAGTAGCTCTTTGAAACTTGACAAAATAAAGTAGTTCTCAGTTTTGTCTCTATGGTTTGTTTCCTCTTCAAGTAGCCCTAATCAGAGACTGGCGAAAAGCACTTTCTTTGAAAGGATTTGGCAAGCGTCCAAGAATCTACGAGTTTCCGAAATACCAGCAAATATTTTTTCGCCCAATCTTGATTATACTTGTTGGTAATGATCAGTACACAAATCCCACTTGGCTCACCAAATTTTTATCCATTGTGATTATTCTCTACTTTATATTAAGTGAAGGTGGTGGCTTTCAACCTTGACAGCATGTTAGAATCACCTGAGGAAGGCTTTAAAAATATTTGTGTCCATCCAAATGCAGTGGCACATCCCTATAATTTCACTGACTTGGGAGGCTGAGGCAGGAGAGGGTTGAAAGTTCAAGACCAGCCTCAGCAACTTAGTGAGGCCTATCAAAAAGAAAAAGAAAAAAAATCACTCTCCAAGCCCTAGTAATGAGTACTCTGCTTGTTAAGAGACGTATTACATCAGAATCTCTGCAGATAGAACCCAGGGATCAGTTCCTTTAAATCTCCCCAAGTCATTCTAATCTATAGCCAGAATTCAGAACCAGTGCTTTCAAGCAAAAGGGAATTTATTGGCTTATTTCTTTGGTTGTTCTTATTTTGTCCCTGTCTTACTACTTACCTCAGTGCCCATGACCAAGTGAATTATTTTTTTGTTTACCTATAAAAGTGTGAACTATTTTTGTCTACTTTTAAATCCTATTTTCCTCATTCATTTTATTTTTAACATTTTTATTGGCGAACTACAATTATATACAATAGTAGTCTTTATTGTATATTCAACAATGTATAGCATGATTTGTAATGTTTCATTTCCCCATACTTCCTTTTTTTCCTTCTTCCCTCCCTCCCTCTATTCCCCATTTTCTGCTTCTATTTCTGTGAGATCTCTTTTATTTATCAATTTCTCTCTAGCTTCCACATATGAGAAAAAACATACAATCCTTGACTTTCTGAGTCTGGCTTATTTCACTTAGCTTAATATTCTCCATTTTTCTTCATCTATTTTCCTGCAAGTGGTATAATTTTGTTCTACTTTATGTCTGAGTAAAACTTCATTGTATATATGTACCATATTTTCTTTATCCTTTGATGGACACCTCAGCTAGTTCCATAACTTGACTACTGTGAACTGTGTTGCTATAAATTTGGTTATACATGTATTGCTATAGAATGCTGACTTTAATTATTTTGAATAAATTCTGAGGAGTGGTATAGCTGGGTCATATGGTGGGTTCATTTCTAGTCTTTTGAAGTATCTTCATATTAATTTCCATAATAGTTATATTAATTTACAATTCTACCAACATATGTAAGTTGAATTTTTTTTCATAAACTTTTTTATTGTAGATAGACACAATACCTTTATTTTATTTATTTTATTTTCATGTGGCAATGAAGATTGAACCCGGTTTCCTCACACATGCTAGGCAAGCACTTTACCACTAAACTACAACTCTAGCCCCTCTAAGTTTAACTCTTAAAAGAAGACCTATTAATCAAAATCTGATTATGTATAGACATTTGCTTAGGGGGAAACATATAGATATCTAAGTCCATTTCATGTTATTTTATTGCATTAGGTTGTTTTGTTTTGTTGTTGTTGGGGGTACTGGGAATTTAACCCATAGGTGCTCGTCCACTGAGCCACAACCTCAGCCCTTTTTATTTTCATTTTGAGACAGGATTTTGCTAAATTGCTGAGACTGGCCTCAACCTTATGATCCTCCTGCCTTAGCCTCCTGAGTTGCTGAGACTATAGGCATGTGCCACTGCACCAGGCTACTTTGGATTCATCAAGTAGTATTAAGCAAGCATTATACTCTCTAATGAAGAAACCAAAACCCAAGCAATTAAGTAGTAAAACTAGCATGTGAATCCACATTTTACTCCCAATGATTCTGAAGAAAAAATAGAATCAGCAAAAAGATACACTTTTAAGGTAGGATGCCATAACATGCCAGATGAGCACAAGATGTTAAAACAAAATCCTTCTTGTTTTTTATTGCTTCTGTTTCCATCCAGTTAACTCTACTGTTTTGGACTTGATGTCTGTATCATTACTGTCTGGCACCTGAGTCTCAAAGTGTCAGTGTGGACTTTTCCCTAATTTCTTCACTGAGTCTATTTTCAAAAAAAATATTCATCATATCTTGTAATGGGTATTTTAACACATTTAAGTTCCAAAGCAACAAGTTGCTCATTTTTTAAATTCATTTTAATCTGATTTTCAACTCATTTGAACATTCTCTCACTTTTATATTTCCTACTTTTTGATCTAGATATTTAAGCAGATATGCCAATTAAACTAAATAGGATTCTGTTTTAGTCAGCTTTTTCACTGCTGTGACTAAAAGGATCTGACCAGAAAAAACTTTAAGGAGTAAAAGTTTATTTGAAGTCTCATGGTTTCAGAGGTTTTAATCCATTGAAAGCTGGCTTCATTCCTCAGGGCTTGAGGTTAGGCTGAACATCATGGTGGAGAGAGTGGCAGAGAGAAGCAGCTCACATTCTGGTGGCGAGGAGTCAGAGAGACTCCACTCTCCAAATACAAAATATATACTTCAAAGCCATGCCCCCATTTAACCACTTCCACCAGCCACACCCTATCTGCCTCTAGTTACCACTCAAAATTAATCCCCAACACGGGTTTAAATCACTGATTTTGTTAGGACTCTTAGAACCCAATAATTTCTCCTTTGAACCTTCTTGCATTGTCTTATGTGAGCTTTTAGGAGACACCTTATATCCAAACCATAACAGATCCTTTTCCTTCTTGGGTGTGTGCACATGCTTGCATGTCCATACTGTTTTACATTTATGATAATGTTTTCAATCTCAACTAAGATTGAGACAATACTCTAATTTTTTTTTTCTGTTTAACAATTGATGATTTAAGGCATACCACTTACTTTGAACTTCTAAATAAACAATTAGGATGAATGTTTGAGATTCTTTTTTTAAAAAAACAACAGTATGGATGTCTTATATTAGGAAAGTCCAGAATGAGAACTAAGGAATGATTACCTTCTAACTAGGTGCATAAAGTTGTAAACGTAAGGGAATTGTTGGGAGAGATAACTAGATAATAGAGGAACTGTTATTTGTTGTTGTTGTTGTTTTCATGTATGTTGTAAATTTTTTGCTTAAGTATGTCATTTTTATACAGTATTTATACTGAATGGTATAAAATACAATGATTACTTCTGTTAAGGAAAAATTATTTGGAACCATGATAAAATAGCAAGACTATTCAAGAATGTTGCCATAGAGGAGACATTAGGCTCAACTCATAATACAATAAGATAGCAGGGGATTTATAGCCAATGAATAGAATGATACCTCTAATGAGTGTGTTATCAAAATATGGAAAATAATCAGGAAGAGACTGGGTAGACCAAAGACATAGCAAAGTTACAGAAATTAAGAACTTGATCAGATATCAGAGGTAGGCAAATACTTGTTAAGACTGGGATAGGCAGTCCAAAGACAGGGGAGAAGGGAAAGTCAAGGCGTAGTTGAGAAAACGGTTCTCACTGAAGTTTGTTGTTAATGTGTGTGTGTGTGTGTGTGTGTATGTGTGTGTTTTAGTTATAATTACTTTAAAAAATCTTCACTGTTTATGAATACCAGAAAATAGTTACTTCCTAGAATTGGTAGAATTTTTTAAAAATAAAATTGCTCTACCATAAAACAAACTTGCCTGTCTTCCCTACTTACTTGTCTATAATCACTAGAAATTTATGTCTAGTAAATTATTACCCTAGACAGTTTATTGTTGCTCTACTAAAAACATTTAAACCAGATTAAAAAATGATCCAAAATTGAGGCAAGGCATGTTCTTGTGCCAATGGTGGAAACCAGAGCCTTGCACATGCTAGGTGAATGCTTTACCTCTGAGCTGTATTCCCAGCCAAACATACTTTCTTTTCTCTTGTCAAAAGTAACACACTGGACTGGGGTTGTGGCTCAACAGGAGAACACTCGCCTAGCACATGTGAGGCCCTGGGTTTGATCCTCAGCACCACATAAAAACAAATAAAATAAAGGTATTGTGATGTTATTATTAACTTCACAACTAAAAAATAAATATTAGGAAAAGTAATATACTGTGGGGCTGGGGTTATGGCTTAGTGGTAGAGCACTTGTCTACCATGTGTGAGGCACTGGGTTTGAACCCCAGCACCACATTAAAAAACTAAATAAAAGAAAGATATTATGTCCATCTACAACTAAAAAAAAAATTTTAATGTGTGGCTCCTGGGAGATGCAACATGCCTTATGTCCCTCCTTCACTTCATTAAGTAAATAAATAAATAAATGTCCTTTCTTGAAGTATATAGCCTCTTTGAAAAACACAACTGGGCTGGGGATGTAACTTGGTGGTAATGTACTTGCCTAGCATGTGCAAGTCCCAGGGTTCAATCCTCAGCATCACCAAAATAATAATAATATCAACAACAATATTTTGATTATCTTCAAATGAGAAAAACTCCATTAAGAAACAGTATTAATTGTATGCAAAACTTTCTTTTTTTAACGGGATAAGAATAAAGTATACTTCTTTAAAAAAAAATGTAACTTTCCTTGAATATATCTGAAATGGAGTAGAATTAAAAAATAAATTAAAATAAACAAAGTAAAAGAAGAAGTCAATCTTTATTTGCTGATGACATTACACTATATCTAAAACACTCAAACATCTACCAGAGGCTGAGGTTGTAGCTCAGTGGTAAACACTTCCTTTACACTAGAGGCCCTAGGTTCAATACTCAGCACCACATAAAGATAAATAAATAAAATTAAGTTACTGTATCCATCAACAACTACAAAAAAAATTACCAGAAGATTTCTAGATCCAATAAACAATTACATCAAAATAGATGCAAGACTAATATAAAACTCAGTATCCTTATTTTTTTCCTTTAATTTTCTACCAATCTGAAGGGGAATGCTAAAAGCTATTATGCTTGCCCCCCTGTGATATTTTTGGGAGCACTTGCCTAGCATGCACAAGGCCCAAGGTTCAAGACCCAACACGGTAAAAAAAATATGTGTGAGTGTGTGTGTGTGTGTGCGTGTGTGTGTGTGTGTTTATGTGTGTGTGAGAGAGAATATATGTGTACATATGTATGTATATATACTAAAAATAAGTAAAATAATTTGCTACTGCTATTGTCTTTTCCTGAAGTATAGAGCCTATTTGAAAAACATAAGAAAGCTTCAAAAGATGTATTGTCACTTTCAAAGGAAGTTGGAACCAAAACGTTTTGTAAAACTTTTTTTGGTCAGTAGAAAGTTATAAACAATTGTAAAGTTATAAAGTTATAAACAATTATTATAAACCATAACTAATGAGATGTACTTCTCAGAAAGAAACAGAACCACCCATGTGTAAATTGTTTATAGTTATTGCTGAAGATAATAATGATGGAGAATATAAGGTGATTAGGAAGCAAAGAATTTCTAAAAAAAGAAGAAATTGTGCCTCGGTTATTTGAAGGATTAGCTCAGTTGATAATTTAAAGCAACATTTTTCTTACTGTGACTAGTTAAGATAACAATAGTTGACATATTGATCTTGTCCAATTATATTTTAATTGTTCTAAAGTCGTGACAGATATTATTATCTTACTTAATTTCTCAACAATTCTTAAAGAATAAATAATATCCTACTTTAGGGACCGAATGTGGTTCAAGAGATTTTAAGAGAATGAAATTAAGAGGGGGGGGCTGGGGTTGTGGTTAAGTGGTAGTGCGCTTTCCTGGCAAGTGTGAGGCACTGGGTTTGATTCTCAGCACCACACATAAATAAATAATAAAATAAAAGTTCATCAAAAACTAAAAAGAAATTTTTTAAAGAGTAAAATTCAAAAACATGTCTATCCCAATCCAAATCTTGTATCTTTCCATTTTGCTTATAGTACATCATAATAATCTTTATTAAAAACCAGACTCTTGGTGTCAATTTGTTCAAAAGAAACTTTGTAAATTTACTAATTTACTAATTGCCTGCTGTGTGCTATTTTATTTGCTTGACCCTATATATAGAAAAGGAAAGTAAATTTCCAAGTTGCCCAAAACAAAGCTTGAATCCTTGGGGATATAATGATATCTGTAGAAATAATTATCAATAGCAGTTATATTCTAGGTGCTATGACAAATGTTCCAAGTAAAATATAGTAGGAGTACAGAGGATTCTTGAAACTAGAACTACTGGGATATAATTCTCAGAAAGAAACAGAACCACCCATGTATAAAAGATGGGAAAGATTTAAACAGGTGAAAATAGGGAAAGTAGCATAACTTTCAAGGAGAGTGTGAGTCAAGGCCAAGAAACAAATTTTAATACACACAATAGGTAAAGATTTTGGTAGACAACAGAGATAGATGCAAGCAGAGATTTGGCTCCTGGATTATATAAAATTTTGGTGATATATACTGACCTGAGTCTTGCTGATAGTGGAATGTGAGTATTACCTAGTGAACGAATTCTTCCTTGCCCATCTAGAATTATCTGCCCAATATTCACTAAGAGGTATAATTATTAAATGTTTGATTTGAGGTCCTTTGATATGTTATTGTTAAGTAAATCACTTTAAAAATTAGTTATGAGTAGATATAATGTTTATGACTGTGCTGGATCTGTTACTGAAATAATAATAGTAAGCTAAAAATGGGTTTCACACATTTTAGAAATTCCTTTTTTATTTTTTTATTTTTTTTTCCTTATTGTGAGTTAAACGATGCCATAGATTTTTTTTAATTAATTTTTATTGTAGGTTGTTCAAAACATTACATAGTTCTTGATATATCATATTTCACACTTTGATTCAAGTGGGATATGAACTCCCATTTTTACCCCATATACAGATTGCAGAATCACTTGAGTTGCACAACCATTGATTTACATATTGCCTTTCTGGAGTCTGTTGTATTCTGCTGCCTTTCCCATCCTCCACTATCCCCCCTCCCCCCTCCCCTCCCCTCTTCTCTCTCTACCCCCTCTACTGTAATTCATTTCTCCCCCTTATATTTTCCCTCCTTTCCCCTCACTTCCTCTTGTATGTAATTTTGTATACCCCTGAGGGTCTCCTTCCATTTACATGCAATTTCCCTTCTCTCTCCCTTTCCCTCCCACCTCTCATCCCTGTTTAATGTTAATCTTCTTCTCATGCTCTTCTTCCCTACTCTGTTCTTAGTTACTCTCCTTATATCAAAGAAGACATTTGGCATTTGTTTTTAAGGGATTGGCTAGCTTCACTTAGCATAATCTGCTCTAATGCCATCCATTTCCCTCCAAATTCTATGATTTTGTCATTTCTTAATGCAGAGTAATACTCCATTGTGTATAAATGCCACATTTTTTTTATCCATTCGTCTATTGAAGGGCATCTAGGTTGGTTCCACAGTCTTGCTATTGTGAATTGTGCTGCTATGAACATGGATGTAGCAGTGTCCCTATAGTGTGCTCTTTTTAGGTCTTTAGGGAATAGACCGAGTAGTGGAATAGCTGGATCAAATGGTGGTTCCATTCCGAGCTTTCCAAGAAATCTCCATACTGCTTTCCAAATTGGCCGCACCAATTTGCAGTCCCACCAGCAATGTACAAGAGTACCCTTTTCCCCACATCCTCGCCAGCACTTGTTGCTGTTTGACTTCCTAATGGCTGCCAATCTTACTGGAGTGAGATGGTATCTTAGGGTGGTTTTGATTTGCATTTCTCTGACTGCTAGAGATGGTGAGCATTTTTTCATATACTTGTTGATTGATTGTATGTCCTCCTCTGAGAAATTTCTGTTCAGGTCCTTGGCCCATTTGTTGATTGGGTTATTCGTTATCTCATTGTCTAATTTTTTTAGTTCTTTGTATATTCTGGATATTAGGGCTCTGTCTGAAGTGTGAGGAGTAAAGATTTGTTCCCAGGACGTAGGCTCCCTATTTACCTCTCTTATTGTTTCTTTTGCTGAGAAAAAACTTTTTAGTTTTAGTAAGTCCCATTTGTTGATTCTAGTTATTAACTGTTGTGCTATGGGTGTCCTATTGAGGAATTTGGAGCCCGACCCCACGCTATGTAGATCATAGCCAACTTTTTCTTCTATCAGACGCCATGTCTCTGATTTGATATCAAGTTCCTTGATCCACTTTGAGTTAACTTTTGTGCATGGCGAGAGAAAGGGATTCAGTTTCATTTTGTTGCATATGGATTTCCAGTTTTCCCAACACCATTTGTTGAAGATGCTATCCTTCTTCCATTTCATGCTTTTAGCCCCTTTATCAAATATAAGATAGTTGTAGTTTTGTAGATTGGTTTCTGTGTCCTCTATTCTGTACCATTGGTCCACCTGCCTGTTTTGGTACCAGTACCATGCTGTTTTGGTTACTATTGCTCTGTAGTATAGTTTGAAGTCTGGTATAGCTATACCGCCTGATTCACATTTCCTGCTTAGAATTGTTTTTGCTATTCTGGGTCTTTTATTTTTCCATATGAATTTCATGATTGCTTTCTCTATTTCTACAAGAAATGCCGTTGGGATTTTGATTGGCATTGCATTAAACCTATAGAGAACTTTTGGTAATATCGCCATTTTGATGATGTTACTTCTACCTATCCATGAACAGGGTATATTTTTCCATCTTCTAAGATCTTCTTCTATTTCTCTCTTTAGGGTTCTGTAGTTTTCATTGTATAAGTCTTTCACCTCTTTTGTTAGGTTGATTCCCAAGTATTTTATTTTCTTTGAGGATATTGTGAATGGGGTGGTTGTCCTCATTTCCATTTCAGAGGATTTGTTGCTGCTATACAGGAATGCCTTTGATTTATGCGTGTTGATTTTATAGCCTGCCACTTTGCTGAATTCATTTATTAGCTCTAATAGTTTCTTTGTAGACCCTTTTGGGTCTGCTAGGTATATAATCATGTCATCTGCAAATAGTGATAATTTGAGTTCTTCTTTTCCTATTTTTATGCCTTTAATTTCTTTCGTCTGTCTAATTGCTCTGGCCAGTGATTCGAGAACTATGTTGAACAGAAGTGGTGAGAGAGGGCATCCCTGTCTTGTTCCAGATTTTAGAGGGAATGCCTTCAGTTTTTCTCCATTCAGAATGATGCTAGCCTGAGGCTTAGCATAGATTGCTTTTACAATGTTGAGGTATGTTCCTGTTATCCCTAGTTTTTCTAGAGTTTTGAACATAAAGGGATGCTGTACTTTGTCGAATGCTTTTTCCGCATCTATCGAGATGACCATATGGTTCTTATTTTTAAGCCTGTTGATGTGGTGAATAACATTTATTGATTTCCGTATATTGAACCAACCTTGCATCCCAGGGATAAATCCTACCTGATCATGGTGCACAATTTTTTTGATATGTTTTTGTATCCGGTTCGCCAGAAGTTTATTGAGGATTTTTGCATCTAGGTTCATTAGAGATATTGGTCTGTAGTTTTCTTTCTTTGAAGTGTCTTTGTCTGGTTTAGGAATCAGGGTGATGTTGGCCTCATAGAATGAATTTGGAAGTTCTCCCTCTTTTTCTATTTCCTGAAATAGCTTGAAAAGTATTGGTGTTAACTCCTCTTTAAAGGTTTTGAAAAACTCTGCTGTATACCCATCCGGTCCTGGGCTTTTCTTAGTTGGTAGTCTTTTGATGGTATCTTCTATTTCCTCAATTGATATTGGTCTGTTTAGGTTGTCAATATCCTCCTGACTCAATCTGGGCAAATCATATGACTTAAGAAATTTATCGATGCCTTCACTATCTTCTATTTTATTGGAGTATAAGGATTCAAAATAATTTCTGATAATCTTCTGTATTTCTGAAGTGTCTGTTGTGATATTGCCTTTTTCATCCCGTATGCTGGTAACTTGAGTTCTCTCTCTTCTTCTCTTTGTTAGCGTGGCTAAGGGTCTGTCGATTATATTTATTTTTTCAAAGAACCAACTTTTAGTTTTGTCAATTTTTTCAATTGTTTCTTTTGTTTCGATTTCATTAATTTCAGCTCTGATTTTAATTATTTCTTGTCTTCTACTTCTTTTGCTGTTGTTTTGCTCTTCTTTTTCTAGGATTTTGAGTTGAAGTATTAGATCATTTATTTGTTGGTTTTTTCTTTTTTTAAGGAATGAACTCCAAGCAATAAATTTTCCTCTTAGAACTGCTTTCAATGTGTCCCATAGATTCCGATATGTTGTGTCTGTGTTTTCATTTATCTCTAAGAATTTTTTAATTTCCTCCTTGATGTCTTCTATAACCCATTGATCATTCAGTAACCTATTGTTCATTCTCCAAGTGATGCATGATTATTCCTTACTTCTTTTATCGTTGATTTTCAATTTCATTCCATTATGATCAGATAATATGCATGGTATTATCTCTACTCCTTTATATTGTCTAATAGTTGCCCTGTGACATAATATATGATCTATTTTTGAGAAGGATCCATGTGCTGCTGAGAAAAAAGTGTAACTGCTTGATGTTGGGTGGTATATTCTATATATGTCAATTAAGTCTAGGTTATTAATTGTGTTATTGAGCTCTATAGTTTCCTTATTCAACTTTTGTTTGGAAGATCTGTCCAGTGGTGAGAGAGGTGTGTTGAAGTCTCCCATGATTATTGTATGGTGGTCTATTAGACTCTTGAACTTGAGAAGAGTTTGTTTGATGAACATAGCTGCACCATTGTTTGGGGCATATATATTTATGATTGTTATGTCTTGTTGGTGTATGGTTCCCTTGAGAAGTATGTAGTGTCCCTCTTCATCCCTTTTGATTAACTTTGGCTTGAAATCTATTTTATTTGAAATGAGTATGGACACTCCTGCTTGTTTCCGAAGTCCATATGAGTGATATGATTTTTCCCAACCTTTCACCTTCAGTCTATGTATGTCTTTTCCTATCAAATGCGTCTCCTGAAGGCAGCATATTGTTGGGTCTTGTTTAGTGATCCATTCTGCTAACCTGTGTCTCTTAATTGGTGAGTTTAAGCCATTAACATTTAGAGTTATTATTGAGATATGGGTTGTTCTTCCAGCCATATTTGTTTATTTATGTTACTAAACATGGTTTGTTTTCCTCTTTGATTATTCCCCCCCACCTTTACTGTACTACCTCCCACTGTTGGTTTTCATTGATATTTCCCATTTCCTCTTCCTGTAATATTTTGCCGAGGATGTTTTGAAGAGCTGGTTTTCTAGCTGCAAATTCTTTTAACTTTTGTTTATCATGGAAGGTTTTAATTTCATCTTCCATCCTGAAGCTTAATTTCGCGGGATACACAATTCTTGGTTGGAACCCCTTTTCTTTCAGTGTTTGAAATATGTTATTCCAGGATCTTCTAGCTTTCAGAGTCTGTGTTGAAAGATCAGCTGTTATCCTGATTGGTTTACCCCTAAATGTAATCTGCTTCCTTTCTCTTGTAGCTTTTAAAATTCTCTCCTTATTCTGTATGTTGGGCATCTTCATTATAATGTGTCTAGGTGTGGATCTCTTATGATTTTGCACATTCGGCGTCCTGTAGGCTTCTAGGATTTGGGATTCTGTCTCATTCTTCAAGTCTGGGAAGTTTTCTCGTATTATTTCGTTGAATAGATTGCTCATTCCTTTGGTTTGGACCTCAATACCTTCCTGAATCCCCATGACCCTTAAGTTGGGTCTCTTTATGTTATCCCATATTTCTTGAATGTTCTGCTCATGGTTTCTTAACAGCTTTGCTGAGCTGTCTATGTTCTTCTCCAGTTGAAATACTTTGTCTTCATTGTCTGATGTTCTATCTTCTAAGTGTTCTACTCTGCTGGTAGTATTCTCAATTGAGTTTTTAAGTTGGTTTATTGTTTCCTGCATTTCCAGGATTTCTGTTTGTTTGTTTTTTATAACCTCTATCTCCCTGTATAATTGATCTTTTGCTTCTTGGATTTGTTTATGTAATTTATTGTCGAAGTGGTCGAAGTGGTCTTTCATTGTCTGATTTTGCTGTCTAATGTCTTCCTTGAGACTCCAGATCATCTGAAGCATGTATATCCTGAATTCTTTATCTGACATTCCATCTGCTGCAGATATTACCTCTTCTAAAGTTGAGTTGACCTGCATTGCTTGTGGTCCTTTCTTTCCTTGTCTTTTCATACTGATCGCGTTTCTTTCTTCTGGTAGCCACAGCCCCGTATCTGGTGCAAGAGACCTCAGTTGTCAGCACTGGTGGGAGCTGTAGCTGGGAGACCCGCGCCGCGCGGCTCCCGCCGGCTCCTGCGTCAGCACCGCCTCAGCTCCCGCCGGTTCCCGTGCCGCTGCCGCGGTTCCCGCCAGCTCCGGCCGGTTCCCTCGCCGCTCCTGCTAATTTAGAGTCCGCTGGGAAGGAATCTCTGGCCGATCTTTGGTGACTTCCCCTCTCTGCTATGGCGGGCCCCTGGCTCCTTGCAGGAGTGACCGAAGGGAGAGGTGGAACTGGCTTGTCTCTGGTCTGACACAATCTCTGGTTTTAGATCCCAGTTCGCTAATTCATAGAGGCTTGGTTAGATTTCCTTCCCATCCTCTCAAGGGGGGGAGCCCTTTCCTGGGTGGGCAGGGCCATTAGCAGAGCCGGAAGGGCACGTGCCTTCTGTCGGGCCAGGCGGGGACCCTTTTGGCTGCGCTGGGCCGCCGGGGGCGCCCACAGAGCCAGGCAGATGGCGCCCGCGTGGCTAAGAGCTGGGCGGGGTGACCCTTCGCAGAGCGGGCGGGCCGCCAGGAGTGCCGGGATGGTGGGAGCTGTCTGCCGGCCGGGCAGGGACCCTTCTCGACGAGCAGGGCCGCTGGGGGCGCTTGTAAAGCCGGGCCGCTGCAGCCTCGTGGCTAAGAACCAGGCGGGCGGGGTGGCTGTTTGCAGAGCAAGAGCGGAATGGTGGGAGCTGTCTGCCGGCAGGGCGGGGACCCTTCTTGCAGAGCAGGGCCGCCGGGGGCGCTTGTAAAGCCGGGTGGCTGCCGCCGCGTGGCTAAGACCCAGGCGGGCGGGGTGGCTGTTTGCAGGGCAAGAGCGGGACCGCCAGGGTAGCCGGGATGGCGGAAACTGTCTGTTGGCCGGGCAGGGACCCTTCTCACTGAGCAGGGCCGCCGGGGGCGCTTGTAAAGCCGGGCGGCTGCAGCCTCGTGTCTAAGAACCAGGCGGGCGGGGTGGCTGTTTGCAGAGCAAGAGCGGAATGGCGGGAGCTGTCTGCCGGCAGGGCGGGGACCCTTCTCGCCGAGCAGGGCCGCCGGGGGCGCTTGCAAAGCCAGGTGGCTGCAGCCACGTGGCTAAGACCCAGGCGGGCGGGGTGGCTGTTTGCAGGGCGAGAGCGGGGCCGCCAAGGTAGCCGGGATGGTGGAAACTGTCTGTCGGCCAGGCAGGGACCCTTCTCGACGAGCAGGGCCGCCGGGGGCGCTTGTAAAGCCGGGCGGCTGCAGCCTCATGGCTAAGAACCAGGCGGGCAGGGTGGCTGTTTGCAGAGCAAGAGCGGGATGGCTGGAGCTGTCTGCCGGCCTGGCGGGGACCCTTCTCTCCGAGCAGGGCCGCCGGGGGCGCTTGTAAAGCCGGGTGGCTGCAGCCGCGTGGCTAAGACCCAGGCGGGCGGGGTGGCTGTTTGCAGGGCAAGAGCGGGACCGCCAGGGTAGCCGGGATGGTGGAAGCTGTCTGTCGGCCGGGCAGGGACCCTTCTCGCCGAGCAGGGTCGCCGGGGGCGCTTGTAAAGCCGGGCGGCTGCAGCCTCGTGGCTAAGAACCAGGCGGGCGGGGTGGCTGTTTGCAGAACAAGAGCGGAATGGCGGGAGCTGTCTGCCGGCAGGGCGGGGACCCTTCTCGCCGAGCAGGGCCGCAGGGGGCCGCTTGTAAAGCCGGGTGACTGCAGCCGCGTGGCTAAGAACCAGCCGGGTGGGGTGGCTGTTCGCCGAGCGAAAGCAGGGCCGCCAGGGTAGCCAGGATGGCGGGAGCTGTCTGCTGGCTGGGCGGGGACCCTTCTGCCGCGCTGCTCTGGGCCGCCTGCCGCTTGCAGAAGCGGCGGGTGGCCGCGGGATTGGACTCTGAGCCCGCACTGCCGGTCAAGTTTCACTTGTCTGGGGCAAACTGTCACGTCTAATAAACTTACTAATTCTCGGCAGGTCTCCTTTCAACGGAATTTTGCTAGAAGATCCTCAGTAGGTAGAATGTAGCTGTTTTAATTGGTGTTTCTGATCCCGTTAATGTGGAGATATTGAAAGTCCAGCTTCCTCGCCGGCCGCCATGTTGGATCCCCCCTCCAGAAATTCCTTTTTTAAAAAAGTACACTTTCCAAAGTTTCTTTCCAACTATGGTATATGAAACAATCTAATGAAAAGCATTTATGGGGAACAATGTGATATGATTTTCTGTTTTTTTAATATATTGGGGATTGAACTCAGAGCCACTGAGCCACTGAGGCACATCCTCAGCTCTTTTTAATTTTTATTTTGTACAGAGTCTAAGTTGCTTAGGGCCTCACTACTGTGATCCTCCTGCCTCACCATTCCAAGATGCTGAGGTTATACACATGCACCACCATGCCTGATTTTCTGATTGATTTTTAAATTTTTAGTACAGATGATAATGCAAAGATGAAATTTTGAGTCTTGCAAGGGTTGGATATTTTTCTTTATTTCCTCCTTGTAAAAAAGTGAGAGGATTTTCTTTCATTGTTATATTTAGATTTTTAAGTTTCTCTTTTTGTTTACAAACAAAGTACAATGGATTTTATAATATTAACCCTATTGTAATATTTATATGAGGGAATGTAATTGTGATAAAGTTTGAGTTAGTTTAAAATGCTGCCTATGGGACTTTCCTCCACCACCTCTTCTGCCATGATGTTCTGCCTCTCTTTGGCCCAGAGAAATGGAATTGTCTATTTATGGACTGAGATCTCTGAATCCATGAAGAAACGGTGCCACAGTCTGGCTGGGCATAAATCATGAGCCACTGAAGCAGGAACAAACTTTATTTCTGAACTCCACTAGCACAAACCACAAACCAATCCCCAGAAACTTTCCGAATGCCACCCATATGGCTCCTCCAAGAACACACCACACACCAACCAGAACTCCCACCCCCCGGAACTTCACCAACCAATGCGAACTCTTCAGGAATCCCTGTGAGAGCTCAGCGGGAACGCAAAGGGAACTCCGCGAGAATTCAAAAGTCATCATCTTAATGGCTCGCTGGCGTCACCTCTCAACCACTACTTCTGACAAAAATGCCATGCATCATCCCAACTCGGCTGTGGCCCTCAACATCTCCCCACTTCTGTTTAATTAAACAACAAGTAATGTGGCTTAGGGACTGTGCCTTTCTTAGGTTGTCCAGTACTACATATGGTCTTTACCCATCATTGGATGAGCTGACTTCAAGGTGTCAGCCTCCTGTCTTAGATTGGTACCATTACAATTGGATCTTACCTGACAGTGACTACAGGTCCAGCATACAGCCATACTTGTGGATAGGCCTATGCACCAGTATGTGGGGGGTGAAGTTCTTTGCCTCACCTCTGTTGGTCCCCAAATTTGGCCTTTGCAACAGTGGGGGGGGGTGAGGTTCTTTGTCTCACCTCTGTTGGCCCCCAAATTTTAGACCATCTAGCAGAAGGGAGGAAGATGCAAAATGCCATGATACCAAGCCAAATGACGGCTCTTTTTGGAAAAATTGTACCACCGATGACACCTTCTGCAAAGATACACCAGCACTACCACAATTTGCTGCACCAACAGATAGTTCACAATGCATACAAGTGATACATAGTCCACGCAAGTTCTATAAGCAGTTCAAAGCAGAGGATTCCATCAATATGTCCATTTCCTCTCAAAGTAAATCAACTCCTTGATTGAGCATCACTTGTTGAGTTATTATTCATTGATGAACCAGTTTATACAGTTTACTGTGATAGCTTTTGAGGAAGCTGTAGTTTGGATTTACATTTGTCTTCACTGGCACTGGGATGAAGATAGGAATTCTGGCACTGATGGCTAAAAAAATTATGTAACATTCCAACAGGTACTAAGAAAACAATTTTTTTGAACAATTTACATTATCCTGAAAAGAATTATTAAATATAATGAAAAGGAAAGGTGAAAGTAAACAAACAGATCTGATAACCTCCCTTTTTGTTCACATATTAAAACAATCCTTGCAGCTGTTTACCCAATTTAAATAAAACCATTTAAATCACGTGAATGAAAAAAAATATATTTGGATACATTTTTTCATGAGCGCTCCTCATATATGATATATGACATACGCACATGCAGACATACAACACAAAACAGAAGTGTACACACATAACACAATACATACAACACATAACATAATAGTAAAGGCCTTGTAGCTTTTCACAGGTGAAATCTCCATTGCAATGTCTAAAAACTCCACAGTCAAAAAACATAGAACTGATCAGAAAATCATTAACCTAAGTCTGTATGAGCTCCAAAAATAAAATAGAACTTTATGATGTGGAGGCAATAATAAAATAGACAAGGCAATAATAAAATAGACACTGAAAAAAACATCCTGGTTACCAACTGGGTTTCACTCTTCTTTGGATATCCCATCCTTTTTCCTCTAACTTGCATATGGGTCTGAAGGTAATCCCACAAGCAAGCCCCAAGGTTTTTTTTTTTTTTCATATTTGAAGTAGGTCTTAATGGTGTTCATTATTCATTAGCCTCCAGGTGTGGGAGAACCACTGTTGCAGATGTAAGGATATCAGCTGTTATGGATTTGAGCCAAGACATCTTTTTTTGGTCTGTAGAAATCACTTTGGTTAGTCTCTCTGAATCCAATTTGGTTGCTGTTCTCCCTGTGGAAACACAAAACAGAACCCCAACACCAGACAATCACTTGATCAGGACCTTCCCATTGTCCTGTTAGAATATCATTCCAAAGTACCTTGGCTTATGGACATTTTTTGGATACATATGCCTTTCTGCAGCACTAAGCCCGGATGAATCCAAATTTAAAAAGTTTAGGGTAAAAGGGGTTATTTTATGTTTATCTTTGGGGGATATATAACCCTTTCCAATTTCATCTTTTTGCTTTAATAAGTACATTTTAATAGTTTGAAGAGCTCTTTCAACTATGCCTTGTCCCTGTGGATTGTATGGAATTCTTGTTATGTGAGTAATGCCAAATGATGAGCAAAATTGTCTAAAAAGGGTAGAGGTACAGTCAGGGGCATTATCTGTTTTTAACTGTTTTGGAACATCCACAGTGGCAATATTTTGTAAGCAATGAACTGTAATATCTTTAGTTTTTTTCTCCAGCATGAAGAAAGCCCATCAAAAATCCGGAAGAAGTATCAATTGCAATATACAAATATTTTAATTTTCCAAATTCTGGCAAGTGTGTGATGTCCATCTTCCAAATATCGTTAGGTATCAGTCCTCTAGGATTGTCTCCAAGATTAAATTGTGGTAAAAAGGTCACACAATTTTGACATTGTTTTATTATTTGTCTAGCTCGTTTCTTAGTTATTTTAAAATGCTTTTTCAAGTATTAGCATTGACATGGAACCTTTTATGAAAATTTGTAGCTTCTTCTAGTGTAGAGAAAATATGTATTTCATGTGTAGTTTTATCTGTTAAATCATTGCCCAAACTAAGGGCTCCATGCAATCCTGTATGTGCCCTGATATGTCCTATAAAGAATGGATCTTTTCTGTCCCAAATTAGACTTTGTATAGTGGAAAAAAAGAGAAAACAGTAGAGGAAGGAGAAATCCTACCAGCATCTTCAAGGGATACTATAGCATTAACTATATACTATCAGAAAATAAATTACATACAGATTTTTTAAACATCACAAAAGATTGTAATACTGCATTAAGCTCTACCTTTTAAGCTGATTGTTTGGGTACTAAAAATGTAAAAGTTTGATCAGGGGTAACTACTGCTGCTGTACCATTATTCGACCCATCAGTGAATATATCTGGAGCATTCATGATAGGTGTTTTTCTTGTCATTTTTGGAAAAAATACAGGATGCAAAGACCAAAAAGACAATAAAGGATTAGATGGTACGTGGTTATCAAATGAAACATTAGATTTGCGCATGATTATTGCCCAAGTATTTAACTCATTAGCTAACTCATCAATTTGATTCATAGTATATGGAGTAATAATATTATTGGGAGAAATTCCAAACACTCCCTTTGCGGCTTTTATTCCTTTGAGTATTAATTGTCCTACAGCCTCAGGATACCTAGTAAGAATAGTGTTAGGGGAATAAGATAAATGTATTCATAATAATTGACCTTCTTGACAAAATACTCCTGTAGGAATATTTTTTGCTGGTAGTACAATAAATAATAAAGGCAAACTTATATCAATTCTATCCAAATGCATATTTTCCATATATGTTTCAATAATTTTTAATGCCTTTCTTGCATCAGGCATTAACCTGCGGGGTGAATTGGGATCTGATGGACCTTTTAGGATATCAAATAAATGTCCCAATTCTCCTGTTGGTATTCCTAGATAAGGACTTATTCAATTTATGTCTCCTAATAACTTTTGAAAGTCGTTAAGTGATTTAAGTTCATCTTCTCGTATTTGAATTTTTGGTGGACAGACCATGGTTGAGGATAATAGAACTCCTAAATAATTAATTGGAAAATTTAATTGTAGTTTATCTATTGCTATCTCTGGATTATAATTTTTTAATAAGTTTGTAAGTGTGGCATAATATTCTAGCAATGTGTTTTATCTTTGTGTGCTAACAATACATAGTCCATATAGTGAAATATTTGTAGTTCAGGAATTTGATTTCTAAGTGGCTGGATTGCTTTGTTAACATAAATTTGACACATAGTTGGGCTGTTAGCCATCCCCTGAGGGAGTACTTTCAGTTCATATCTCTGATCAGGAACTTCAGGATTCAGTGCAGGGATAGTAAATGCAAAACATGGACTATCCCCAGGATGAATTGGAATTGAAAATAAACCATTTTTAATATCTATAGATTAAACATACCAGGTTTTTGGCAAAGCAGATGATTGGGAAATCCCTGATTGAGTAGGTCCCATAATAATCATCTCATTATTAATGGCTCTTAAATCTTGCAATAATCTCCATTTACCAGATTTCTTTTTAAATGACAAAAATGGGAGTACTATGGGGAGATACAGAAGGTTGTATACATCCCTCCGCTAATTGTTGTTTGACCAAGTCATGGACTGCTTGCATCTTTTCTTTAGTCAGGGGCCATTGAGGAACCCATACTGGTCTTTCTGATTTCCAAGTAATTTTTATTGTCTCAGTGACCCCTTCTGAAAACCCAATCCAAGTCTATTTATTCCTTGATCTATTTGAATTGGTGCTGCTATACCTTGTTCTTTTTCTCCTAATCTTTTTCCTTTTCTAAAACCTTGTCTAGCCCTAATAGTGGGCACATTGGATTGATGTTATTATCTAGGACATCTCATCCCCATATATTTATAGGAAGATGATCCAATACATATGGCTGTATAGTTCCTTCACATCCTTCAGAATCTTTCCAATCTAATACCATTGCATTTCTATGGGGATTAGTTGCCACTCCTATGCCTCAAAACGTTTGAGTGGCCTGTTGTAATGTCCAATGTTTCAGCCATTCTTGACGAGACATCATGCTAAGGTCTGCACCTGTGTCCAGTACCCCATTAAATTTATATCCTTGAATATTAGCTTTAGCATTTGTAAGAATCTCAATTTAAAGACAGCATAGCACAATCTACACCTGTGGAGTCTAATCCCCTGGAACCTCTTTCTATAGTACTATTAGAAAATTTATCATGCAGGCTGGGTTTTATTAATAACTGTGCTATTCTATCTACTGGGGAAATTATTGATATACCTCTTGCAGAAATAGCCATAATTTTTATTTTACCTTCATAATCGGAATCAATTACCCCAGGACTTATCATAAGTCCTTTTAGAGTAGAAGAACTGTGTCCTAACAATTGTAGTATGTTTTTGGCCTGGCATCTAAAGCCTGTTGTACTGCAGCTGGCAAGACTTGCCCTTGTTCATTAGTGTCTCTACATAATGTAATATATGTGTTTAAATTTTCCTGTTTCCATGGTCTAATTACCTCCCTGCACCCTTTGTTTGCTTGGTCAATGGCTAGCTGTTTAATTAATGGCATTGCTTGCTCTGTATCCCCAAAGACTCTGGTAGCTATTTGAATAAGCCTATGTAAAAATTCAGTGTAAGGTTCACTAGCTCCTTGTATTACCTTAGATAATTGACCTTGTAAATCTCCACGTCATGTCCTTGTAATGTCTTCCATGCCCTAACCGCATCTGCACCAATTTGTGAGTATATGGCAGGATCATGTACAATTTGTTGCAGCTGACCTTCATAAGGTCCTTTTCCTAACAACATATCTAGATTTCTCTGAGGATAACCGGCTGCTGCATTTTGCCTAGCCGTCTCCTTGCAAAATTCCTCATTGGCAACCTTCCATAACAGGTATTGTCCTCAATTTAGCACAGCTTTACACATGCTAGCCCAATCTGCTGGCGTCATGTCCAAGTTGGTAATGGATTCGACCATGCTTACAGTGAAGGGTGCTTGGGGACCATAGGTTGTTACAGCCTCCTTTAACTGCTTCACTGTTTTGAAACCTAAAGCATGGTGAATTTGCTGCCCTCCTGCCTGCTCAAGTACAGGGCATGCTAATCTTTGAGGTCCTGTCTCAGGATCCCATCTGTCAACTACTGGGTTTGGGGGTCCCATAGAATATGTTGTCTCTATAGGTGGAGCTGTTGGTTGGACACTTATGCCTTCTGGCAATAGAAAGGTGTTAGTAGCAGCCTCCTGTTGTAACTTTTTTTCTGATAGTTCTTCCTTCTTTAAATTTTCTTCCTCTGTCTGACTAGTTCGAGAGACCTTCTCTTTTAGTTGACCTAAAATGTCTTTCTCCATAGTCTGAACAGCTAACAATTTACTTAACACTCTTTTGGTTTGTTTTTTGCTAATTTCTAATCTACTATAAAGATAATGCAACCCAACAAGATAACACAAAACAAAACTGAAACAGAATGAAACAAAAAAAGGAACAAAAAATCATTGTATCAATTTTCCTGAAATGTATTTTCGTGGTCTATCTCTATCTCTTCCTCAGGGCTGAACAACTTCAAACCTTGAGCCAACCATTTTTCCCAGTTTGCCAGAGAAAGTTCTAGGGATAGGCACTTTGAAACAAAAACAAAACAAATCAAAACAAGAACACATTGGTTTTTGAAATGGTCACCCATTCTCTCACCTTTCCTCAGGGGCGAGAATTTTCACGATCAGGCTTTCCCTGCACCGGCCACCAAATGCCACAGTCTGTCTGGGCATAAATCATGAGCCACTGAAGCAGGAAGAAACTTTATTTCTGAACTCCACCAGCACACACCACACACCAATCCCCAGAAACTTTCTGAATGCCACCCACATGGCTCTTCCAGGAACACACCACACACCAACCAGAACTCCCACCCCCCGGAACTTCACCAACCAACGTGAAATCTTCAGGAATCCCCACAAGCACTCAACCGAAACTCAACGGGAACTCTGGGAGAACTCAAAAATCATCTTAATGGCTTCTTGGCGTCATCTCTCAACCACTACTTCTGGCAAAAATGTCATGGGTGATCTCAACTTGGCTGTGGCCCTCAACAAAACGGAAGCACAGGTGGGTTAATATTTTTTTCATCATCCCATTGGTGAAGGAGCCTGAGCTTTATACCTTAGTCTGAATACAATGCCATTGAAAGTAATCTTTCATTAATAATAAAATTCTAATGAAGAACAAAAATGATACAAATGCAATTATATCCTTTATTGCAGATATAGAGTAATGAATGCTTTGTATAGTTAAACCATTACTTTATGAAATAAGGACAATTTTAAATCTTTTTATTTTAAAACAGCAGGGTTTTTTTGTTTTTGTTTAAAACCCCAATGTTACTGATTCTCAAGTAGGGGTGCTGGCATACCTTCACTCTATAGAAAATATCTGTTTCCGCTTTGTATCCCTACCAAAATCTTGAGAAAGACTAACAAAATTACTGTTCCTGAAAATGTCATACCTTGGGGGCTGGAATTGTGGCTCAGGGTGGAGCTATTGCCTACCATGTGTGAGACACTGGGTTCAATCATCAACACCATATAATAAATGAATGAATAAATAAATAAATAAATATATGTATTGTGTACATCTACTATGTGTACACACACACACACACACACACACACACACAGACATAAAGAAAATGCCATTCCTTTCAACTAGAGACTATCATGCTATGTGAAATAAGCCACTACCCCCCAAAAAGGCCAAATGTTCTCTTTGATATGTGGATGCTAACTTACAATAAGGGGTGGGGTGAAGGGAGTAATAGAAATGCTTTGGATTAGAAAATGGGGAATGAAGCAAGTGGGGGAGGAATTGGAAAGAAAGTAGAATGAATTGGATATTACTTTCCTATTTTCATATATGAATACACAATCAATATATTTCTACATCATGTACAACCAGAAGAATGGTAAGTTGTACTCCATGTATGTGTAATGTCAAAATATATTCTACTGTCCTGTATAACTATAAAGCAAAAAAATTTTAAATGTCATCTCTCACTTACACTGCAACAAACATTTTTACAATTACTAATTGTTTAGCTATTTTGTTTTTCCTTTTGCTCTTAATTTTTATCTTAGTTTTGGCCCACTTTTTTTTTAATGCTATGATTTAAACTCAGGGCTTCACATCCTCAGCTACTTCCCCAGCTCTTTTTTAAAAATTTTATTTTGAGATAGTTACCCAAGTTAACTTCAAACTTGCAGTACTCTTGCCTCAGTCTCACAAGTAGTTGAGATTCTAGACATGCACCAACAAACCCCTTTGACCCACTTTTGCAGGTGGGTGATAACATTTTTGACCTTTAAACCTAATATTTATCATTTTACTTAGCCCTCCCAACTTCGTGAAAATTGTACCTTTCACAAACACAGCTTTACCTCAATTCCTGATTTTAGAAAACTAATATTCTAAAAGGACAAAGCCAAATCCATGTGACACACTAAAGATTATCCTCTGGAGTTTTACTTCTTGAAAATAATACATTATATATTTCAGTATGTAAGTTCTGATTGTAGCTCCATCCTTTATAAGCATGTAACCTTGGACAAAATATACTCTGAACCTGTTTCTTCATTTTCAAATGGGGAAAATAGTCTTCTCTGTGTACCTTAATAAACAGTTTTTAAAAGAGAAATGGGTTATAAAGGGTTTTATAAACAATAAAATAAGTACTCATTTATTTACATTCCGATAGGATGTGTACCAGGTCTCAATGTTAGGTATACAGCAGTGAACAAACATATCTAGTTCTATGTCCTATGATTGGTGAAATATGACCCATGAGCTAAATCCAGTCTACCACCTGCTTATATCAGTTCTATGAGCTAATTTTTTGAATAATTTGAAACAAAATTAAAAGAATAATAATATTCCCTGTCATTAAATTACATGAAATACAAAATCATGTTTCATTGGAACACAATCATGCTTATTTATTAACAGTTGAGAGAAACTATGTGGCCCACCAAGCCCTAAAGTATTTACTGTCTACTCTTTACATTAACAGTTTGTTAACTCCTGCTCTGTGTTCTTGAAATTCTTTTCACGGTGTTGGACAGTAAACTTATAATTCTATATCTAATGGCTGCAAGTTCTTTGAGAAACAATAGCACAGTTAAAGAAGCTAGAATTGTGAAGCATGGGAAGGGTGCAGCAATAGCTTTTATATACAAAAATCAAGTTCTTTGAGAAACAATAGCACAGTTAAAGAAGCTAGAATTGTGAAGCATGGGAAGGGTGCAGCAATAGCTTTTATATACAATAAATCATTATTTATTCAGTGATATTAAAAGAGACCTTAATGAATGTGAAATAACCATCGGTAGAAGAGTATTTTTGCCAAAAAGGGATAAAAGATTCAGTAGCCCTGAGTAAAATGTATAGCTGTAGGACTAGGAAATATGTGGTAAGAAAGAGTTGCTGAGGTGGGTACAAATTATGAAGGGACTTGTAAATCACGAAGCATACATGTTATAGATTTTATAGTGAGTGTAGAAATGTATTATTATGTCTTCTACTCCTTCGGATTATTATTATAATTACAATAATATTATTAATATAATATTAATATAATATTAATATTATTAATATAATCATTGTATTTAGTCATAAATCAGCTTAACACTTCAAAGACTGTAAAATATTTAATACCTAGTAATCTGTCATTTCAGTGACTTTCTCAGTAACATGGTATTTCTTGCTATGAAAATGTTTTAGGATTCCACATTGGCATATGCAGATGATCACATTCCTTCTTACCACTCATATGGCATTTCACTCTTGCCATTGCATGTATCTTCAGATCTCCCCACTTTCACCTAAAAACTAGGAGATGTTGTGGTTTCTATAATTAAATATTTCTTTCCTTTGCTCTTTATCTTATCAGATGCACTGGGATAACTTTAACATTTTGAATCTGACTTCAAATAATACTACTTTTATGCTCTGCTCTGATTTTTTAAAAAATATTTTTTAGTTGTAGATGGACACAATACTTTATTTTATAATATGTGGTAGTAAGGATTGAACCCAGGGCCTCACACATGCAAGGCAAGCACTCTACCAGTGTGCCACAACCCCAGTCCCCTCTCTGACTTTCATATATTTCAGTTTCGTTTGTTTTCTTTAGAAAAATGGAAGTTAGCTTTTAGATTACTTGTCTCTATCAATGCAATCACCTCATTAAACAATTTGTCGACCTTTATTTTCAAGCATAAGACATTATGTAGACATGCTGTGAATAAGACAAAAACTTCTGTCAAGGAGTAACTTTAAAAAGCCAACTGTAGAGTGGGGGATGTGTTTGTAGAGGCTTTGCCTAGCATGTGTGAAACCCTGGGTTCATCTGCAGCAACACCACCCCTTTGGGGGCAGGAATTGTAACTTTAAAAAGCCCTCTTTGTTGCCTTTAGCATTTTGACAATCTCCTTTTATTGTCCTTTGCTTCCTTGTGGTGGTTCTTAAATTTAGATGTCTTTCAGTAGCCTTTATCTTTATGGCCCCGTTTTTTTTTTTTTTTTTTTGTGGTGGTGGTGGTAGTGGGAATTAAACCCAGTGGTCATCCTACCACTGTGCTATATCCCCAGCTCTTCTGATTTTTTAAGACTGGGTCTTGCTAAGTTGCCTACTTTTGCCTTGAATTTGGTGACTCTCCTGCCCTAGCGTCTTGAATAGAGTAGCTTGGATAATAGGCTGCCACTATCATGCCTAGCTCCCTTTCATTCTTTTTTTTAATTAAAGGATAAGAGATGTTGACATGCTCTTCTGTTTTTATTTTTTTAAGAAATTTAAAATTTCATTATGCAAGTAATGTATTCTTTTGGGTAGAGGTAAACCATAAGAAGAAAGAAAAATATCTTTTCCAATACAACTATTAGAGAATAGTCCCTGTTAATATTTAGTAGCTATATATTTGTGTAAATAAAATTTTAGTAATTATGCATCATGCTGTAAATCCTTTTCACTTAAGAGATATCATTAACATTTAACCACATCAGTGTATAGAGCTCTTCTCAAACTTTTTGCACTAGAAACCTCTTTACAATTTTAAAAATTGAATATTTAATCTATGTGGCTTCTATGTATTATGTTAGATATTTAAAAGAGGCTTAGTTCAGTTTTTATGACCTGTTTGAGTTTGTATGTATTGTTTGCTCTGCCTGAGATGTCCTCCTGGCTTTACCTACTTCAATCCAGCTCAAACATCACTGACTTTGAAGACCACTGCCCCTCCTACATACATAATAGAACTCATTGGACCTTACTTTGTGTCTAGTTCTGCATTTAATTCCTGCTTGGTATATTCCTTTCTAGGTTTTAGATCCTTAGGGTAGTAACAGTATATTATTCAGTCCTCAATCTCTTTTTATTGATACTTCTCTTCCTAGTTACTGAATTGGTGAACTACTTTTTTTATATGCAGGTACAGTTCATCCATTATTTTATCTTCTTTCTTTCAATTGTACCAATTTCATCAGATTTTGTAACTTTTTGAAAAATTTTGGTGGGACTTCAGAAATATAAGTATCTTGAATTTTCAGCTTAGTAACTTTTAAAAAATATTTTTAGTTGTAGATGAACACAGTACTTTTATTTTATTTATTTGTTTTTTATGTAGCACTAACCCAGTGCCTCACACATGTGAGGCAAGTTCTCTACCACTGAGCCACAACCCCAGCCCTCAGTTTGGTAACTTTTATTATTATACATTTAGATGTTATTTTATGAGGCTGTCTATAAACTATGGCTTGTGTCTTTTCTTTTGCAGAAATCTTTTATAATGAATGGATATGTATATGTTTAGTTTTCCACTACAAACACTTTGCTGAGTTTTCACAGTTGTGTAAGAACTACAGGAAATGCAGCTTCATAGAAAATGGTATGGATTATAGCCCATTTGCCATTTGGCATATTTCCCACAAATGAGCTAGAAAAAAGGTTTATTATTCAAAATAGGTTTGCTAGGTTCTTTTTTCCAGTACCCAGGATTGAACCCAGGGATACTCTACCAATTAACTACATCCCCGGTCCTTTTTTTTTTTTTTTTTTTTTTTTTTTTTTGAGACAGGGTCTAAGTTGCTTGGGCTGGCCTTGAACTTATGATCTTCCTGCCTCAGTCTCCTGAGTAGCTGGGATTTTTTTTTTATAGGCATCACCATTATACCCAGCAGGTTTACTAATTTCTTAACTAAGTGATTGACACAAACAGGTGATGAATACAGAACATTATTCAGTATATATATCAAAGAAAATAAACAGTGGGAAATCCATATTGTAGCAGGTAGTCTCATTTTGTATAATTTTCATGAACACTCTTCCTAATCAGAACCCATTTCTTTTTTGTTTTCCTCAATTAATATAGGATATTCCCCATCCTGATCTCTACCAGTTATCACTATTCTCAGAAAAATAATATTTTATCTAATTATTTCATCATGGCAGGGTTCTCAAACTTCATGTACATGAGAATATTCTGAGGTGTGTGTTTGTGGTATGTACTCCTCGTGCCTGTTGCTAAGTAGTTCACATGTCAAATTTTGTCTTTCAGTACTTAAAATTTTAACTCATATAGGATTTTGCTGAGCACAGTGGCCCCTGCCTATAAACCTAGCTACTCAGAAGACGGAGGCAGGAGAATCACAAGTTCAAGGCCAGCCTCAGCAATTTAACAAGACCCTATCTCAAAATGATAAATAAAAAGGACTAAGGCTGTCACTCAGTGGTAAAGCATCCCTTGGTTCAAACCCCCTTAACAAAGAAAAAAAAAACAGGAGATTCTAACATTTTAATTTCCATTTTTAATAAGTTATCCAGAGGAGAATAGCTATTGGGGGACAGAAAAGGGAGGTCTGGATGATTTAACAAAAGAGATATTTTCATGACATTTTTCAGGACTTATAGGTACAGTGTATTTAGTAGAGGCAGTAGGAATCATTCTTGTCCTGCCTTTAAAATTATTAACAATGTTTATCTTTCATTATGAATTTTGTTATAGAATTTTGGCCCTTTCTCATGTCCAGGAAATTTATTCTATTCCTAAAAAAGCCTAGTAGTTTTTGTTGTTTTATGATGGTGGGATGACTGTTGAATTTTGTCATTTTTTCTAACATGAATTAGGATAATCACAGTTTTACTTCTTTTTTATTTTTTATTTCTGCAAAGCCTGAATTTTGTTTGTTTGTTTGTTTTGGGAAGTAGGGGGTGCTTTACCACTGAACCACATCCTCAGCCCTTGTTATTTTTTAGTTCGAGACAGGATCTCACTAAGTTGCTTTGGACCAAGCTAATTTGCTGAGCCTGGCCTCAAACTTGGAATCCTCCTGCCTAAGCTTCCTGAGTAGCTGGAATTACAGGCCTGCACCACCACACCAAGTCAAAGCCTGAACTTTAAATATCTGTTCTAGAAGTCTACTAAAAATACTTAAGTTTGTCCTGTACTTAACCTTTCAACACAGTTTCCTCCTCAGATGTCCAGCTACTACTTAACAATGACAACTCCTCAGGGAAGGAACAGCACAGTAAGTGTCTTTTCTAAATCCACATACAATATTATTCTAACATTGGGTAAATTGGCACCCTGGAAACTAAGTTTAAAAATACTTCAAAATAAAGCAATTTGTCTTTTTATTTTTCTTAGAGAAAACATGTGCCCCACAAATGTTCTTTACTTACTTGAAGCTTATTATATGAACTTATTTTTTATTCATCCATTCATTTATTTTTGCTGTACTGGGGATTTAATCCAGGGCCACTCTACCACTGAGCTACATTCCTAGCCCTTTTTATTTTTTTTACTTTAAGATGGGATCTCGCTAATTTGCCTCAAACTTACAATCCTTCTGTCTCAGGCTCCTGAAAAGTTGGAATTACCAGTGCACACCACCATGCCAATTTATTTTTGTCTTTGTCCAGATTCTCCCTATTAGAGCAAAATTTAATGTTAGCTATTATGTTTTCTTCTATTTCATGTTGTTGTGTTTTTGTTTTCATTTTTGTTTTGGTGGTGGTGATGGGGATTGATCTCAGGTCCTTGTGCATGCTAGGCAAGCACTCTACCAATGAGCTATATCCCCAGCCCATGTTTATATTTTTAAACTGCTGGCTATAGAAGGATTGGGTTGCTAATCAGGATTGATGTATCTCAAATTGCCAAATAATAACAGATATTCATAAAGTGCTTTAATAAATGGAGAAAAGTCTTGAACAGAAATTTCATTAAAGAGGCATATTTAATGACTAGACAGCACATGAAAAGTCCTAAAGCTCAGAGGTCATTTGGGGAATAGTAATTAAAATTACAATGATAGTGGGGAATGCAGCTCTGTGGTAGAGCACTTCCATAGCAAGCATGAGACTCAGGGTACAATCTCTACTATGCAAAACTAAAACAAAAGAAATCACAATGAGATGATTTCAACAACAAAAGGTATAAAAGTAAGGATTAATTATACCATGTATTTGTGAGAATATAGAGCAATTATAACTCTTTATATTGATTGTGGGAGTATATAAGTAGTCTACAAAATTTAAGAAATTGTTAAATATCTATTGTATGACTCATCAGTTCTCCTATTGGGTGTTTACCATAGAGAAAGAAAATATATGTTCATGAAGAGGCTGTTATGTCAATGTCTAACCAGTTTAATTCTTAAGACTGGTAGACTCACAAAATAAAATACATAATCACGAATTATTGATACATGCTATAACATAGCTGCAATTCATAAAGCAAAAAAAAAAAAGCCAGATTCAAGAGAGTACCTTTTTATAAGATTTCATTTTAAGAACTTTAGAAACAGGTAAAACCAATGGAGGTAGAAATCAGGATTGTGATTGCCTATGAAGGATGAAATTCAATTATAGAAATGGTTTATAGGGTGATGTAGAAAATGTTTACAAAATATTTTCACTCATGAAATTGAAGAGGCATGGTGGTACATGCCTGTAATCCCAACAGTTTGGGAGGCTTAGGCAGGAGGATCACAATTTCAAGGATCAGCAACTTAGGAAGGCACTAAGCACCTTAGTGAGAGCCTGTCTCAAAATAAAAAAAATTAACAATAATAAAAATAGCTGGGAAGTAGCTCCGGTGGTAGAGAGCTCTAGAGTTAAGTTCCCAGTGCAAAACTAAACAAAACACATGCAATTTTAAACTGAAGATCTGTGCATTTTATTGGATATAAATATTATTTCAGTAGATAAACTTTAATCCAACGTATTTTTGCTTAATGATTAAAGTACATCTACCTGTAAAAGTATGTGTGCACTAGTGTTCAAATATTTGTTTTGCTTTAAGTACATTGGAGAATTTTTAGAATTGTATAAATACTAGTACAGCTTTGGAAAGTTACTTTTGTACAATACTATTTACATTTTCTTTCTTTTAAAGATTGTTTATATAATAAATTAACAATTTCCAGTATGAAGGAAAAAAATCTTAATTTGTAGTGATAGATTTTTTTCAAGGACCCTTGGAATTCATTTATTTCCATATTCTCCACTATAAGATTTGAACTTAAAATAAATACAATGAAAGAATACTTTCAGTGGCTAAAGTTGTTAAAGCATTTTGAATATATATATATATATATATATATATATATATATATATATATATATATATATATATGAGAGTGCAACTGCTGCAGGTAGACAAAATACATTTTTTAAAAATTTATTTTTATGTGATGGTAAAGCTAAAACCCAGGCCCTCACACATGTGAGGCAAATGCTCTACCACTGAACCACAACCCTAGTTCCCTTGAATATAATTTTAAAAGTAGGAAACTTTGCCAAGTTGATGTTTGATTCAGATATCAGTAGTTCTCATTATTTGTGTCAATCACTATATAAATTTAATATTTGGTGAGTCACAGAAGCTTGAAATGTTTTTGGCCAAATCTGTATTTCCTTAGTCATTCTTAGGTCCCACACACATGTTTCTGTGGCATATGTTCTTATAAATTGTCTTTATTGAAAACACTAATATTAGCCAGGCACAGAGGTGCATACCTGTAATCCCAACAACTCAGGAGGCGGAGGCAGGAAGATCGAAGGTTGAGGACAGCCCCAGCAACCTGGCAAGGTCCTAAGGAACTTAGCGAGACCTCAGCTCAAAATAAAAAATAAAAAGGGCTGTGGATGGAAATCAGTGATAAAGTGCCCTTCAGTTCAATCTCCTGTACCAAAAAACAAACAATACAAAAACAAAACAGAACCCTGTTTTAGAAGGAAGAGAAAGGATCTAAGTTATATTCTGCCAAGTGCTTCAGATACTTCCAAGGGCCATTACAAGAGAGTGAAATAGAAAGAACCAAAAAGGTGGAAAAATGAGTAGTAAGAACAAAAAGATAGGAAATTACTTTTTTAAAGTGGATCAGTTTGGGTGATCAGAGGACTTATAGGGAGATAATAAGAGAAAAGGGTAGATGAGTCAGATGGCAGTAGTAAGCTAATATTAAACCTGTTTTTATTCTGTAGGTTATGGAAACCTGGTGAAACTTTCTGCCTACAAAGCTCCATTGATAAAAAATATCTGTCAGTTAATAAGAAAGTACTGGCATTAGCACTAGAGCTTCTCAAAACCTGGAAATCAGAATGCTCTCTGGAATTTAACTGATGAAAAATCAAGACAAACTGTTAAAGCAACATTCATTCACTCATTCACTCAACAAAAATCTAGGCTTACTATGTTTTAGGCAATAGTTATTCATTAGCATGCTGTCCTCATGGAGCTTACATTCTATTAGGTGGAGAGACAACAGATAACAAAAAAATAACTCAAATACATAGTATGTTAGTAATAAATGTGAAAGAGTAAAAGATAAGGCAAAGAAAGGGGATGCAAAATGTCAGAATTCGGAATTGAACAGCGTAACCAGATGAGTCTTCACAGAGGAGGTAATTCAGGTAAAATAACTGAATGAAGTAAGGGATACAGAAGGAAGGGAACTCCAGAGAAGAGAGAAAATAAAAGACCCTTAGTGAGAATGTACGGATGGAACAGAGAGTGTCAGAGTACCAGAAATGGTGGGAGATGATCTCAAGAAAAGTAGCAAAGAGGTAAAAATCCCAAGACAGATGGGCATGGTGGTACACTCCTGTAAGGGAGTCTGAGGCAGGATGATGTCAAGCTCATGACCAGTGTGGGCAACGTATCAAGACCTTGTCTCAAAATAAAATAATAAAAAGGGTTAGGAATGTGGCTCAGTGGCAGAGATCCTGGGTACAATCTCCAGGGTAGGAGGTGGATGTCAGGGTAATAACTTTTATTCTGCTGGAGGGTTGTGAGCAGGAGTGACATATTCTTATCTACATTCTAACCAGATCATTCTTGATGCTTTCCTGAGAGGAGGGGTTGGAACAGGAGTTGCGAACAATAGTAAAAACAGGGAATCAGAGAATGCTTTGTACAAATCTAGATTAAGAGATTTTAGTGGCTTCTTTAAGAGTGGTGGAATAAAGGTGTGGTGAAAAACAGTCAAATTTTGAGCTAATTTTAAAGGTGGAGCTACAAGATATGTTAATGGCTCACACACAGAGTGAGAGAAAGAACAATAAAAAATAATACCAAAGTCGTTCCTTACCACCCCCCTGCCAGCAACTGAGCTTAGGAGGAGGAGTATGAATCAAAGCTAGACCCAGCAACTTAGTGAGACCCTGTCTCAAAAAATAAGACTGGAAATGTGGCTCAGTGAATGAGCCCCTGCCTGGGTTCAAGTCCAGGTACCAAAAAAACAAAACCAGAAAAATATTAAGTTAATTAAGTAATAATATATGCAGTTATCTCCTGATAGCCTCAATCTTTTATTTTCTATAAACACATTCATGTTACTACACCATTAACATGGTTGCTGTTTAAGACTATGTCATTATATCAATAGAACTGCTCACTATCTTCACCATCTACCCCAAAGAATAAAAATAAACAGGATCATAGGCTCTGGAAATAGTCTACTTATGTTACCCTGCTCTATTAATTATTCTACAAAGTTTACAAAGTTGGCTTTTTTAAAAACATTAAATGTGCCTCAGTTTATTAAACTGTAAAATGAGGACAAGTAAGTATCTGTCCTACTGGTATAATACAAAGTACCTAGCACACAGAAAGTACTTAAATGTTACATAGATACAAAACAAAGAATCCACAAGTCAAAATTCTCTCACATTAAAAAGATCCTGCCACTTTTCTTTATTGCAGTACAGTATTATACTAACTTCTTATTTATATGCTATACCCTGACTGATATTGTGGTGATATAATATGATTCACAGAACTGAAAATTACATCCATAAGACATCACCCTAAAATACATATGTAGCAAAGACAAATTTTACATACTCCTCAAAACTCATTAATATAACTGTGAAGAATTTATAATAAATCAGCTAGAATGTAGAAAGAAAGGAGAGGGTAGAGGCAGAGAGAATAATTAAGAATGTTATTTAAAAAATTCAAATAAGAAAAAGTCCCAAATGAAGACAGTGTTAGAAGAAATGTGAACAGATCAGAGAAACTTTTAAGTACAAAGCATATCTTTTTGTCTGAATATGCATAGAATAGAAAAGATACAAAAAGAATTGTTAATATTGGCTGACTTTCAGCAGAACTGTGTGGCTGGAGAAGATAAATAAGAGGGGACTTTTAACTCACACCCTTTCCCACCACTTAAAGCATGTAATTATAGTTCTCATATGCATAAAATAAAAAGTTTTTAAAAATTAATGGAGATGGAGGAGCAGAATCTAATGACAAGAAGGAAGATTTTACAGGAATAAATACTGAATGAACAAAAGTAGAGGCTAAAGGTGTAAAAGATGATAGGAAATGTTCTACACCTCTCCAAAGAAGACTCATGGTATGATGCATAGAAATGAAGAGTTCCAAAGGAGCAGAAAGGAAATATAATGAAGGGAGGTAAGAGAGGAAGATAATAACACTACACAGATATTGAAATTAGCAAGTTAAAAATGCCCAATCATTTGTCTTCACTATCATGACTAACTTCCCCCATTCAGAGTTTTAAATTTTGTGATCAACTTCAGGATTTATTTGTTTTTGGCAAGGAGGTGGGAAAAATTTATACACCAGACAGAGAGAGAAAAGAGAAAATAATGCCTGGTCCTACAACATGTTTTTCTGAATTTATTACAGTAGAAGGAGGAAATACTTTCATTGTTTGCAAGGCTGCTGGCAAATATATATATATATATATATATATATATATATATATATATATATATATATATAGTCATTTTGGTATCCACAAGACTAAATGGGATCTATTAGGAAAAGGCCCCAGGGGGGTTGAATGTTCCCAGCAGTGGTATTGCACAGCACCTGTGATGGCAGCAGGTATTTATTTAGATACTGTAATGCACAAAAAGGCACCCAAAGTATAGACATATTCCTGAAAATGATACCTAGAGATTATCCGAAACAATTTGAAGAGGGGTGTTTTATTGGGGGGTACGGGCATGAGATCTGGGGAAATACAAAAATTATCGAAGATGTGATCTCTTTTGCATCAATAGGCTGTGTCTACACTGTGTTCTTGATGCTGTGCTAAGCACTAGATAAAAAGACATGGTCCAATTACTAAGGAACTCAGTCTTGTTATCAGGGAAATATAGGCAAGCAGACAATGTAAGAATCTCCTAGAACATTATAATGTTTCAATTTTTAAAATAGAGATTTCTTTATTGGAGTTTGAAAAATTTCATCAAACTTTGTTGGGCCGGTTTGATTCAATTCCCCCTACTTCCCTAGTTTAGAAAGAAACGTGTGGCCCACTTATTTAATTGATTTTTCCAAAACCACACATATAGTTGTTTAAATGAACACCAGGGAGAACCCAAGTCTTCTAACACTCTAAACCATTCTTTCCACTACATCACAACACCTCACTTGTAATTCCTTAAAAGGATATACCTATTCTGTTATTTCATTCATGGTACGTGAAAAAAAAAAAAGTGTAGTGAAAAAAAGCATGGGTCTGAATCATACAAACCTGGGTCTTAAATTTCTGGCTAACTATACTACTTTGTTTAGCATTAAGGCTGATTGTAATAAAATAATTTAATGCTTTATAAGAAATTATGATAAACCTGTACTCTTAACAATGATTGTACCTGCTTAGGCTTTGTGCTCCTGACCCTGAATTTTGTAAGACATTCTATGAATACTACTCAGCAAAGCTAACTAAAAAGAAGTGAAAATAAAGACTAAAAGTACTGTAATAAGTGTGGTAGCCCAGACTACTACTCCCAGCTACTAGGGAGGTTGAAACAGAGAGGCTGAAAAGTTCAAGGCCAATTTGGGTTATTAGCGAGATCCTGTATCATTAAAAAATTTTAAAAGGGTTAGGGATATAGCTCAGTAGTACAGTATTTGCCTAGAATGCATTAGATCAACCCCCAGTACTACAAAAAACCTACTGCCCTCCACCTTCCCAAAAAGAAACCCCAGAAAGGAAGTGTTAATGCTAATTGATGACTTGTCATAGCAAATAGCTTTAGGGCTTACTTCATTGTACAAGAGTAATGACTCTAGTAAATTGAGGAGGGAATACATAATCAAGGAAACCTAGTTTAATATATTTCCATGAGCTCTATGAGAGCCCTCAATCCCTGATTGTATTTATAACATTTTTTTACATCTCTACTAGTGATTTTGATACATCTGTTTCCCAAAAGAGATAAAAAAAAGCTTACAAGAGAAACTATTGTCTAAACTAAAAACAGTAAATTTATTTTTGAAGTTATATACAAATATTCTACTAGTAAGGCTAAAGGGAGGGGGACCCACCTTTTTTCAGCCCTAAAATTCTCTTTGTAGTTGTTTAAAAAATGATGAATTTTGAAATGAAGGAAACAATTCAAAGAACCCAAGCAAGTAGTTCGTTCCACATTTCAAGCTTCCTAAAAACCAAGATACCCTAAGTAGGGTACCTAGAAAACCAAGATACCCTAAGTAGGGTACCTAGAAAAGAACTCAGGATAAAGCTAAAAGCATATATTTCTGCATGTTATTACATTTTCTACTTTCTATTTTATCTAGACAACTCATTATGACCATTTCAGGTAACAATGAAGAAGTTAAAAACCCAACTTCTGGTGGGGCACAGGGGTGCAGACCTCTCAGTGACTCAGAAAGCTGAGGCAGGAGGATCCCAAGTTGCAGTCTAGCCTAGGCAACTTGGGGAGACTCTGTTTCAAAATAAAAAGAAAATAAGAAGAGCTGAGGATGTAGCTCGGTGGTAAGGAACCACTGAGTTCAATTCCCAGTATTGAAAGAAAGAATTAACAAACCAACTTCCTCTTTATAAATGTGATAAACCCTCAGCAGTTAGTTATAAGAATGAATGATTTTATTAGCTTTTTTCATAGAAATGATTGCAAGAAAATCAGAGACCATCATCAACAAATTTACCTACAGGTCCATTGTTTTCATGTAACAAAAATAAAATATTAAAAATATTTTAAAAATTAAAAAATATATTAATACAATATTTAAATATAAAGTCAGCAATATTAAAACATATCTGGCATCATTGCTTAGATGTCTTAAAATAACCCAAACCAAATACAGTTGAGTCTTAGGAGGGGAAGAAAGAAGAAGAGAGTGAAGGGCAGATTTTCAACTTGCTTTAACAATAATTAAAAATACAAATTAAGGATGAAAATATCTTGATTTTAAAAAATCAGTTTAATAGTGCTATGGTTTGTATACATCTTATAAGACAAAAATCTCATTATTTACAGTTTATGACTTCTAAGGCATTCATGTCAACAATTCCTGTTAGAAAGAATACTATCTCATTTTTTTTTAATTCAGTTAAAAGATATCTCAAGGGTCTGGGGTTTTGGCTCAGTGGTAGAGCACTTGTCTGGCAGGTGTGAGGCACTGGGTTCAATTCTCAGCAGCACATATAAATAAATAAACAAATAAAGGCCCATAAACAACTAAAAAAAGTTACCTCAAGTCTAGAAGAAGCTAACAAGTTAGGAGGACTCATATAATCTTTCAGGTTCATAGATATAAATAGGTTTCAACCCTGGGAATAAAAACCTAATAAAATTTTAATAATCTCAAATCATATGGATTTTATAGTATCAGCTATAACTTAATTATACACCCTAAGGAAGGCAATGTTGTTAATCTAAAAAAAATCTTTAAAGTCAGGAATGGTAGAACATGCCTGTGATCATTGGGAGACTGAGGCAGGGGGATCACAAGTTCAAGGCCAGCCTCAGTAACTTATCAAAAGCCTGTCTAGAGATTTTGAAAAGAGCTGTGGTTCATTGGTTATGTGCCCTTGGGTTCAATCTCCAGTACCCCCCCAACAAATTTACTAAATATGAATGAAATTCAACAAAATTTTTTGGCATATTTACCAATTATGGTTTGCTTATTATGCCATTATTAGAATTAAGCAACAAAAGAAGTACACTAGAAGAGGAAATTAGTCCTGGATTTGTTATAATATCTAGGCTATTAATGTTAATGATTTACACACTTCATATCTAAAGACATTTTAATTTGCCCATTGAAATACATACATATTTTTCCAAGTTTATTTAAAAAGGCATTGCTGCCCAATGGCAAAGACAAAAATCCAATATTGGCTAAATGTGTATCACTTCAACACAATTAACCTCAAAGTTTATTTTTACCTAAATTCCTTGTGAAACCTTTTGTAACAATTTTTTGCTTAAAATAAGTGGATCATCAATTGAACTACCAAATATTTTATCCCAGAATTTTTATATAATTAAAATATATATGCACCATTAACTATTTGCCTTACAATAAACATTATTGTTTTCTTTCCAGTATTGTTTTTTCTCTAAACCTTTAACACTTATGAGAATAAATTTCCAATAAGAGAAAACCTAATGATAAAGTGTCGTTCAATTGCTTTTAAGTGTTGAGTACCTTCTTCTGCATTTCAAAATGGCATGCCATATGTAGATATATCAAATTATTCTGTAGAGAGAACTCCAGGATCATAAAGAATTCCCCTCTTCTCTCCAATCTCTATCTAAATAATATTAATAATAAGATAAATCTGGATAGACTTACAGAACACTCAGGGGTGCACATTTGGAACTAACAGTCACTGTTGGAAACAAAAGACTCAATTCTTGTTCTATAAGGAGTTATCTGGTGAGAATATTCTAATTTCTACAAGCCTTAAAATGCTGTATTTAGTAAAAAACCCTGACAAACTTTTTAAAAAATGTGTGCAGTTGTCAGGAAAAGAGTTATTCTACCTCACTCGGGTCCTGCTGTTGTACTTAAAGACACTTTTAAACAAAAAAAGTATATAAATTGCACATTGACAAATACAACAATAACCAAAGACACCACCATGGGGCATCAAAGAAGGTAGGATGCTTTGTCCAGACTTGATTATGTTAACATAAGGTTTATGCATTACGTCAAACCTTTCTAGAGTTTAAAAAAAAAATTCATTGGTTATTCTGGATTGGTTAACAAGAAACTGAGAACTATTTTTTTTTTTAATTATCATTAAGAGGTTGCAAGATGCAAGGGAGAGAGTCACTTAGGGGGCCGTAGGCACATGCAAACAATCATGAGAGCATCTGCAGAGAAAAGCGGTGCTCAAATTCTGAAGTAAAAGCCCTGAGGCTTACACATTTATTGTAGGTAATTTGTTCAGCTTACAATACAGAAGAAAATAAGTGGATGTGTAGTGAGAGGGACAATACTTGGGGACCTCTCCGAGTAGAGAAGTCATGACAGCAAAATCACTTCCTGAGGAAGGAAGAGCAAAAAGGATATTAAGAGTCCACCCTGACCTGGAAGTGACTCACCCTAAACTAGCCCCAAACACATTGAAAAATGGGGGAATGGGGTGAGCCCCGACAGCCTGAGGCGGTAAAATAACTGCTGATTAATAATTCTCAACATCACCAGCGCCCACTCTCAAAACTACAGAAAAGAGTCCAAAGTCACAGTTCAATAAGGGAAGTCTCTTCTCATACAGGAAGGTCACTGGGCTGTGCCCCAGGTCTGGAGGGAAGAGAAGAGAGTGAAAGAATGGGGAACTGGGAACACTGTGAGGCAGAGGAAAGTCCCTTAACAGGAAAGCGTCCAGACTTGCTGCCTCCAATTCAGCCTCTATACTGCAGCCCAATAGATCTTGAAAAACAGAAATCAGGTCATGCCAGATTCATGTGGACTCTACAAGGCACTGAATAGCAAGAACAATACAATACTATTTTGTATAAAAACGGCAGTGTGTGTTGTGAATTGAATTGTGTCCCTCAAAAAAGATATGTTCAAGTTCTTATTTGGAGAGAGAGTTTTTGTAGATATAATCAAGTTACAATGAGGTCATGCTGGACTAGAATGGGCCCTGAATCCAATGATTTATAATTCCTTATTAGAAGAGGAAAATTTAGACACAGAAACTATGTCAAAGGCCATGGAATGATGGAGGCAGAGATTGGGATAATTGAGTTACAAACCAAGATGGTTGCCAGCAACCACCAAAAACTGGGAAAAGGCAAGCAAGCATTCTTCCTGGAGCCTTCATAGAGAATGTGATTTGTCAACACCTACCAATTCTGGACTTCAAGCCTCCAGAAAGGTGAAATAATAAATTTCTGTTTTTTTCAAGCCAATTTGTTTGTAGTACTTCATTACCAGTACCTTAGAAAAGTAATAGACAGGGAAATAGGAATACATGCATGGGATTGCTTATGTTCTAAATACTAACAACAGAAGGAACAACTAGATGATGGGTGATCTCAGTTAGTCTTGCTGGAATAACTGAGGGGCAGGTTACTCAGCTCTGTTCCACATCAATCTATTGAAGATCTGGTTTGCTCAGGTGTGTTCTCAGGATCCTGATGGAGGTATAAGTGAATACATAGAAGTGGCCAAGAAACTTGGATGTCTGGACTTGGAGGCAGGCACATAATCAATTTTGTTTCATTCTGTTAACCAAAGCTCTGCACAAGCCCAACCCGGTCTCAAGAGGTGGTAAAACAAAATGAACTTTTTAAGTGAGAAACTTAAAAAGACATATGAAAAAGGGTATAGTTGTAGAAAAGAGTAAAGAATTAAAGCCACTAATGCAGTCTCCCACACTAATGTGTGTATCTATGTATACATGTGTAGGTGTGCACATATACAAACACATACACACATGTGTGTACACACATGTATATGTAATAGAATAAAGCTAACAAGTCATTATATTCATGTTTCTAAGATTTAAAATTTTCAAGATAAGAGACAAGGCATGGGAATCAAACAAGATACAAATATTAAAACCAAAGGAGTAAAAATAATTTTTTTTCCTTTTTGGTATTCCTGGGGAAAAAACCCAGGAGCTCACTTGTGCCAGGCAAGTATTCAATCACTGAGCTATACCCCAATCCCAAACTGCAAATTCTGTCAAATTTATTTGGAGTTGGAAATAACAGTATGAACTCAGAATATATATTTTTCTTTCTAAGAAATGTGTATTCCTCATCTCTGATTAGTAAAATGATCCAGAAGTGGTGACGAGTTGGTAGCAACAAAAACTGCTACTGTTAATGTTGTACTCTCAAACACCCAGGGATGTTCCTAGAAATGGTTTATTCCAGGTAGAACTGGAAATGTTCAAGAAAATCTGGGTCTTCTTGTCCTGTCTAAAATCATGCTATTGAATCCTTTGAGGTAATGTCAAAATGACACAGCAAGTTGGGCATGGTGGTGTATGCTTCTAATCCCAGAGGGTCAGGAAGCTGAGACAGGAGGATTCTGAGTTCAAAGCCAGCCTCAGCAATTGGGCAAGACCCTAAAGAACTCAGGAAGGCGCTGTCTCTAAATAAAATATTAAAAAGGGCTAGGGATGTGGCTGAGTGGTTAAGTGCCCCTGGATTCAACCCCTAGTACCAAAAACAAAAAATGACATAGCAGTCAACTTGGTGGGGCTCTGAAAAACCAAAGCTTGGAAATAGGAGCATCAGAAACAATGACAGCAATGATGTAAAAATGTCAAAAATATAAACTCTAAGAGTACAATAGATTCTACTTATGAAAAGCTATAATTTATCACTTTTGGAGGTTACTGGGATACCAACTCACTTTTGAATAAAAAAAAGTCAATGAAGTATTTATCTTGTTGTTCCTAATGATATTCCTTTTCCTTCCTTCCTGACTTACCCCAAGTACAGGTAAGTGGGCTTCACATTGAGAAAAAGGCCCTTTGGCAGCATGATGCTAACCTTTGACCTGTAGAAATGAATGCCCAGAGGAATGAAGACACATCAGCTGTGTGTTCTTCATAAATCAGCACTCCAGGTCTAATGGCTGGTTTACAGTACCATGAGAGTACAATTAGGCGAATTCAGGATGTGAGAAATACTATAGGATAAAAGACCAAGTCTCTTCTACAAGTTAGTTGCTTTAGGGAATAACTGGGGGAGGGGAGTGTTATAGATTAAAAGAGAATTAAGAGATGCAGGTGGACCAAGGGCAATTGTGAACTTTACATATCCATTTAAATATAAGAATTGTATTTTTATAAACCAGGGGAAAAAACCCAAACTGAACATGGACTGAATATTAGGCAATATGAAGAAATTTTTTATGTAGTTGGCTGTGATTGTGATATTGCAGCAATGCTATTTTGAAAAATCCTTGTTTATCAGAGAATTAAAAAAAAATAGATGAACAGTATGGCAGTAACAGTTGTTAAATTGAGGTGATGGGTGTGGGGATTAATTATAGTATTCTTTCTGTTTAAATACTTATAAAAGTGAAGAAGAAAAAAGTAGACAATGAGAAGAGGAGAAGGAGGGGGATGGGAAGGGGAGGAGGGGGAGGGGATGGGGAGGAGTCGGAGGGGATGGGGAGGGAAAGGACAGGGAGGGGAGGAAGAAGGAGAGAGGAGGGTACACATCAGACAACCTGGGTTTGCATACTGACTCTATCACTTTCTAAACAAGATGAGCAAGTTACTTAAACTCTGTGTGCCTCAGTTTCTTTAATCTGCAAATTAGGCTAACAACAGTAGTTAATTCATGATTGTGATAGTGAGTTAATATCAGTAAAGTGTCAGAACAGTGTTCCATAAATATTAGAGCTTCCTATTCCAAGCGTGAATTCCAATTTGTAACAGCAGGTGGGCGGGGGTGTGGGGAGACCATCCAGGGACTGCTACCCTCTGGTCCCTTCGCAGGTGGCAGGGGGGAGGTGATTATGCAAAAACCTTGCAGGTGCATTTGGTAAGAAAGTAGAGAAATGCTGGGGGAAGGAAGCCCCAAGGGGAGGACAGTATTAATGGACAGCTAGTTGGTTTGGAGAGGAGGTGTGACTTCCTGGGTTTTTGCTTCAGGGCCAGGAAAGAGGTGGCATTTAACTGCCAAGAGTGGTGAGGCCACATGAGGCAAAGTGGGAGGGGGCTGAAGGAAAGCAGAAAGGATTAGCCAGCGCTAACCTGGGAGATCACCGGGAAGGGAGACCTGGGGCTGTGAGTGCCTCTGCTTGGTTCGCTCCTCCAGCCAAGGGGTCCCAGGCTCTGGAAGAGGAATCATCAGGGGCAGCGCGTACCCATTAATTACTACCCATAAATAGTTCCCTGGGAATGGGTGGACGACATAAACGTGCGTGGGAGTGGCTGATTACTCATCTAATGGTTCTCATCCTGGAAGATGAGTAGTGTGAAAATTTCAAAAAGCTCATGGGACTGACGTTATATCTTCCTCCCTCAACGCAAACCTCCGAAACCAAAGGAAGCATTAATGTCCCACCCTGGAAAAGAGGTTTCTGCTTATAGTTTCTCTCCAGCAGCCTCAAGACACTTAGCCGAAGCGAGGATGAGCAGCTTTTGCGGAATTGCTTGAGAGTAGTCCGGGTTTCTCTCTCTCCCAGTCAGCTCTTGGCAGGGTGGAAATGTCTCTGAGTTCACCCCTGCGGAGTCCTGGATGGAATATTGGGTTTGCTAGGTTCAGGGAGAAAACCTGTTAACACTTCCTAAATAGCCTTGCTGGGCCTGGGGAGAATTCTCAGGGCCCAGAAGCTATTTTTCCTCTGCTGCTTTTGCATCCTTCCACCCTCAACTCAAAGGGACCATTTTGCCAATGGCAGACTTGAGAGCTCTTTGGGTGAGGACCAGCTATAATTATTCCTAGGAATTTGGAAATGAGAAGAGCCAGAGCAGCTTGGTGCAAGGGAAAGATGTTGGAATTTGCAGTTGGAAGAACTGGTTTTCAATTCCAGAATTGCCACCTTCTTGTTTGTTTGATTTATCTTGGACCAATCAGTTAACCTGTCTGGTCCTTATTTGTAAAGTGAGAGTAATAATCATATCTTGACTACCCAGGGTTATTGTGAGATCATTTGACATAAGGGGAGAACAGAACAACTTTTTCCAAAATCCAATTTTATGCAGAACTTCAATATCTAAAACAGATTAAAACAATGCTTATATGGATAAATACATTTCATAAGTTAAAATTTCTAATATTAACATCTTAATAACTATAATAATCAAGATGTTGCTTTCATAAATACAAAGTTTTAAAATTGACATGTTGATTGATAGTTACAATCCCATGTATCCTGTTTATTAATTTTATTTTGGTTACCCAGAACAAAAATTCTGATTCCACAAATAAATAGTTGTAAATCATAGCAATATTATAAACCTTGTAATTAGAGGATACTAATTTCAGAACTTTCAAATAATAGTGGAGATTTTCCTCTGAAACAAAATCAACAACAATATTCAACAACAGCTAACATTCTTTATTTTGATACAAGATAAATCTTGTTCCACTCACATTAAATGTTAACCATCGAGAAGACAATATCAGCCCAATGACTCATTTGTTAACTTGTTATACACTGGCAATTATGTCATGAAAAAAATGGGCTTCAAATAGATATGCTTCAAGCCTCCCAGGTTCAGGGTGAAAATTTATAAACACTCCATGTACAGTACCTAATGCTGAATGGCCAAGAATTGCTAACTGCCTTTGAATGTAATCTGCCCTAGAATACAAATCCTTCCAACATCCTCATAGATTCTGGGAGTGAGAGAGGGGGAAAGTGTGAGGAAGAATTTAAGTAGCAGGTATTCAATCGCTATACTGCGGAAGTTGAATGTCCCCCAAAGGTCCACATTTAAAAGCTTGGAGGGCTGGAAATATAGCTCAGTTGGCAGAGTGCTTGCCTCGCATGCACAAGACCCTGGACTCAATCCCCAGCACCAAACACACAAAAAAAGTTTGGACCCCAGGGTAGTACTGTTCAGAGGTGGGGCCTATGGAAAGTCCTTAGGCCATTGAGGTTGTGCCTTTGAAAGGGACTGTGGGACCTAACATGTCCCTTCTCTCTCTCTCTCTCTCTCAGCTCCTGTCAGACATGTGATCCTTTTACTCCAGCACCCATTCACCACCACTGCCACCCTTACATGAGATGGATGAAGTCCAAGAGCACCCCTGATCAAGACTCTGTTAGGCTCTTTGGACTTTGAATCTCCCAAACTGTGGGCTAAATAAACCTTTTCTCTTTATAAAATTAATTGCCTCAGGCATTTCTCTTGGTAACACAAAGCTGACAATTACAACAGTCCATAGTAGCCATTATTATTTCACTTTCAAGAACAGAGTAACTGCTCAATGCATCCACAGAGGTGTGAGAAATCATAAATGCTTCTTTTAAACCACTGAGTTTGGGAGTGATTTGTTGAGCAGTAAGTGTGATATAAAATGTAACGTCCATTATCTTTCATCTTTGCCTCCCTTGCATCCATTTTCCTTTTATGCTTAAAGTATCACATGTTCCTCCATCATTTTCAGTCCATGTTACTCAGTTTCAGAGGTGGGTGTGAATCAGACCTGGTCAATCTATGAGAGACATCATTGATAGGCAAGTAACTTCCCTTCCCAACCCTTTCTACTTAATCCACTTAAAGTGGCTTCATGATCCATGGCCAGTAGGTTATAAACAGAAGTCTGTCAAGTATCTCTGGAAAGTACCAAAGAAAAGGAAAATTAATGGCAGTGCTTCCTCCTTCTTCTTACTACACTTGAACATGACAATAATTTTTGGAGCTGCTTCAACAGTTATTTATTAAGTATGAGGCAAAAACCAAAAGCATTTTCAACATGTTGATTTGTTCCCAAGCCATTAAATCAGCAGCAGCAGCTGTCTACCTCCAGACTTTCTATTACATAAGTAAAACAAATCTCTATTTAAAAAATACCTTTTATCTTTGTGTTGGTGATCAAGTTGTATTTCAACTGAAAACATTACTAACAGCGTCTATCTATAATAATTATTAAAAGTATAAAGAAGAAAATAGAAATCACTACAGATTACAAATGATTACAAATGATTTTTATATACTTCTTTGTAACTTTCAGTATTTTAAAAATGCCTTTCAGTAAGCATGCTTTACCTGGAAACCAGGGGGAAATGAAGACTGAAAAATTGAATAGTAACAAACTAAACTTTCAAGACCCAAAAGATAGAAGTTGCTGTAGTTTGAGTTAAATGTCCCCCAGAGACCCACGTGTTACTGTTAAAGGACTGGTAGTCAGCAAGATAATATGGGAAGCAGTGGAGCCTTTAGGAGGTGCTAAAGGGAGGTTTTTAGGTCATTGGGGACATGCCCTCAAAAGGGATAGTGGAACTCTGGCCCCTTCCTTTTTCTTTCTCTTTTGCTTCCCAAACATAAGGTGAATAGGTTTGTTCTGCCATGCACTGCTACTATGATGTACTTCCTCACCACAGCCACAAAACAATAGATAGACACCATAGAATAAAAACTTCAAAGTAAACATTCTTTCTTTATAAGTTAATTATATCAGGCATTTTACAACATTAATAGAAAGGTGACTAACATAGAAGCAGACTAATTTACCATTAGGAGCCAGACTCAGGCATTACTTCCAAGCATGACATTTGTTGTTGGATTGAACCCAGGGAGCACTTAACCACTGAGCAACATTCCCAGCTCATTTTTATTTTTTTTTAGTTTGAGTCAGGTTCTCACTAAGTTGCTTAGGGCCTCGCTAATTTGCCGAGGCTGGCTTTGAACCTGTAATGCTCCTGCCTCAGCCTCCTAAGTTCCTGTGATTACAGGTGTGCCCCCCACACCTGACCAGGCATGATATTTTTTAAAAAATATTTTTAATTGTCAATGGGCCTTTATTTTATTTATTTACATGTGGTGCTGAGAATTGATCCCAGTGCCTCACACCTGATAGGCAAGTGCTCTATTACTGAGCCATGACCCCAGCCATTTCATTTGTGTGTGTGTGTGTGTGTGTGTGTGTGTGTGTGCGTGTGTGTGTGTTGCTGGGGATTGAGCCCAGGGCCTTGTGCACTTGAGTCAAGCACTCTAACAACCGAGCTATCTCCCCAGCCCCTAGACATAACTTTTTGGTGTTCAATTTTCTTGTCTTATGCCCCTGGTTTCCATCTCTGGTTTAAAAAAATACTTATGTATAAATTGGAGGTCCTATTACCTAATTCTCTACTTACTATGGACAGTGTCAGAATTAAATAAGCCTAGTATTTGTGAATGTTTCTGGTGCTAATTTTTTTCTTCCTAATAAAGTAGGACTTTAGATAGAAGTGACTGTGGTTAGTTAATAGATATAGGTAAGAAAGATTAGGGGTGAAGACTGCAGTGCCCCCCCCCATTTGCAGTGCCTAGTGTTTCCCATTTTGTGGGGCCTCTATCCTCTCTGTGAGAGGACAATGCAGCCAGGCCACTCCCTGTGCCTCTTTGTACAGGGAGATCCCCAGCTGGGCTTCACCTCTATTTCTACTTACTCATCTCTGGGCCCAGATCCTTCTGTAATTGTTCACCCCTAGTCTTCCTCACCTTCATGAAGCATGTGGATCCTTGAAGTTATTTTACAGAATTTGGGAAGTAACTCCCTTTCCCCATTGCCTTGGCAGCATTTTTCTGGCCTTCTACAGCTCTGGGTCTGTGTATTATTCTCTCCTTCCTTCTCTATAGAGACTAATTAGCACTCACAGACAGATGTGGTCTTTAGGGTCAAGTCCTCCATGTTAAAAGATGTGAATGGCAAATGAGGTTCCCAGTCTGAAGTTTCTCCTTTGAAGTCTTTTAACAGGTCACCAGGGATTGATAGAGGCATAAGAATGGGAGCCCAAGAACTATTTTTGCTGCAAAGGGTGGGTACTGCTGCCAGACAACCCCTGAGGAATCCCCTCTGATAGATCTGCCCACACTCATCTGGAGACCTCTACAATAAGACTGAACATTTTAACCTGTTAGTTTCTGTTTTTTGAGACCTGGTGTCACTAACTGGTCTTGAATGCCTGGGCTCAAGCCATCCTTCTGCCTTGGCTTCCTGAGTAGTTGGGCCACAGCACACACCACCACATGGTTGAAATGCAGACTTCTTAGCCCACAGAGAAAACACAGCCCCACGGACCTCCATCTGCACACAGCTGCTTGCCACACACGCATCCTCCCAAGTCAGACCTTCTTTCCCTCACACACGTACATATTCCTCCTACTCATAGATAGGCCTGTGCTCAGTTCATGAAACAGAAAAACATGACAATATTTATTTAATGTGTGCCTATTACCTGTGAAGAGACAATGCAGAGGGAAAGTATGACCCTGGGCAATATAATTGTAGGGTAGTCTGCTAGGATCCTCTCTGACCCTTGGTTTCTTTATCACTGCTCTCTTCTTCCTTCACATTGCTTCCTTTGACTGGGGAGCAGCTCTATCAATGTGGGACAACTGCCCTTCAACCCTCTAGTCTCCACCCCTGCACCACTTTGACTTCTCAGGGGGAGGAGGTGAGCTGGGATCTGAAGGATCAGGGGGAGACAAGCTATTACCCAGACAAAGACTTGGTAGGAGCCCAGCCCAGAAGGCCCTGGAAATTGGGGTACAGAGAAAGAGTCACTTGCTGAATGAATGTCCCAGGTGCCTTGATCTTTGGAGACAGAAAGTCCTAGTCTGGTTTTTACAAGGCTCAAGTTTGCACCTGTCCCTAAGATCCGGCTAGCTAAGTGCTGAGCACCAGGGTCTGGGTCCAGATGCTTAATAGATATGTATTATCAGAAGAATGGAATCATATCAAAGAAAATTGTGTGCTTACACTCACTCTGGATCTCTAGTTTTGCCAGTCTTTTCCATCTCTTCTCTTGGGTCAGGACTCTCTCTTCTCCTCCATTTCCACTGGCCTGTCAACTAAGACGCAGGTGTCATTTTTTAATGTACCCAACAACAAAGCACTTCCCCTACCCTCTACCCATACTCCCTTCCATTTGTTGTAGAGGGTAAAGGAGACTATATTTTGCAAATGTAGAAAACATACCTAGACTTGTACAAGCCTTTTCTATTAGGAGTTTCAGGAAATCAATGAGTTCTATTTGCCTTCCCTGCCAGATGTAGATTGGAGACCTCCTGTGAGAAGGCCTACCTCACCAGGGCCTCTGATCTGCCCAGCACCTACTCCAGGCTCTATAATGTCAACCATTCAAAATAAGGTACTCCCCAGTCTCCTGGCCTGGATAAGCACATCACTGCAAACCCAGGTTTTTTTGCAGCACAGAAAACTTCTGCTTCCTTTGTGAAGGATTAACTGCTATGACAATTGACTTAATGCTAAAAAAAAAAAAAACAAGAAAAAGAGACTAAATATATAAAATAACTATTTTAAGACCCTGGGTAACAGTGCAGGTCAATTGAAAAAAGTGTTTGACTGCATCATTTGATGTTTCACTGCTAACAACCTTCAATCCCCATTCATTCTCTCTCCTTTTTTGATCCATCTAAGCAAACCCAAAAGGACACATGCTTCCTTCCTTGGGACCAGCAGGGGTAGTTCAAAACATGGCTCAGGCTGGGGACATAACTCAATAGAAAAGTGCTTTCCTAGTATGTGTTAGGCCCTGGGTTTGATCTCCACTGGAAAAACAAAATATGGTTTATGTGCAGGAACTTTTATCCTGATTCCACCACATTAAATACCAAGGTCATTCACTCCTCCTCTTGCTCAAGTTATCCCAAAAGCTTTAGCACTAGCCTGCTGTTCTCTTCCCCAGAAAGTCTTATTGTGTGAGCAATAAATGTTTTCATACCCTTTAGGTCCATATGTGGCGTCATTCACTTTGACATCCAAACCCACTTAGGATGGGGACTGAATCCCCCCCAATGGAGTAACCACAGAACAATAGAGAGCCCAGAAAGAAAAGAAACAAATGGAGTGAGACGTGTGATTTCATCCACTGACTTTCCAGACAGTGTTTCAGGGTACAGTGGAGAAGAAACCCAAAGAAAGCTCAGCAATCTCACAAAATTGAGGACTCCATGATCAGATCTCTGAGATCAGTAGGAACACCCCTACCTAAGAGCTAGAGAACCAACAATATGCAAAGGTGACACCAGGCTGTGTGCCATTCAACTTCTTTCCAGACAGCCTGGAGAGACCATGCACAGGCTGAATTTTAAAAGTATGGCTAAATAAATCCTGGAATAAAGGCTTCTCAAGGACCACAATAAAATACTCTTCTAAGGATGAAATTAACCCACGAGTAACTTAACTATCTACCAGTAACAACCCAACAGTTTTTAAAGGAGTACAACAAAATGCAGCAAGCCAGCAAAGTCCCAAAAAAGGCAGAAAACTCACTATGACAGCAACCAATCAAGATTGATTGATTGGTTGATTTTGCCCAAAGATGAAAATCGGTCCATAAAAATAGATTTCAATTCCATAAATGAGCATGGTGTACATGCCTGTAATCCCAGTGACTCCAGGGCCCAAAGCAGGAGGATCACAAGTTTGAGGCCCACCTTGACACTTCAGCAAGCCCCTACCTCTAAATAGAAAGGGCTGGGGATGTAACATTGATGCAGTGCCCTTGGGTTTGATCTCCAAAACTGTAGAAAAAATATAGACCCTCAAATGACAAAAATAATGTATATAGCAGTCACAAATGTTATAATAGCTATCATAAATATGTTCCTTTTGCTTAATTAGGTCCAGAAGAACATAAATATGAGAGAAAGAAAAGTATAAAAAATTCAAATGGAACTTTTAGAAATGAAAATGATAATAGCTTGAGTTGACAAGTACATTGGATAGAAAGAGCAACAGGTTAGACACTACAGAAAAAAAAATCACAAGCAAAGAGACAGAAAAGACTGAAAAATAATGGTATTACTCCTCTGTGACCTGAGGAACTATAACAAGTGGTCTAGTTTTATGTATGACTAGACATGTGTAATATGTGCAAGGTGTACCTGTGAAGTCCCAGAAGTATAGGAAGAAAGAGGGAGAAAATAGTTGATAATTTTCCAAATTTGACAAAAACTATAACCCTAATGATCCAAGAAGCTCAAAAAATCCTAAGCATGATACACATCTTAAAAATCCCATACCTCCAGACATGGTGGTGCATGCTTGAAGTCACAGTGACTCAGGAGGCTGAGGCAAGAGGATCACAAGTTCAAAGCCAGCCTCAGCAATTTAGTGAGGCCCTAAGCCACTCAGCAAGACCTTTTTCAAAATAAAAAGATAAAAAGGGCTGGGGATGTGGCTCAAAGGTTAAGCAATTCCTGGGTTCAATCCCTGGTGAAAAAGAAAAAATTCCATTCTAAGACAAATAATAACCAAACACTAAAAATCAGTAACAAAGAAAAAAATCTAAAAAGCGATCAGAGATAAAAAGACACTACAGAGGGATTAAGAAAACAAAAATAAGTATGACAGCAATACGTCATAAAAACCATGTAAGTGAGAACACAATATTACAACGCCTTTAAAGTATGGAAAGAAATTAGACAAAGAAAACCTGTCAATAATTCTTCACCCACATTTTCAATTCTGAATATGTTTCAGAAATGCAGGCAAAATAAAAGGCTTCTTCAGACAAATGAAAGCTAAGAGAACTCATTTTGAGCAGAATTACAAAAAACATTATTTTAAAAAAATATGTTAAGCAGAAAATAAATCATGTTAATGGAAATCTGCATGTACACCAAGGACTAAAGAGCTCCAGAAACAGCAGATACAGAGGGGAGCACAAATACCGAGAGGAGAGAAACCTGACTGAACTCTTGTAAGGATGTCACAGATACTTAAAGGAGTATGCAATTATGAAAAGGTAAACTACAATAAGTTAAAGACATGTATGGTGGGGCTGTGAGGATACCCAGTGGTAGAGTGTTTTATCTAGCATGCATTAGGCCCTGCATTCAACGTCTGCACTTCAAGAAAAAAAAACACAAAAAACATATATGGATGGGCTGGGGATGTGACTCAAGCAGTGGTGCGCTCGCCTGGCATGCATGCGGCCCAGGTTCTATCCTCAGCACCACATACAATGATGTTGTGTCAGCTGAAAACTAAAAAATAAATATTAAAAAATTCTCTCTCTCTCTCTCTCTCTCTCTCTCTCTCTCTCTCTCTCTCTCTCTCTTTGTCTCTCTCTTAAAAAAATTTAAAAAAATATGGAAAACCTGGGTTCAATCTTTGGCACCATATAAAAAATAAAATAAAGGTATTGTGTCCATCTACAACTAAAAAATAAATGTTTTGTGTGGCTGGGGATGAGGCTCAAGTGGTAGCGCACTCGCCTGGCATGCGTGCTGCCCAGGTTCAATCCTCAGCACCACATACAAACAAAGATGTTATGTCCACCATAAATGAAGCAATAAATACTAAAATTTTCTCTCTCTCTCTCTCTCTCTCTCTCTCTCTCTCTCTCTCTTAAAAAAATAAATTGTATTTTTTAAAAAGAGTAAGATGTTAGACTTAAATTTAACCATATCAATAATTACCTTAAATGAAAATGCTGTAAATATACTAATTAAAATGAAGAAACTATCAGATCAAATTAAGGGGGGGGGGAAGCAAGATCCAACTATATGTTCTTTACAAGAAATATGCTTCCAATCTGAAGACTCAGTTACAAGGAAGCTGAAATAGCTATAATATTATCACACAAAGTAGACTGAAACACAGAAAATATGACCTCATAGGATAAAAAGGAAAAAATAGGCAAACCTACAAGTATAATTGGAGACATCAACAATCCTTTCTCAGTAATTGTGGAAATGGACCCCCCCTTACATACAAAAGCAGTTAAGACATAAAAGACTTGAGCAATCCTACAAACCAACGTATTTAATTGAATTTCTACACAATGAAAAATTTTTCATATTTTTCAAGTGAATACTAAACATTTACCTAATAGACCATATTGGAAACACTTACCACAGACTTATTGGAAAATAAGTCCCTAAATATATGAAGTAATTAAAACCATGTAGAGTATTCTTTGTCTACAAATGTAATTAAAATCAATAACAGAAAAATAAGTGGAAAATCCCCAAGTATTTGGAAATGAAGCAACATGCTTCTTGATGACCTATTTGCCAAGGAAGCCATCAAGAGAGAAATTAGAAAATATTTTAATTGGATAATAATAAAATATAACATATCAAAATCTATAGGAAGCAGCTAAGATTTAGAGGAAATTGAGAGCATTATATATTGACAGTAAAAAAGAATAAAAATCTCAAATTGGTATTCTAAGATTTTACCTTAAGAAACTAGAAAACAAAAGACAAAATAAATCCAATATAATGTTAAAAAAAGCAAAAATAAAGGTGAACAAAATAAACTGGTTAGAAAAGACAGAAAGTAGGGAAATCAATTACTGAAAAGCTGATTCTCTGAAAAGACAATATTAGAAAAATTTCTAGCTAGTATGAATGTGAAAAAAGATAAAAGATTCACTTATGAACATCAGAAGTGGAAGAGGAAGCATCACTACAGTTTGTACAGTTATTCAAGAAATAAAAAGGGCATATTCTGAATAAGTTGATGCCAACAAATTAAATGCCTCAATGAAATGGAAAAAAAAATAATTTTGAAAGACTGATGACTATTCATGAAGAAATAGCTTGAAAATTTATTATAAGTATTGAAGAATTTTAATTTGTGGTTAGTAATCAAACCACAAAGAAAACTCTAAGCCAGATGACTTCATTAGTGAGTAATAATCATTACAATTGAAGAAACAAAATAATATAAACTCTACCTAAAAAGTAGAAGAAGAGTGAATACTTTTCAGTTCATTCTATAAGGCCAGCATTACTCTGTTTTCCAAACAAAGACAAAGATATTATAAGTAAAGAAAACTTCAGAACAATATCACTCATGAACACAGATTGTTAGAAATTCTTAACCAAATATTAGCAAATTTTAGCAAATAAAATCCAGCAATATATTAAGGAACTACATTATGCTCAAATGGGATCTATTCTAGGAATGCTGCACAATTAGTTTAACATTCAAGAATAAACATTATTAATTTACCATATTCCTTACCAGAAAAAAAGAAAATCATATGATCATCTCAAGAGATATAGAAAATCCCATGGTAAAAATCAACACCCATTCATGATAAAATTTCTCAGCAAACTCAGAATAGAAAGTGACTTCTTCAATCTGATAAAAAATACTTAAGAAAACCTACAATTAATGTCATATTGAAGAGTAAAGGCTGAATGTTTCCTCCAATATCAGGAATAAGAGCAATATGTCTGTAGTTACAACTTCTAGTAATTATTGTATCAGAGTGTCCAATCCATAAAGTGAGGCAGGACAAATAAATAAAAATCTTTTATAATAGAAAGCAAGAAATAAAATTATCTTTATTCACAAACAACATGATCATTTATGTGGAAAATCCAAATGAATCTTTTTGAAAGCTACTATAAGTAAAAAGGGTGTTTAAAAAGTTCACAGGATAAAAAGTCAGTATAGAAATATCAATTGTTTATCATTACTACTACCACCAATCAAAGCAGAAATTTAAAACATTGTATCAGCCATTTTATTATTAAAAAACATAAAATATGTAGAGATAAATTTGCCAAAATATATTTGCAAGACCTAAACCTGAATATTCAAAATTACAAAATATTGCTTAAAATTTTTTTAAGAAAACCTACGTAAATGCAGAGACATTCCATGTTCATAGACCAGAAGTTTCAATATTTTCCCCACATTAAAATTTAATTTAATGCAAGCCACGTTAAGATCTCTGCAAGTTTTTTTTAAAAAATCAATGAGCTAATTCTAAAACTGGTATAAAAGACAAAAAGCCTAAAATAGTCAAAACAATGTTAAAAGAAAACAAGATTAGAGGGTGTCAGTACTCACCATAAAGTCACCATAATAAAGACAATGTGTTATTGATGTAAGGATAGACATAAATCCAAGGACCAGAAAATTATAAGATTCCAGAAGTATTGTTTCTGTATGTTAAGAATTCAGAGGCAGTTTAGATGTGTGGTTCTGGTTCAGGCTCACCTGAGGTTGCAGTCAAGATGTTGGTTGAGACTAAGCATTTGAATGCTTGAGTGCAGTTTGAGGAGCTACTCCCAAAATGGCTCACTTACCTGTCTGGTAGGTAGATGTGGGCTATAGGAGGCTTCAGTTCCCTGCTAAAAAAAAACTCTCCATAGAGTAGTTTGAGTATCCAACTGGTTTCTCCCAGAGAAAGTGATCCAAGAGGGCAAGGTAGAAGCTAATGGTTTTATGATTTAGCATTGTAAATCTTACTCCTCCATTTCTGCAAAATTATACACTATTGATTGCAATACAACCAAGGTAGTGGGAGATTACACAGGGGCCTGAATATAGGTGTTCATTTGATGCCATCTTAAGATCTAGCTGCCAAGGTGCTAAGATTATTCAACAAACGAAATGATGCTGGAGCAATGGGACATCCACGTAGAAAAAAAAAAAAAATGGTCCTCAACCCGTACCTCACACCACATATTAAATTTACCCTAAAATAAATCATAGACATAATGATATAAGCTAAAACTGTAAAAAAAATAAGAAAAAGAAGAAAAATATGCACAACTTAATTTAAGGCAAAAGATTTCTTAGCTAAGGGCTGTGGCTGTATCTCAGTGGTACAGCACTTACCTAGCACAGCACATGTGAGGCACTGGGTTCAATTCTCAGCACCACATAAAAATAAATAAATAAATAAATTCATTAAAAAAATATGTCTCAGCTAAAATTCAAACATCACAAATCATAAGGGTAAATTATCATCAATAGGATTCACCAGAATTAAGACTTTATTCTTTGCAATTCAGAGTTGAGCTACTGAGGCTGCAGCAGGAGACTTGCAAATCTGAGGCTATTCTTGGCAAGTTAGTGAGACCTCCTCTCAGAATAAAAAATAGTGGTGATGAACCCCTGTAATTCTAGCGACTGGGGAGACTAAGGTAGAAGGATCGAGATTACAAAGCCAGCCTCAGCAACTTAGTGAGACCCTAAGCAACTCAGTGATACCCTGTCTCTAAATAAAATATAAACAGGGCTGGGGATGTGGCTCAGGAGTTAAGCTCCTCTAGGTTCATTCCCTGGTACCAAAAAAAATAAAAATAAAAAGAAGCTAGAAATATGGTTCCATGGTAGAGAGCCCGCTGTATCCAGTACCAAGAAAAAATGAAAGAAAGAAAGAAAAAAAGACAAGTCACAGACTTAAGAAAATACATAAAAAACATAGACTTACTTATATCCTAAATATACAAAGAACTTTTCCATTCAATAATACAAAGCAAATAACCTTATAAAAGCAAATGAATATTTGAACAGACATTGCACTAAAAAGATATATGAGGTGTTAAAATAAGCAGATAAAAAGAAACCCCACATAGTTAGAGACTTAAAATTTTAAAAAATAGTAAGATACCACAAGACACCTACTAGAATAACTAAAATACAAATGTTGGTGAATGTGTGAAAGTGATCAAAACTTCATATACTACAAGTGGGAGGGTAAAATTCTCCAACCACTTCAGAAAAATAGTTGGACAGTTTCTTGTAAAATTGAATGCATTTTCTGATATGACCTAGCAATTCCATCCCTAGATAACCATCCAAAAAAATGAAGTTTTATTCCCCACAGACTCACTTGAATATTCATAACATCTTAATTTAAATAGCCAAAACTGTGGGGAAAACCCAAATATCTATAGACAAGGAAAAGTATAAACTTGCTATACAACCAGACAATGCAATATTAGCAATAAAAAGGAGTAAATTAATGACATACAACAATATGGATGATTCTCAAAAACATTATGCTAAGTGAAAAAAATTACGCAAAGTTAAATATAAATATGTATCTATAGTGTTCAGAAAGCAGTCCATTGATTGTCTGGAACCCAGATGCGTGGATGGGTTGGAGTGGGGGCTGAGAGTAGTCTGGGATACCGCACAGATAACCTTTTTTTTTTTTTTTGCGTGTGTGTGTGTGTGTGTGTGTGTGTGTTACTGAAGATACATGGCAACTTTTAAGGAGATGTACGTGGTATATAAATAATCATTTCAGTGGTATGTAAATGTGTCAAAACTCATCTAAATATTCACTTAAAATGGGTGCATTTTATTGCATGCAAACTGTACTTTGATGAAGTAGAGTTTAAAAAAATAGAAAAGAAAAGAAAAAGGAGACAGCTTTCTACTGAGCTTCAACCTGGACAGGCAATATTCTGGCACCTTTGTATCTTCATTTTCACCTACAGAGCCCAGGTTTTCTGCTTGGAGACTGTCGGGGTGCCACAGAGCCCAACATCGAGAGGAACTCTAGTTAATACCTTCAGCCCAGGTGAACTCCGGACAGTGGAGCAGCGAAGGTGGCGCGGGTTGGGTCCAGCGAACACGCCAGGGAAGGGCTAGAGGTAGGATGCAGAGCTCCCTCGTCGCCCCCGCCGGGTTGGGCGCCGGGAGCACCACCGGATCCCATCGCTTGGGGCCGCTGATTCTTCTGAGGCTGGAGGACCTGAACACCCAACCAAAATGCGTTCCCCTGACTATGCGTGGAGGCCTGATGGCCCTGGAGGTAGTGGATCCTTCCTTGGGTCCGCCATGCCTCAGCCTCGCACCCGCTCCTGCACTGAGCGCCGCAGCGTTCCACTTCTGAGTCAACCGAGTCCTCCAGGAAGCTGTGTATGTCTTGAAGCAATGATCAATATGTAGAGCTTTTTTTCCCCCATAGTCAGGATTCATGGTCTGAAAATCAAGAGGTTGAAATGAGAATGATTCCTATCATCGTCATTCTTAGTGATCCACCAGGAAAATTTTTTCATTCCAACCTCACAACTTTGTTCTTTTCAGGTTTAGAAAAAAATATAACTGCCTAGGTTAATGGCATGTAAGTAAAACATGTAATACAGATATCTTTCTTTTTTAAGATAGAGAGAGAGATAGAGAGTATCTTTTTTTGTAGATGGACCCAACACAATGCCTTTATTTTTATGTGGTGCTGAGAATCGAACCTGGGTCCCACCCATGCTAGGGGAGCCCTCTACCAGTAGCCACAATCCCAGCCCAATAATACAGATATCTTTCAGTTATGACATTTAGTGTGTTGGAAGCAAAGGGAATATAGATTGAATAATAGAGAATGAAGTTAAAAACACCAACTATGACCACATAACTACCTATAAAAAAGAGAACTGCAATAGTTAAAAATGTTTTCTTTACATTAATATGAATATTATTATGACCATAATTATACAATTATAACATAATTCATTATATGAATACAATATATTAACATAAATACTAAAATTTATTTTCTTCTCTGAAACTCATAAAATTGATCAGGGCAATTTATTATCTGAAAGCAACCAGAAATACATACAGAAGCTGCCTGAGATTCATCCAGAACCACAAAAATTAGTGCATAGGTTGGGATTAAAGACAAAGGTGTGGTAAATAATGAAACTATTTCCTGCTTGAGCCCCCACCCCAAGTCATTATACTTCATCCAACTGGAAAAAATTTTTCAGTGAACTGATTACATGTACCTTGAAACATGTAATCCGCTCAAGACCTATGAGGTAAGTGCTATTAACACCATTTTACAGATGCAGAGAGGGAAAAAAAGCCTTTGGGCCTTCATTAGCTTTCATACTAACTGGGAGAGAGACCAGGAAAATGCATATGGAAAGTGAGAATTGGTGGGGGAGGATCAGGCAATGTGAGTTGTCTCATTTAATCCTCAAAACAATTCCATAAGGTAGCTCTTACTATTCTCATTTTATAGACAAGGAATCTAAGACCCAGAGGCTAACTAATTTACCCAAGATCACAGAGCCCACCAGCAGAAGAACTAGGATTTACCCAGGACTGCCCAGCTCTAGAGTTTGTAGCATTTTATAACATGTGGGCTGTGTCCTGGTCATATCCTTGGGGACCCAATTCTCCATAGTCCAAATACACCACAAGAAATGCTTAGGGAAGATAAGAAGGCCTAGGGATAGGCTGAGTAGAAGCTGACAGCTGTAGAAGCTGACAGTTGGGTGAGCTTGGAAGAAGCTAGACACTGTGTAGTTTGAATTCTACACTAAAGACAATGGAGAACCACACAAGAACTCAGGAGCAAGAGCCAAAGTAGATTTGCACATCAAAGACAGAGTTGCTAAGTCCAGATGAGGGGTGAAACTGCACAGGAAAGATCAGAAGTTTTGACAATAATCTAGGAAAGAAATGATAAGCCCTTAAACCAAAAGTTTGCCTGGGGGTGCAGAGATAGGGGAGAGGAAGATGAAGATGTTTTCCATCTCCAGGCTCTTTCTATAGTCAATGCTTGGGGTGTGTGTGTGTGTGTGTTTTCTCTTCGCAATTGATGAGTGGCAGCCCTAATTCCATCTACTAGGCAGATGAGTGGCTGCTTACATACTGAAGTCTCAGTATTCCAATATACTGCCTTCTGCAGAGCCTATAAACCCTTCATGTGAGTTATTTACTTATTTATTTTTACAGCTCTATTCATAACAAGCAAACATGGTGGAACTGTTTAATGACATCTTTAGGAGCTACCATTTGAATCTGAACCAACTGTGAGGAAAGACTGAAATGCAAAAGTTTTGATGGAATGGCCATTCTGGAAGACTAGATGTCCAGGAATTCCCAAGAAAGAAAAGAGTCCACTCTGCCCCGGAAGGATGGACTGCTGGGGTGGGAAGGGGATTCCTTGAACACAAATAATTTTTGCCCTTTGGCTTCTAGGAATTTTGAGCTTTGTCTTTTCCCTCTCATTCTGACACAGCGTCAAGTTTCTCCTTAAGTTCTCTTAAGGCACAAGGATTCCCAGAACAAGATCACTACATGCCAGCCAGAGCTTGGATGGAGCTGGAGAGGCACATGATAGAACATTTGCTCTGATGCATTTTTCCATTAGAAAGGAGTGACAGATGTGGAAAACGTGGCCCATTTAGACTTGCAAGACCTATCAATGACCCGTCAAAAACAGAAGCAGTGTGAGCAGCTCAGTATCCAAGTCCCACCCTGCACAGTCCGTAAGCTCTTATGTAGGACTGAGCCCAAGGCATCCAGCTGAGAGGAATAGAAAGTGTTCTTGTTTTTTGTTTTCTGCTTAAGAGTGATATCTGGGAAAGTCTTCATAGCTGGAGGTCGAGGATAGCTCCCTTTTTCCCACCTGAGGGGGTTTTTCCTTGCTGTTCTCCACCAGCTTGTGCCCCTTGTCTGGGTTGTCCAACACAAGCCAGGGGACATGCAAACATCGTTTGCTTTTATTTGCTGATTGCTAAAGATTAAGCTGCTGGTAAGCTGATTGCACAACAATAATCTTCCAGAAAAAAAATCTTTTAATTATGTTTACATAGAAACTATTGGTTGCAATCATGGACATTAGTCAATTAGACGTCTGAGGGATAGGTGGGGGGTTGAAAAGGTGGAGGTGGGGAGTGGGTGAAGGATATGTACAAGATGGGGGGGAAGATTATCTCTGGGTTAAGCAGGGCTACAGCTCTTCCAAGACAGATTCTGCTTCCCTGTCGCCCCCATCCCCTTCTGGTTGGACAGTGACTCCCAGGAATTCTATTTTACTTAGAGGTGGGCAGATGCCTCTGATCAATGAAGCAGCACCGACTGAGGACCGTCGGAACTGAACCGGATCGGGCTAGGCTCTGTCAGTACCCCTCGGGGAGCTGCAGAGCCCGCAGATCTGGGTTCTGGCGGCGTCTCCCAGAGGACATCCACTGATGCTATTCACCCTGGGGAATGGCACCACATTGAAGGTTCAGTGTTGGTCTAAGCTGTTGGCAAGTTGGCCTCTCAGCAGTGATTGTAGACAGATCAGACTTAATGAATAGAAGCCCATATTACTAAGCCATGCACAATTTCTGTCCCTGAACTTATATAATGGAACTATGAGACACTGGTCAAAGATAGATATGGCTGGTAAAAATAGCTGGAGAAAGAAATTTGCTATCTTAGTGCCCTGATTATGAAGATCATCCTCCACTAAGATTTCACTTCAGTGGACATTCATAAAGACACAAATATTTTCACTTTGTCTCAGTTCATCATGGTTCATTCACATACCTCTTCCCCAGATTTTCTTATTACCGATTTTCCAAATGTGTATTTCCCTCTAATACTATGAGTATCAGGTAAAACTTTCAGCCACAGCCCACACACCCACACAAAAACTTTTTTTAAGTATATATTTTTATCACTGGCTATCTGGCCTTTCAGGAAAAATGAGCAACTATGTGTATTGCTCAAACTTCTGAACAAAGGGAGGATTTTCCAGCTATCTTTCTGCGTCCCCTCTGAGTGGGACAGTAGTACTGCAAATATTTTCCTTTAGGTCAACTGGGTCAGAGAGAATTTCTCATGGAAGCACATGACAGGGAAGAGACAGTTTAGCAGGGTTAGAAACCTAGGGAATCTGGGGTACTTGTTCATGCAATATTTTTTTCACCTTTAAGGCCTGCTCAAGTTCTAACAGATATACATACCACTTCCACTTGATAGTAGAATATTGCTGTAAATAATATCCAGCTCATGATAGGCAGCTCAGGTCTCATGGTAATTTGGTAATCCAGAGTCAAACATTGAGTTTCTAGTAGCCCCTCCCCAATGAAGCCAAAAAGGGAAAGTATTATCTGAAGAGAATGGCATAGTTCCATCCAAAATCCTAAAGGTTTGTTCTGTGATTCATCTTTAGCATCTGCTGAAGTTTCCATACACTTGTTCATAGTTCTATACAGTACCAGACACTTGAAGTGCCATTGAACCTGACAGCTTGATTCAGGAAGCAGATAAGTTTGCACATTCTGGGTCCTACTCAAAACTGCCAGACATTTGAGTTATTTGATATATTAAAGTTGCATGACCATAGGAATTGAATGTTACTTTCCAAAACTAAGAGGCTCACCAAACACTGCACCCCTTTCTTAGTGTAGAGAAGTGAGAGGTAGCAATTTGTTTTTCACCTTAGATGTGATACTTTAAAGTACCTCAAATCTCTGGGCCTCAATAAATTTTACCCAAATTTCCATGGTACTTATTTCCAACCATCTGGATGCATGTGTCTTACCAAAGCCTCTGAATTACTTGCTACTTGCTACCTACCGGGTCCATTCAGCATCATGTCATTCCTATAGTAGATAAAGCCCTGAGGAAGGAAGATGAAGGCATATTGCTGGCTTTGCCAGTTGGGAGTAAGCTGAGTCTGGTGATCCTTCCTAACAGGCATAAAGAATAAGCATTTTGCCAGGTCAACACCTGTGAACAAGATGCCGTATGAGGTTTTAGATCTACAGGCCGGAAATCCAAGAGCACAGCCACCAGCTGCTCAGTTTCTGTGAGGGCCTCAGTGTGGCAGGGCATATGGGTGTGTGCAGAAGAGGCAAAACCCACTCCTAATAGAAAGGCATTAACAACCAAATCTCCTTTTAGAGGTTCCATCTCACATTACTTCAAATTACAACATGAGCTTTGAAGGGAATAAACCATAATCAAGCAATAGCAATGATTTTTGGAGACACTGGGGTAATAAGATTTGCATAGAGAAATTGGAAGATCATAGGAAAGCCTTTCAAACATTTTGAGCTCAGGCAGGCCAGCTCCTAGAGAGTCAATAGAAGTCTTGTTGTCTCTGCGTCTGAAATATGGACTGGTATTTTTGTGGGTCAAAAGGGCTGGAAGTTGCTACTACATCTGGTAGTGGCATGGGGCAGAATAAGTACAACCTGGAACATGCTGGAAGTAATTGCTGCTTCTGCTAAATTTCTCTGCCTTCCACATAATTTAAAAATATATCTTTTTAGCCAACCCTAACCATGACAAGAAGATGATTCTGGAAAATGTAGTTCTAGCTTACCCAAATTGACCCTATACAAAACCACCATACACCGTTTATTAGCTTCTTGATATTGAGTAAATTATTTAATGTCTATGAAACTTTCTCTTTTTATCAAAGTTTGGCATTGTCTCGAGGAACATTGTCCTGGGTTTCTGGATGATGTCCTATTGCAGAAGATCTCTTACTTATAGGTATAAGTAAGAGGTTCTCTGCAATTGATGTGGGCAATGCCTCCTTCCACTGGCCACTTAAGACCATTTGGCCATGTGGCTTCTGTAAGTCTTTCCCTAGTTAGGGTCACCTCTCTTTTCCAGGCACTCCCAAGAAGTCTGCATCTGGCCCATGGAAAATGCAAACATCTGCTCTACTAAGCTCTCAGGGGTGCACTCACCCTGAAGGCAGTCATCTGGACTCACTATCAGAGCAGCAATTCTGCCACAGCCACTTGCCTTTAGATCATCTTTAGGCCTGAGTCCCTTAACCCCCACACATATACCAATGATGCCAGTCAAACTCTCAGGGTTATTCCCTCTGGAATACCCACCTTAAGGGTTATCGTAAGAAAGAATCAATACCCTTGGCTAAAGGGGGTAGAAAGTGACATCTCTCTGCAGACAGCTCTTCAAGTGCACCTTTTAGCCTCAACTGTTAGCCTTCTGAGAGGAGGCAGGTAATGAGCTGTTGACCACCCACTTTACAAGTCTGAACAAATAGTCTTGCATCTTGATTTAGAATATAGGGTTGCTTGAGAATAATTCATACCCCACTTTCTTTTTCCAACCTTTAAGATTTCTCTCAAAATTTTAGGACAGGAGGGTTCCATTTGTCAACCAAAAATAACAACTCTGCTCTAAGGAATAAGAAAAAGATTTATTCTGAGCCAAACATAAGTAACCATGGGCTGGGAACAGATTCAAATTTCCTGGAATAACATGGTTCTCCTGTGGAAGAAGTTGAATGGGCTTTTGTAGTCACAGAAGAAAGTAGATGGGGACTACAAACAGATGGAGAAATCTCTTCTAGAAGATTCTGGTGTTATCTTTCATTAACTGAGGAAATCTTGTACAAGATTCAGATGTTATCACATTTTTACCAAGCTTAGTATTCATTTCAAGAGTTTTATTTCATAGTCACAAGAATGCTAGGGTCAGATACACAGATCAATAATAAAAAGCTATTAAAAGAGATTAAAGATAGCCCAAAATAACTTGGCTCTTGATCTGCAACATTCCATCTCTCCACTCAAGATATGTTAGATGTTCAAGATCAAACAGTCTTCAGGCTCTTTGGAGATCTTTAGTTCATATGTTTAATATATGGTTACCTCGCATGGTACTTGATACATGGTAGACATTCATTAATAGCAGTTATGATGGTACATTGCCAATCACCCAGCATGTAGGTCAATCCAACTTTTGAAAATGCATAATCATTTTCAAAAGTTGAACTCCCTTTCAGAGTTAGTACTCTCATGAATGGTTTAAAAGGGGCTATCTTTTACCTATTCTACAAGTCTATTCCAAATACATGAATAGCCATCTGGGTCCAGTAGCTGCTGTGCCCATGTCCACCGCAGAACCACACTTAGTGACAAACCACAAGCTTAAGGATAACGGGATCCAGTTCAGCTACTTGCCTTGGGGGAGGAGAGAAATGAGTCCTCTCTACCCTGTAATGGAGTCCCATCTTAGCCCCAGCAGGTGGAGGAGCAATGTACAATTATGTGCTGGGCTGTGTGCAGCCAGTGTGCCCTGGTCTAGCCATCTGTCTTGATTAATCATCTCTGTGCTGAACTAGTTTGTACGTATTTTGAATATCATCCTTGCTTGTAGATATGGAAATACAAAAATCCACAGATACCCCAAACACCAGCAGCATACATGCATGTACAATTATATCATTACCCCAAGCTACATATGCAGTTTATTCGTTTTAAAGAATTTTTCTAGTTGTAGATGGACACGATATCTTTATTTATTTATATTTATGCGGTGCTGAGGATCGAACCCACTGCCTCACACGAGGCAGGCTCTCTACCACTGAGCTACAATCCCAGCCCCTGCAGTTATATTCTTTAAGTTTAAAAGTAGAAACAACAAGAACTTGGAAAGCATGAACTGAACTGATATATGGAGTGACAAAACCTTAGGGAAGGCTCTATCTGCTCCAAGTCTACTCTTGGCATCTCTCTTAGTCTTTCTTTCTTTCTTTTTTTAAAATTCATTTATTTGTATGTAGTGCTGAGAATCAACCCAGTGCCTCACACATGCTAGGCAAGCGCTCTACCACTGGGCCACAGTCTCAGTCCCTCTTTCTTAGTCTTGATGTCTTCAATTCTTTTCAGGTATCACAAGTGACAATGGAAGGGAATAAAGAGGACACATGCACACTCAGTGTCAGACAAACAGCCCCCTCAAAGCAGGAATACAATGCAGTCTTATTTTCCAGATTGTGAAGTGTGCGTATGAAGAAAGCTTAAAAAAAAAAAAAACACTTTATCAGAGATTGGCAAAATTGTTCTATAAAGGCTCAGATAATTATTCAGGTTTTTTGAGGAGGGGGGACATATGGTCTCTTTTAAAAAAATTCAACTCTGGGGCTGGGGATGTGGCTCATGCCGTAGTGGACTCGCCTGACATGTGTGCGGCCCAGGTTCGATCCTCAGCACCACGTACAAATAAAGATGTTTTGTCTGCCGAAAAACTAAAAAATTAAATATTAAAAAAATTATATCTCTCTCTCTCCCTCTCCCTCTCTCTCTCCCTCTCCTCTCTCTTTAAAAAAAAATCAACTCTACTGTTATAGCACAAAAGCACCCAATAATAAGTAGGCAATAATAAGCAAATAAACATGGTTCTGTTGCAATTAAACTTTATTAATAAGAAAAGGTGAGAAAGGAGTTTCATTTACAGACTCCTGTAGCAGAGTGTAAGAACCTAGAAGCCATCAGGGCTGGCTTTACATCTTTCAGGGGTTGACAGGGGCTCCATCCCGTTTCCTCCAGAAAAGGCAAAAATGAATTCTGTCATGGCATTAGTTTTGTTTTATTGTGTCCTGTGCTCTGGTGTTTTGATGCTGTGGTGAAGTGATGCAGTACTGGGCTTGAACCCAGGGGCACTGACCACTGTTATATCCACACCCCTTTTTACTTTTTATTTTGAGACGGAGTCTTGCTATGTTGCCTGGGCTGACCTCAAATTTGTGATCCTCCCACTTCAGCTTCCCCAGTCACTGGGATTACATGTGTGCCCACTGCACCTGGCTGCTTCTTCCCTCTTTCTGTGTGTGTATATCTAATGTTTCCATTTTTTTTCTTCTGTCATCTTGCACTCAAGCCATGAAAGTGTCCAGACTCTTTCATGTTTATAATTCTCCTCCTCTTTCTTTCTCTTCTTCTTCTTCATCCCTCCCTCCTCCTCCTCTTTTTCTTCCTTTGTTCTGGATATTGAACCCAGGGGTGCTTAACCACTGAGAAACACCACCAGTCTATTTTATATTTTATTCAAAGACAGGGTCTCAAGAAGTTGCTTAGGGTCTTGCTAAATGTTAAGGCTGACTTTGAACTTAGATCTTCCTGCCTCAGCCTCCTGAGCTTCTGGGACTACAGATTACATTTAGCTTCACATACATTCTTGCTAACTACTTTCCAGGTCCCTCATCAGTTCTGGGGTAAGAAGTGATGTGCAGTAATGAAAAGATCACTTGTCTGGGTGGGTCATTGGGCAGAACAAGCCAACAGTCTGCTGCGTATCTTTGGGAAAATTACCTAAGCTCTCCAAGCCACCCTTTCCTTATCTAATAAATGAGCGAGTTAACTAACTGGCCCCTGAAATACCTTCCACCTGTGAGCTTGTGATTTTAGCAAGCTACAGCATCAACTCTGTGCAACTGTCTGGGGCCATTAATTAAGATGTCACTCACAGACCTTAAGGAAACTGGCAGGAGGCAAAGAAATCCGCTACGTGATCTGTAACTAGCAACCTTCCTAAGGCCTTCACAGCTGAGGGGCAGAGGGTGCCTGTGAACTCAGAGGATGTGAGACCCAGCACATGAAGGGGAGACGAGAAAGACAATCCATGGAAACCAATTTACATTCTAGGCTCTCATTGTACAGCCTCAAAATACACACAAATATTGACTTAGTTGGAAACAAGATCCCAGGGAGCTACTATTGGAAAGTGGGACACCTTCTCCATCAGATCCTCTCATGTGGGGCTTTTATGGCCATGCAAAGGATACCCTTCAAAGCCCTTCAGATAAATATATGAATAGGTTTGAAGAAAATATGCCCTTGAGGAGCTAATAAAATAAACTACCAGATACCAGCATGTGTCAAAGGAAAGCAGTCTCCTCTGAGCAGGGGTGAGGGAGGCCAGGGAAGGTAGGAGAATGAGGTTGGCTGGTGTAGAGGCTGGCACTGGTTGGCTTATGATGAGCAGGGGCCTGGAGCTCTGTCCCTACTGTCTAGACACAGTCTTGAGGGTGAGGAGGGAATGGAGGAGCCCACATTCTGGCCTCCAGAAGAGCTTTTATTGCCTGACTCTGCTAAAGTTGTCTCACTTGTAGTCTAAATAATTAACTTATCCATCCCTAAAGGGGAATTCAGAGAAAAACAAAACCCACCCCTGCCCTCGAGTTCAGGTTTCCATGACACCCAGGGCAGGCCAGGAGCCTGGGAAGCCATCCCAAGCTGCAAACGTGGCCTGATTTCAGAGGTTCACTGGGGTTAGTGACCTTCTGAAAAAGACCAAGAGTTGCTTTTTGTATTTGAGCTAAAATTTTTTGCAATTTTGAAAGTTTTTTTAAAAACCAAATGACACAAACAACAAAAACAAAGAATGTGCAACAGAGACTTCTGTGGTCTGCAAAGCCTAAGATATTTACTCTCCAACTCTTTCCAGGAATAGTATATCAACCTTTACTCCCTCCTCCAGGTCCTTTCACAGCCCTGAAGGAGGCAAGAATGGCTTTGATCAGCTCCCTGATAACCCCACCCAGGAGCCCACTGTATGCAGAGATTATGGTTGTCACAGCACTAATATTTACAGTCCAGCAAGAAGCTGGCACCATTGTTCACCCCATTAACAAAAAAAGAAAGAAAAAGAAAAAATACACTAGGGTGGGGTGAGGGAGACATCAGTCTTGATTCTACTGTATAAAGAGGTAGGCAGAGAGGGAAGAACTGAAACTAGTCCCAAAACATCTTATTTGCCTTCTTGAGGATCAGAAAGTGGCAACATCCCAGTTGGTTTCTGATGACACCCTACCCCTAATGCCCTGTTGATCCCCACCGTCACAGAGGGTCCATCCAAGATATCTTATGGTGCCAGCTGACCCTCAGCCCTAGACGAAGGCTCCAGCCTACCACCTCACCAGGTGACTTTGAAGGGACAGGACTTTGGCCAGCCATTCACTCCTCCCAGACTTTCTCCTAGACCCAGAACCTCTGAGAGCATCACAGGCTAAAGACCATAAAAGACATGGGTCAGAGCAGGCAATGGGGATGTGGGGATGCCCCACTGCAAGTGGGCTGAGTGTCCTCTGTGTTATCATGGAGTCTATTTGGAATTTGGGGGACTTAGGGCAGAGTGGAGACAAAGTGACTCTACATCCTGGTGTGTGAAGATTCTGGGTTATTGCAGATAGGAGAACAGAAAACTTGGTCAAAATGTCTATCATGTTCCAAGTAAAATAAAATGTTGCTACTGTCCAGCCAATGCTTTACAGGGTCAGGTGTAATAAGGAATGTCTATGTTGGAATTCCAATGTCAACACTAGTGAAAGGCTACAGTCTTAGAGATTCGAAAGACCAGGCTGTGAGCTCATGGGATAATCATCTCAATCTCAGCACTCTGGGGCTCAGTTCTCTCTCTCTCTCTCTCTCTCTCTCTCTCTCTCTCTCTCTCTCTCTCTCTCTCTCTCTCTCTAATGCTGGGGATCAAACCCAGACCTCACATATGCTAGGCAAGTACTCTACCATTGAGTTACACCCACAGCTCTTTTTATTTTGAGATAGGGTCTTGCTAAATTTCCCAGGCTGTCCTCAAACTTGTGATCCTTCTGCCTCAGTCCCAGAGTTGCTGGGATTATAGGTATGCACCACCACATCCAGCTTTCTTATCTGTTACAATAAGCAAATGAACAGAAAGGTGAGGGGCTTGGATAAGGCTGATTCTAAGGACCTGCGCATTCCATACCCAACAAACAGCTCAAATATGCCATGACTGCACAGATGCTTTGCTGGAAAAGTTGTCACAATCATTGCTTTCCTTTCTTAAATCAATCCAATCCCATCCAAATGTGAGATCACTGGCCTGGCATAAGGGTGAAAGCTTTCCTTCAACTTGTTAGCAGTTTACCAGGGAATCAGGATGCATGGAAAGGTGATGAGTGTGAATTCTTATCTTTGTGTCTTGTGATCAGGGAGTAGCCAAAGAGCTTCAAAAATTTCATCCCCAAACTCCTACCATGCCCACAGCAGGTGGTTCAGAAGTCATGGTGCCATAGACTCTCAATGACCCAAAGTATCTGACTTCAATTCCTCAGCCTGACTGGATAATACTTAAGGGCAGGAATTGTGTCTTGACCTTCTTTGTCTCTAGCAGAGCACAGTTTTCTAGATATGTGGTTGGAGATCCTTCCATATCTGCTTAGCGACTTGATTAAAATCAAGAGTGGTAATGCTGAATTTGACATGGAGCATGAGTCCAGGTGACTGAATCTCTTAAATTTGCTGGGTGATGACTGGATGCCATTCTTCAGTCCAAGGCTCAATCAAGTATCTCCTGTCCAGGCTGTGATCCCTAAGAGCTATGCGTGACCTAGACAACAAATAATAGAGGAAGGTAAGATGGATCCATTCCAGTGTGCCAGAGACTCTCCAGGATATGCAGGTCACAGTGCTGCTGGCCCCTGGCTCCTGAAGCAGGCCAGGCTGGGAAAGTTAGCCCAGGTGGACCATGCAAACATAAATCAGGCACACTTTACCCACTATTTGATTCCAGGTCACTGTACAAATTGCAAGCACAGTGTAGGCTTTATGGGCTACAAACCTAAACATATAATGTGTTGACAAATGTCACAAGCTCTGTGGTGGGTCTCATTCTCATCTAGGCTTAGGTATATTCAGAATGGCTGTCTCCTTTCTCTGCCTACAGATAACATGCTCTATATCTAGTCAAACTCCCTGCTCCATTTGTTCTGTGCTCTGGGAAAATGGTTGCTTTCTTCAAAACTATTGATGCTGCCTTTCCTTCTCTTCTTGTTTGTTTGCCTGTTTGATGTGTGTGGTGATGGGCACGGAATGTAGAAGGCAGTGCCTTGGCTTGCCCCGCAGTGTCACTAATCTGTACAAATGGTGATGACAAAGAGATGCAACTAATTAACTATGACACACATGGAATTGCTAACAACTTTGATAAAATTTTAATTACCCTTTGTTTCATGGGACAGGCAACAAACCATGAAAATAATAATCCTCTTGGGTGCTGTCACAGCATACAGAGCAATTTGACTAGAGGAAGGGAAGTATGAACTGTAAGGAGTTTAGAATTGTGAGAAAGGGGAAACAGTCCATGGAGAAGTGATGGGCAGAGTGGCTGCTATACCTGGAATTCAGGTAGGAGGAGAGACTCCTCCCTGAATTACCTAGATAGCTTCCCCAATTCCCCACTTTGTTTGTATAGACTTGATGTTTTCCAGAAGCAAACTCTCTGTAGGCAAAGAAGAGAAATCAAGGCATATGGACCATCAAAAAATCTGCCAAAAAGACACACCTGGATTTCTGATCCAGAGCCCTAACGCCAGTCCCCAGAGTCTGACTGTACGTGGAAGGACCACCTGGGGACGCAGTGAGTATCTCACTGCTCACAGATACCACCTTGGGTCATGCCATCCTGCATCCCCAGGGCTCCTGTTCCCCCTTGGCTGCCCCAGGTGAAAGGGGAAGAAGAGGAGTAGAATGAGGTGTCCACCTAGATACCTTAGTGGTTTTGACTTTGTGTCCACTGCTGCAGCTCCATCCCAACAGGTCCGGGAGCACCTTACACTCCTCCCCTGGCAGGCAGGGCTCCACCACCTCTGCAGCACGATGGAGGCTGTTGGGGCAAGAGGCAGGAGTGCAGCTCTAAGCTCTCTGTGAGCACAGCCAGCAGTCAAGAGGGGGGGGTCTACGAATGAGGCATACATTTCCACACACCCCTGGCATGAAGTTCCGTGTTTCCCTTGTCTTCTGCCTACTCTGGGCTCCCCAGAGAGGCAGAACGGTTGAGGTTTGGGGACATACCCCTACCAACTTTAATCCTATAGGTCCCAGCATCTCATCAAAGACATTGAGGGGGAAATGAGGCAGTTGAAGTTGCCTCTGAGGCAACAATGTCATTGGCACAGAGGCACCAATCTTCAGCTTGGTGTGTGTGAGCAACTATGCACCATGTGCAGAGGTCCACAGACCAGGAGGGCACAAGCTGGCATGCATGTGATCATGCTGGGCATGGTTACTTGGATGCCACTTAAGCATGAGAACAGAAGCCAGAGTTGGTAGGTGGGAAAGGGTGATGTGAAGGAACACACGTGTCCAAGTAAAGGCAGGGTTGAGAGTAGAGCATGTGGAAGAGGCTGGGGAGAGAACAGTAGGTGAAGAGCCCACATCTGAAAGGCTGTGTGTGGCAGATAGCCTAAAGTATGAGGGAACGTGTCTGTCGGTGTGGGCTGGGCAGTGAGGGACAGCACACAACAAGAGCTTTCCTTGTTTATGACACAGAGATAGTCATATCTGCCCTCCTGTCCCCTAGAGGGTGCCCCATCATTTGAGACTCTGATCATGAAAGCCCTGAGATGGGTATGAAATTGGATCCCCAGCAGATGGCAAGGCCCAACCAGACCTCCTTATCTCTCTGCTCAGAGTCCTCCTGACCAGGGCCTAGATTCTCACTCACCTTCCACACAGGAGGGGTTTGCCCGCATAGTACCAGCCACCTGGCCGGAAAAGCAGGAGCATTTTACAGTCTGGGAGTGCTCATCAATACGGTTCCTATTGCAGCAGTGGTGAGAAGCAATCACCTCACAGGTGCCCTGCTTTACAAGGACTGATGGGGCCAGCCACATCAGATCAAGTCCCCAGCCCAGGCCTCCAGCCCTGCTCCCCTCCCACCCACCTGCTGGTCCTTGAGCCCCTTCTACCTGCTAGGGAGAAGGCCTTTCCTTCCTTCCTTTCTTGTTTGTGTGTGTTGGGCAGGAAGTACTAAGGATTGAGCCAAGAAGCCCTCTACCACTGAGCCTCACCCCAGCCCCTTATATTTTATTGGGAAACCAGGTCTCGCTAAGTTGCTAAGGCTGGCTTCAACTTGCTTCAGCCTCAGAAGTCACTGGGATTACAAGTGTGAACCACTACACCTGGCAGGGGGAAGGTTATTTAAGAAATTTCCAGGGCTTTGGTTTTAGCTCACTGATGGACCACATGCCCATCAGCATAAAGTCCTGGGTTTGATCCCCAGCATCACACACAGAAAAATCCAATGGCAGGGGAGAAAGAAGCAGATGAAATCTTCCTTCCTCCCCAGTGAAGCCGCACTCATCACCCTTTGGTAGACCCTGGGTCTGAGCAGAAGAAAGCTGACGTCCCGCACCAGGTCTTGCCCTGACCTCCCTGCTTTCTCAGGGTGAGGACAAGAGCCCCAGGGCTTACAGTGCGTGGGGAGGATCATCCGCTTATATAGGCTTTAGCAATCCCAGAAGGAAAACCCCAGAATTAGGCCAGGAGGCTAGACTTAAGCCCCCACCTGAGGGCCTCTCTCTCTGCAGAACACCTTCTGGCCTGGAAGGGACAGAGAACAGTGTGTCTGCCCAGGCATCCTCCTGGTGGGGATAGCAGAAGGGAGCAGTTGCCTGGGTGATAAACAGAGGAGGAGTCAGAACTCTGAAATCTATGGATTTTACTTTGCCTCTGAGATCTGCTCGCTGTGTGGAACAGGGTGGGGTGTTATGCAGTTTTCCAGGTGTGCTGGAAAACCTCCTTCCCAGTCCCTGCCACCTCCCCCTAACCTGTGGCAGTTGGATGCTGTGAGGAAGCAGAGGCCAAGAGGGTCCACAGCCACATCAGGCACAGTGCCAGCAGCCAGTGGCCTGCATTCCAGTTTTGCAGGGCCCTTTCACTCATCGTGTGGAGAGAAGTGCACACTTGGCATAGCTCCAGGCAGAAGGGGCTCTCCTAGTGCCCAACCCCAGTCGCTTCTCTGTGCTATGCCATCTGGGAGGCAAGGGTGGGTAAGATGCTCACCTTGTCCCCTGGCAGCTCAAAGCCTGGCACAAAGTCACTGTAGGAAGCAATGGATGCCACAGAGAACAGGGGAGCAAGAAGGGAGAACCTGAGGAGGAAGTGACATTTAAAAGGGGTCTTAGAGCTGGACAATGTGGCACACTTGTAATCCCAGCTGCTTGTAATTCTGAGGCAAGAAGATCCAGAGTTCAGAGCCAGCCTCAGCAAAAAGCAAGGCGCTAAGCAACTCAGTGAGACCCTGTCTCTAAATGAAATACAAAATAGGGCTGGGGATGTGGTTCAGTGTTTGAGTGCCCCTGAGTTCAATCCCTGGTATCCCCCAAAAATTAAAAAAAAATGGGCTGTGGTGTGAGAGGAACAATCATGCTAACTCCCATTTTTTTTTTCAGTTCTTAACCCAGGAATGCTCTTGAATTTTTCATGACTATTCCAAAGAGTAGGATAGTTATTACCTATTTTATAGATGAGCAAACGGAAACTCAAAAAGTCTGGACACAACCCAAACAGCCACCAGTGAAGGACTGGCTAAATGCATTGAAGAGAATCTGGGCAGTCTCTTCCAAACAGCTGTGTAAACACAATGGAAAATGCTTTATATAATGATGCATGCAGTGATCTCCAATGATAATCCACAGTTAAGAGGGGGCAGCAACATGTGGGATCATGTGCATAAAATGTATAAAAGAAAGGGATTATTTTTGCTGCTTGAATAGGCATAAACTAGATCTGGAGCCACATGTGGTGGTCTGTACCTGTAAATCTCAGCAATTCTGGAGGCTGAGGCAGGATTGCAAGTTGGAGGTCAGACAGGGAAACTTAGTGAGAGCTTGTCTCAGAATACAATAAAAAAGGGCATGCACTTTGGAGGCCAGATAAGTCTGGCTGAAGATTCCTTAAATGGTGTGTCCTGCAGTGTCCTGTTAGTAGGTTCTATACCAGGCTCTGCATGTCATTGATGTAGGATCCATATTTTAATACTGTTCCTAACATTGCATTTAATAGCAAGATGTCTTTGACTTGATTTTATTCTTTGTAATTCTAGGAACAAGATTTTAGTTTAGCCATTACTGATATTTTTAAAAAAGGGATATGATTTCTTGCACAGCACTTCAAAAGAGAAACAAGCTTCGGTTCTCAATGCTGACCTTTCTTTTTCAGGTACAAATTTTCTAGCTCAGACAACTGAGAAAAACTATAGACCATTCTTGAGGAATTGGTTACACATTGTTTTTCTATATTGCAGGCAGATTGGGTTGTGATGGTGGTGTGCAGGCAGATACAGGATCTGATAGCCTGGGATGTTCTCTACTAAAATGTTTCTTTGTATCAGAAAGTTTTAGTACAACAAAATAAAGGACAATTTCAGAAATAATAATTAAAAATAAAAAGTGCCAAGGAAGTAGCTGGCAATAGAGTAGCCCTGAGTTCAATCACTAATAACACACACACACACACACACACACACAAAAAAAAAAAAAAAAAAAAAAACACCAAACCAAACAAAACCAAACCTCACCAAACAAAAATGTCAAAAAATTAGCTATGGAAAAAACAGGAATAACATTTTTTTGCCATTTAGAAGGAAAAGTGGTTGGCTGAGAAAGAAGATGACTTATTTTTCTACCAATTTCTTTTTTACTCCCTATTTATTTTTTCCTTTTTTGTACCAGGGATTGGACCTAGGGATACTTAACCATTGAGCCACATCCCCTGACCCACCATTTATATCTATTGTTTGTTTGTTTTGAGAAAGGGTCTTGCTAAATTGCTTAAGGCCTCGTTAAATTGCTGAGGATGACCTCGAACTTGCATCTTCCTGCCTCAGGGAGTTGCTGGGATAACAGGTGTGCACCACTATACCCGGCTCTTTTTCATTTTATGAGTTTCAAACCTGGGGAATGTAATGGCCATTTAATTTAAACAATATTTAAATTTAAAAATGAAAAGAAAGCTAATGGAAGTCAGATGATTTGCCAAGGTCAGGCAGCATGGGGGTGGCAGGCGCCAGAACCCAGCAATCTTCCCTATGCCCACCTTGCTTCTGAGCCAAACTCTCTTCCCCTTTCCTTATCCTCCTCCATCCTTGGTGGTTCAAACTCCCAAATCTGTTCCAGAGAGAGGGCTAGAAATGGAGGGAATTCCATCTGGGAAGTAGAGGTACACAAAGGCTGAGAGCTGCCCAGCCAGATCGGGCAAAAGCAGTCTCAGGAGGCATCAGAGTCTCAAGCTCAGGGACAGACCCGGGTCACTACCTCTGTTGCTCACCTAGCCCCTCAAGTGCCAGCACAATTCTGAGAGTATCAGGGATCAAACAAATGCCAGGACCCAGCTGCTCTCTTAGAATAAAATGCCCAATCTCTGCCTACCCCTCACACTTCATATCTTCAACTGTTTCTTAACTTACCTTTTGTTTGGATCTTTTAGATTCAGTCTGCTCATCTGCTGGTCTCAGACTCACTCCACCTGGACAAGTAGGAAAGATTTCAGTGAGCTGTGAGGTCCAGAGGGAGCCCAGGCCCTGGTCTGGTAGGGTAAAGGAAAGCTTGGGAGAAGGCAAGGGGGTGGGCTGGCTGGAGTCCAGTTCTGAAGCTGTTCTAGGCAGGGGCTGAGTCTCTTCTTCTGGCTTGGGAATGACCCTTACAGAGTCAGCATGAGCTTGGGACCATTGTCAGGCAGGAGTGAAGCAGCGTTGGGAGGAGTCTAAGAATCAGCACTGTCATCTCTCTGATCTTGGAGCAGAGCTGAGGATCAGGGGAGGGTTCTAAGCAGAATCTGCCAGATAGATCCCTGCTGGGAGAGACCTCTGGGGAGGATTCCCGAGCCCTGAATCCTCTTTGCCTGTACCACCAATGTCCCATGGCACTTGCTTCCTGGACTTATATACAGCTGGCTCAATTCTGCCACTGTCACCCTCTTTCACCCCACAGAGCTAGAATGGGGGTACAGCAGGTCTCTGAACTTCAGGCCACAGCTCCCCAACACCTTCTCCTAAGTACTTTTTCTTTTTCAGCCTCCTACATAGGCAGAAGTGAAACGCAGGATGGTGAGGCCCTGGAAGGAAGAGAACACTGCCTTCTAGCTCCCAGCAACAAGGGTCCTACAAAGGGGGAATGAAGGTGTTCAAAGGAAGTAATGGCAGTATCCTGGGGATAGGTAAGCTCCCACCTGTCTGGATGTATCTCTTTCCTGAATTGGTCTCTCCTCTCTCCACCCCTATCAGGAAACCTCATTTCAACTATTAGAAATGCAACTTCTCCCAGGTGAGGGGTGCTGGGGATTGAACCCAGGGCCTCAGGAATGCTAGACAAGGGCTCTACTTCTTAGCTACATGCTCAACCTCTCTCAGGTGATCTTGTTTCTGAGCTTCCAGACCCTTCAGTTCCACTCACCTGGTCTCTCTTATGAACCCCAAGACTCAAAAGATCTGGGGGAGGGGAGAGGATTGGGGATAGAGGAAGCTGCAGAAAGCTCCTGAAAATTTTTCTTCAACTTCTATGCTCTACCTCAGTTTCTCAACCTGTTTCCCCCCTCATCCAACCCATGCTATAGTGAGACTGAGTGAGCAGCCTGCACACCAACAAGAAGTTGAAGACGTGAATCACAAGAAGCTCCAACCTTCCACAACCTACCCTCACCCACCCCCAGTGTCCATTCAGTCCTCCATAATTCTGAGCACTTTCACAGGGATCTACCTGCCCTACAGCAGTGCCCACTGTTTACCTGCTGGCCTGAGGTCCGCACTGCCTCTGAACCTGGGACCAAGACTCAGAAAGCAGACTACTGTCGGGTGCCTCCAGTTTGAATGCAGTCCAGTTCAGGGCTATGTCTGCGTCCCTCACCAAGTTGCTGCACCCCCAGGATGGCGAGGCTCTGGCCAAACCCATATCACCCATGCAGCAGTGATGAGAGCTCTGGGCCTGGCTTCAATCAGTCGGATCCTCTCTGATCCTCTCGCCTGAAGGCCAGGGAGCATGCTGCGGATGCTGCAGTCTAGGCTCAGGTGCCTCCCCACTCCTCCAGCCCTGCGCCAGCACCGCCGCTTCCTTCAGGGCAGTGTGGGGCGCTCGGCCGGGCTGGCGGGCACAAAGGCTCAGGACAGGAGGAGGGAGGGGAGAACCACTGGCCCCTATGGATTTGGTCAGATAGGTAACCCTGAGGAAGTCCTCCAAAACCTGCAGGTCTCCTGACGCCTAGTTCTGTGGCACAGGGGAAGGAGGTGATGCTCAGAGGTGAAGGGAAGCAGCGCGATGGGGGTGGCGGTGGGGTGCTGGAAGTGAGGAGTCATTGCCTGGACCTGCAAGGTGTCTTTGAGCTTTGAAGATTCCAGAACTGCATTGTCCAGTTGGGTAGTCGCTAGCTGCATTTTATTTAAATTTAAATCTAAACTCATTAAAACTTTACTTAGCACTCAAATGATATTTAAAGTGTCCAGTAGCCACAAGAAACTAGGAACAAGTGTATTGGGCAAAGCAGATATAGAACATTCCCATGGTTGCAGAAAGTTGTTCCATGTCCTCCTCCTACTAGGGCTTGATTAAGGGGCCTTCTACTAGAGTTACATCCCTGATCCTTTTTATTTCGAAAGGAGGTCTTTTATGAAGGGTATATATATGTGTGTGTGTGTGTGTGTGTGTGTGTGTGTGTATATATGTGTGTATATATATATATATATATATATATATATATATATATATATATACACATACCCCTATGGATGATGGGTGTGAGTCTCAACTTGGGAACCAATTTCTGGGACCCAGTGTCTGCATCAGAGAAAAATTGTAATATAAATTTCCACTGTAGATTTATTTATTTAGGTACTGGAGATTGGACCTAGGGGTGCTTTACCACTGAGATACATTCCCCAGTCCTTTTTAATTTTTTTTTTTTATTTTGAGACAGGGTCTCACTAAGTTGCTTAGGGCCTTGTTTAATGGCTGGGGTGGCCTCCAACTTGCCATTTTCCTTCCAAGCCCCTGGGATTATAGGCATGTACCACTATGCCTGGCAATTGTATAATTCTTTGTAAGGTTATATTTTGTATGTGAAAAGTACTAGGAAAATAAAGGGCACAGAGGTTCTGTGAGTTTTTCTCTTCATAGGAGGGACATACCTCTTACTGAAATAGGGCTCTGGGGTTGGGGTAATATGGAAGGAAAAGGCAAGGATGAAGAAATGGTAAGCAAACTATCCCTGAAACACCAAATAATAAAAATAATAGGCCCTGAACCCCTGCATGTGGACTGTGAAAAAGGGGCCTGGCTTGAGGCTCTCCAGTCCCCCTTTATGGCTAGACATTATCAGTCTGAACTAAGGAAAACATCCCACAGATTTTCTTCTTCCCAGCCTGCTACCTTTCTCCTCTCACCTTCTGCCACCTTGATATGGGTAGGGGCAATGACCATGTTACCAGGTCTGGGGCAGTCTGAAGATGGAGGAGGTGTGATGATGTCAGGAATGGGTGGGTAGCTCAGGGAGATGAAATTCTTATGGTCTGGGCAGGCTGGGGTGCTGTTCAACAGTCCACAGATGCTGCCAACTTCCCTGGGGATCATCTGGTACAGAAGCAAGGGGTCTCCAGGCCCTAACTCTTTGGCCTATTTTGCAGCCACTCCATAGATGCTGGAAAGAGCAGGGAATAAGGAGCTGTGTGACAGTGAGAAGTGATAAGTAAACTATCCCAGAAACACTGAATAATAAAAATAGCCAGGAGTCATATTTTTCTTCAGTCTTTGAGCTGGCAGTGATGTTATGTCATTTATCAGAGAGCTGGTTCCCGTTTTTCTAAAACAGGAGAGGAACACCCATAACAAGCAGCAGCGTGTTCTTTATCCCAGTCTTTGCTGCTCTGTGGGGTCTGATGTTTTTTCCCTCTTGTGACTTCATTTGCTCTGGCTTTCTGCCAAAATCTCGGGCATAATTACAGAAAATCCATACACCTGAGTGACTTTTGTAGGCCAGGAAAGCCAACCCTTCTGGGAGCACAGTTTAGCCTGGGGTACAGAGTATGCTATTGTCAGGAAGCACTCAATGGACAGAGCCGAGAGGTAGGGTCCCTATAATGAACTTGATTCTAGTGGCCCATGATGGCTAGCCCAAATTGCATTAGGGCACAGAGACCTTGGCCTCATTTGAACTGTGTGTTGTGTGGGCGTACCTGGGACCTAAAATGATCTATTCCCTGATACCAGGTTTAGGAATAGAGCTCTTCCCAGGTCAGGTCAGTACCACACTCCCCCAGGAGGCAGAAAGCAGAAAGAATAAGCATCCCACCTGGTACTTGGTCTAGTTTCAGTCCTGGAGCAAGTGGGCTTTTAATCCACCCAGGCAGGAGTTTAACCTGGCCTCTGTATCACCCTGGTGAAAGAGAACTTGCCCAGCATTCCAGGATTCCCCAGCCTCTGAGCAAAGAGAGAAAGGCAGAGGAGGAACCTCATCCCTCTAACTGCTGTCATCTTCTTCCTAACTCTCCCTCCCTGATTTAGAGAAATCAACTTGATTCTCAAGTCAGAACCAGGTTTTGGTATCAGGAGACTGATGTGGTTATGAATCTCTCAATGGCCATATGATCTCTTCTGACACGTCATATTAAATGACAGGTACTTCCAGTCCCGTCTCATTTGTAAAATGGGAGTGACAAATTGGTGTATAGAGTGTGCTTTGTAAAAGGCCTACTTCCCAGTAGGTCTTCTATAAATGGTATTTATTTGTTTATTATATTACGTTGTTATTCTTATTAACTGATGAGAAGTCTAAATCTGAGTGTACGGGGAAGGTTCTGAGAAAGTAAGTGGGGTAGGAGTGGCAACCGCTCTCCCACACGTGGAAGTGGCCTTCAGAGATAACAGTAGCGTAAAGAGTCCAGGAATTTACCCCGCCTCTCTGATCCAAGGTGATCAGCTGTGACCTGCATGGTTACCATTGCCTCCACTCTGCACCAGCTGGCTGCTCTCGCTCTCACTCCAGTATCTCCAGAGGTGTTGTCACACCAGCTGTTTCACACCCAGCGGCCCCGAAGCGTCTGTTTCGCTCTGAGGTCATCAGCTTCGTTGCCCTGAAGGCAGCCTGACCACCCTGAACCAGGAGCGGGGAGACCACCTCCACCACCCTCGTCACAATAAGGAAGGTCTAATTGATGTCTCTCCTACAGCACGACTGAAGTAAAATTTCCTTCTCTCAGACCTTTCCCACAACAAACCTTCTCCCTCTGAGAAACTGCTGCAGGACGAAGCCAGAATGAGGTGGAGAAGAGATCGGGAGCCAGTGGGGCGATTTCCTGGGTGGCCTACAGCTAGGGGAAGTTCTACCTGGCACAGCCCCAACCCGGCAGGGAGCCAATGGCCTCAAAGGACCAACAGGGGTAAGCACCGCCCACGCCGAGCCCTAGGGGCAGAGCCTAGGCCGTGGCCAAGAAGCACATTGCTAAACCTGGTGCGCTCTGCAGTGGCGCACCTGGTGAGCTCTAGGGGTGCTTCACCTCCGCGCACCAAATCCCCAGACCTGCCCAGCATGACCTCGGCGCCCACGGCCACCGCTCCAGAAACGCCCAAGAGCCCTCCAGCCAGGCCAGGGAGCGAAAGCGGGGCGTCAGCAAAGACCGTAGAGGCTCCAGCGAGCTTCTCCAGAGCGACCTATCTGCAGCTGAGTCCGGGGGGAAGGGGGGGGCTGCTACGCACAGAGGACCACGCGGGCCGGGCTGTGCAAAGCCCTCCGGACAGGGGCCGCAGCCTTCCCTGGAGCACTGGCAACACCGAGTGAGCGCCCCCCTCCCCACCCCCGCACCCAAATCTGGATGGGACTACCACTTCTCCCCAACTCTGCATCCCCGCACCAGGGATGCGCCCCCCCCCGCCCCCGTGCTGCGCTTGGAGCCATGAACCCCCCTTTCCCAGGACCTTTGCTATCCTCTGGGCTTCGGGCACCACCCACTCCAGGCCCTCTCTTCAATTGGGTGCAGCCTGAGTCAACTTCCTCAGGACTTTGTAACTCGTTGATCACCCTCATTCTCTCCCCTCAAAACCCCGTTGTCTCCCAGAGCTGGGGGGTGGGGGATGGGGGCCCCTGCCAAAGATGAGTTGGCCAGTTCCTAATGGCGGCTTGGCAGTTTAAAGGCTAAGGGACTGCCGGGTGGAGGCGGTTGTTCAAAAAGGAGCGGAGTTCCTTCTAACCAGGGGATAGTGGTTGGAAAGACTATCAGCAGCTTCCCAGCCCTAGAGCTCCAGTTCCCTGTCCCTCTTACCGTTCCCCTCACCCTCCACACCCAGAAATAGCCTGACACCAGAAGGCCACCGGCTCCCAGGGTGGGGGAGGGGACAGCCCACTGCAGTGGGAGGGTACCCTTTGGACTGCATTCTCCAGGTGGACCTATTGGTGCAGCAGATCAAGGAAATAGACCCCTTGATCAGGACGGCGGGCATGCTCCTATGCTACATGTTTCTTTTAATGTATCTACCAGAAAACCTAACCCTGAGGGAGTTGGGGATACTGAGATTGCTGAGAAAGGTGGCTGGTGGTCTCATGGCCCCAACATCACCTCTTTTAACTTCCTACAAGGGAGAAGTTTGTGGTTAAGTGGCTCCTTCCCAGTCCAGGTGGGCCTATACTCTTACTCTACTTTCAATTCCTCTTTCCGGATCTGGGCTGAAGCACTTCCTCACTGCCAAACAGGCAGAAACTTTTGCTGGGTAGTTTTAGGGTGAGGGTGAGTGGGCCCATCAGTTTTGGATTGCTGGGGACAAAGTACTGGGAGAACTGATTGAGGTTGGAGGTGGAATGAAGGGTCTTGGTGAACAGAGAAGTAAAGCTTCTTACCCTCATCTTGGCTACTCCAGCAGAACCCCTGAGGGAGCCGCTTTTGCCACTTAAGGGGGGATCTGAGGCAGGCAGGTGCTACTGTCTACCTTTCTATGAAGTAGGGCCTGCCACCAAGACAGTATTCCTCATCAGTTCTACCTGCTCCTTTTCTCTCTGGCCTGAATCTCAGGTGGCTGTGACCTTTCTCAGCTTGGCCAGCCGACAGGGGAGGATGTGTATATGTCTAAGGTAGGGGTTATTCCAGGACCTCATCTGGTGTCCAACCTGATGTGGTCACTCTGGCCTGGCAGGGTCATCAATGCTGGAAAGAACCTGCACAATGAGGACCAGGCTTGCTGTGAAGTGGTGTATGTGGAAGGATGGAGGAGTGTTACAGGGGCCCCTAGGGAGCCTAGCTAAAGCCCAGTAAGACCTCACCCCTTCTCTTAGCCTCCAGAGACACAGACACTCATCCTAAGGGATATCAGGCATCTGGTTTTATTTCTGAGACTGCCTCCTAACTCACTAGCTTTCTGTGTTTGCCACAGAACCCTTATGTGGCATTGAATCATTAAGTCCTGCCATGTCAGATGATTGTTTACTTTTCTACTTCAAATGTAGATGTTTGTGTATTAGGGATAATTTAATTAATTACTGATGCTGATTTTTGCATCTTTTATCCTCAGAATTTGGCTTTTTTGAGGCTCTCCTTTCTTTTGACACATAGTGTGCCCTGGGTGAATAAGTGAATAAATCTAATTAGCCTGTAATGCCAACCTCTCTGATATTTATTGGATGCCTACAGTCTTTTTCTTTTCCCTATACTATACTATACACACACACACACACACACACACACACACACTCACACACACACACACACACACAAACACACACACAGATTTACTCACCTTCAACTTTTCCCCCCACCAGAGACTCTGCTTCTATTATTGGGGCCTGTTTGATGGACCTGCCTGTGGTGGAGCTGCGAAATGGCCTCATAGCTCCTGCATCGCCACATCCGGGAGCAACTAAAGGACCTAATAGAAATACTTCAAGACCCCTCACCACCTCCCCTCTGCCTCCCATGCACCTCAGGGACCCCAGGTTGCTCTGATTCTACTCACTTGATTGGTCCTCAGTCTTGCCGGTCTTCACAGAAGGAAGTGACTCATGAAAGCCTGGTGGTAGGGGCCATTGAGAATCCCTTCCAGCTCATGGTGAGTGGGAGGCCTGGGCCAAAGGCTGGCTAGGCAGACACTCTGGCCAACTGTGTGACAGTCAGGTGGCCTTAGGGACTGACCCTGAGAACCTACAACATCATTGAGAGCCAGAGCAGAGTTTGGTTCTGAGGGGAGGCAAAAGGGATAGTGTTTCACTATTTTTCAGTTGTGGTCTGGCTGTGCCAGATGATTTCTGCAGATGGGAGTGTGGAGGGTGGCCCAGTGTCTGCAAACTCTTCTTTTACTCTCCTCCCTCTTAACCCTTACTCACTTGGCAGGATGAGCAGATGGCTTGGGAGCGGGAGTGTCATGGCCACCAAGTAGAGGGGGGCTGCTATGCACTGGTTGTGGTGTACCTGCTAGGCAAGGTATATGTGGCCACTGCAGGTGACACCAGGTATGGAGGAGAAGGGCTTTAAAAGTGGCTACAAGGGACCATACTCTCTAGGATGGGGGGATAGAAGAGTGAGGTGGTGGGGTTCAAAGTCAAATATTGGACTTGGCATGGTGGCACATGCCTGTAATCCCAGAAACTCAGGAGGCTGAGGTAGGAGGATCACAAGCTCAAAATCAACCTCAGTACTTTAGTGAGACCCTATATTAAACTGGGTCTCAAAATAAAATCAAAAGGGCTGGGGATGTAGCTCAGTGCTAAAGCTGCCCTGGGTTCAATCCCCAGTACTTTAAAAAAATAAAATATAATATTTAAAGAAACCCCAAAGATTGAAGGAGCTTGGAGGACCATAGATATAAAGAAAGGCCTGATATATCCACAAGGAGAGGAAAGATGGAGTCCTGGATAAGGGGTCCTAAGTGGAAGGCCTTTTCCCTCTGGAATTATCCATGAAGGGGGCTGAGGAGAGCCAGGTCTTTTCTGTCTCTGGGCAGGGCCATCATTGTCTGGAATGGTAAAATCATTCCAATGTTCCGGGAGTTTACCCCGGAGACTGAGCACCAGCGTCTTCAGCTGCTTGTAAGTTGGAACCAAAATTTCTACCCCCATTGTTTACTGGTTCTTGTGCCTCTCTGCACTCTTGTCCCTGAGAATACCCCCCCCAACCCTACTCTCTCTCTCTCTCTCTCACACACACCACCACCACCACCACCACCACCACCAGCAAACACAGAACACTCCCTACTGGGAGCTTCTTGGGAAGGCGGCTGTGTGGGCTGTTGAGTGCAGGGCTGAGCCCAGGGGATAATGCTACAGGAAGGAGCCTGAGCTGGCTTGGAGCACCCACTGTGGCCCCAGCTGAGGAAGGAAGTAAAATCATAGGTGGGGGAGGGAACAGAAAAGGCCCCTGGGCTCTGGAACTGGACTGCCTGGATACTGAATCCTGGTTTGTTGTTCTCTGCTAATTATGTGACCTTTGGCAATTCCTTAACCTCTGTGTGCAGTTATAGTTCCTAACCCATGGGTTGTTTTGAAGAGTAACTGAGTTAATATGTGTATCAGAATAGTGTGTAGCATGTGGAACTATACTTAAAGGTCTGCTATAATAAATAACATCTAGCCAATACAGTGTGGTGCACCTGTGATTCCTGTAACTCGGGAGCCCGAGGCAGGAAGAGCATAAGTTCAAAGACAGCCTCAAAAAATTAGCAAGACCCTGTCTCAGAATAAAAATTAAAAAGGGCTGGGGATGTAGCTCAGTGGTAAAGCACCCCTCAGTTTAATCCCCATTACTGCAAAAGAAGAGAAAAATAACATAATCTATATATTGTACCAGGGTATGCTGTGAGTGCAACACCCTCTGGCCCTTTGCTCTGTTTGGCCATTCTCAACCCCAGGGCTTCCTGAAACCAGAGCTACTGGGTGGTGAATTCACCCACCTTGAGTTCCCCTGCAGAGCTCAGCCCAAGGAGCCCGGGCAGAGGATGCTGTACTGGGACCAGAACATGACTGGCTGGTAACACTTCCCTCAGAGCTGGGTCGTTCCCATGGCAACCCAACCAGTCCCTCACCAGTAGCAAGATGGAAGCTGAAGGCTGGCCCAAACTGGGAGTTGGGGAATGGGGCCCTTCTAAGGGTTTGTGTGCTTGTGTGCAGCTCCTAGAAGAGAGGGGGCTTTGATGCCTAGGTGATACATCTACTCCCCCCCTCCCCATGGCTACAAAAAGATCGAGCTGGAGGACCTCAGGTTTCCTCTGGTCTGTGGGGAGGGCAAAAAGGTAAACTCCACAGTAGAGGTGGGAGAGGGCAGGAGGACCCACCACAATTTGTCTAGGGAGGTGGAGGTTCTACCTGAGGGTAGGTGTGGGAGGGCTGTGTGGTTTCAGAGAGCCTGGCAGAGGACTAAATAGAAGTCCCCCTCAATGTTTCCCTCAGGCCCGAGTGATGGCCACTATTGGGGTAACCCGGGGATTGGGAGACTACAACCTTAATGTCTGCAGATCCACCCTGCCCATCAAGCCTTTCCTCTCCTTCTTCCCTGAGGTGAGCTGTATGGGGGCCTCCTTAACTATACCTTCCCTCCTCTGTGGGTCTCAAGCTGGCTTTCATTCAGGGTCCTATTATCCCCAAGCTCCCTGTCCAGCAAACCCCACACCTCAATCCTCCCTATACTCTTTCCCCACCAGTTTCAAGTGTATAACCTGACACAGTATGAGCACTGCCCAGACGATGTGCTAGTCCTAGGAACAGATGGCCTATGGGATGTCACCAATGATTGTGAGGTAGCTGCCACTGTGGACAGGGTGCTGTTGGTCTATAAACCCAATGACCCCAGTAGGTAGGGGTTCCATGGCATGATGGTAAGGGGATGGCACTGGCAAAGGAAAGGGCAAAGGGAAGCAATGCTTGGTGACCTCATGTGGGCCTCTGTGTCTATTTTTTTATATACATGAATGTGCACATGTGCTCCTGGCAGGTATACAGCTCTGGCCCAAGCTCTGGTCCTGGGGGCCCAGGGCACCCCCTGGGATTGTGGCTGGCATCTCTCTAACAACAAGCTGGGTTCTGGGAATGACATCTCGGTCTTTGTCATCCCTCTGGGAGGGCCGGGCAGTTACTCCTGAGGGGCTCAGTCCATCACTCCCACCACCATCTAGCCTCTCCATGCTTACCCTCTCTCAGCCCAAATTCTGCAGTTGCCTCCCTTTAGTGGCAGTTTAACCAAAAAAGGGATATCTACTAGACCCAGAATTACAGCTCTTGGCAAATAAACCTGGTGGATAAAGGTGTGTGTCTTTATTTGCTTTGATTAGAAACTGAAAGTTAAGGAAAAGTTATGTGCCATGGTGGAAAGGACATCAGAACAGCCCAAAAAATGAATTTTTTTCCAGGTTCTTCTTTCTGCCCTCTCCTCTCCTCAATCCACTCACTTGCCCTGAGTGTTCTCAGACACTTCTGTAGCTTCATCCATCTGCTGATGTTTCTTCCATGTTGGGGTCTCTTCCCAAATCTTTCCTGAGCTTTAGATTCAAACATACCAGTCATCTCCCAAACATTTCCATGAAAGCCCACTGGCACTTCACCTCAACACATCTCAATCCACTATTTTCCCCATAGCATGTTTCTTCTCTTACTTCATCTTCTCAAAGGGCATCAGCTTGGCTGCTCAAATTAGAAATCTTGGAGTTGGCAACCCTTTAATTTCCTCTTCATCATGCTAATCAATAACTAATACCATCATGTGCTATATGATGACAATGAACTGCATTTATGATGGTATACAACATATAGCCTTGGTGTGTAGTAGGCTATGCCTTCTCAGTTTGTGTAAGTACACTCTATGATGTTTACACAACAATAAAATTGCCTAATGATGCATTTCTTATATCCCCATAATTAAGTGATGCATAACTGTATTGTTGAATATATACATTTATGTATCTGTGTGTGTGTGTGTGTGTGTGTGTACCTTTTCCCACATATCTTCACTCCCACTGTCACCTCCTTAGTTTTTCATTATATTAGTTTCCTAACTCTAGCAGCTCCTTGCTGCACCTGAGTAAAATTCACAGTCAACTCCTGGGCATGGCATATAAGGACCTTCATGGTCTATCTCCTGTTTCCTTCTCCAGCCTCATCTTCCGTCACCTTCACTGTCTTCTGGGGAGTTCTCATGACTCTGTAGGCCTGCAGTAGCTTCAACTTGTTATTTAAAATATACACATCAACCTAATTTGAATTCTTCATTTGTTCTTCAGGGCTGGGCATCCCACAGCTAATGCATTCTCTCCACCCCCCAACAGCAAATGCCTCCTGTATGGCCACCTGCAAGAGTTGTCCATATAGGGAGTGGCAATTAAGAGCAAGGTCTCTAGAGTCCATTGGTTTGAATTCTAGGACCAGACCCAACATCAACTCTGCAATCTCTCTGAGCCCTCATTTGTTTTCTCAGTAAAATGGAGATAACACTACTAGGCCATCAGGTTATTATGAGGACTGAAATACTTAACGTACATAGAGTCAGGTTCCATAAGAGTTAGATATCTTGAGATTGTCTATATTCCTCATTTAGACTGTAAATTATTTGAAGGCATAAATCAATCTTCAGCACATAGCTCTCACTTCATATGAGTGAACTATTGAGTGGATTAAGAGGCCTGGGGACCAAACTGGTCTTGAACTCAGTTTGCTCATTTACCAAATGTGTTGCCTATACTTCAGATCTTTAAAGTCTGTAAGACTTCTAACATGCATCCATTCGGCAAATATTTCTTGAAAACCGATCATTTGCCACACACTGTGCTAGATGAGGGGAGGGGAAGACAGGAGGAGCACGGTAGCCATCAGAAGACAGCACCAGCATTGTAGTCACACAGGCCTGACTGTATAAATTCTTGCTATCAGAAATCTCAAACATTTGCTAAGCTGCATCTTCAAACCTCAGTTTCCTTACAGGCAAAAGGTTATGGGTATACTTCCTCTGAAAGGATTGTGACAAGTATTTAAAAGGTTGAGTTATGTAGTTCCTAGAATACACAAGTTAATAAAATGTTGATAGATTTTCTCCTTCTTTGCCCACCTCCTCAGTCATTTTTACAAGGAAGATCTACATGTAGGTAAATACGGTATGTAACAAATCATAAGAGGCTAAGTGTCACTAATGGCACAATAATACAATAGGAGTGGGAACTGTATTCTCGGTTGGTGATCCAGAAGCACTTCCAAGAGTACCCTTGGAGAAGTAGGTAGGAATTGGAATCAGGGAAATTCCAGGCAGTGGAAGGAAGGGAATACGAGGCAGAACAGTGATCTTGGTCTGCAGGTCCCAGAAGGTCCTGGAGGACCTTCAGACTAGGAATGAAGTCAGGCTATGCTTGCTCCGCAAGGATTCTAGTGGCAGAGAGTGGTCTTCTGCACACACCACATCCCACTCCATCTCCCGCGTGGGCTCCCGGGTTTCCCTGTCCTGCCTCCCGCGACCGCCCAGGTGGGGCAGGAGCAGGTGCTGTTTGGCCGCGGGAGGGCAGCAGCTGCCCTCCCTGAGGCCACCCCAAGCGCCTCTCAACTTTCCCGACGCCCATCTGCCCCTAGGGGCTGGAAGGCGGGGCAGAGGCCGAGTCCTCCGGGGTCCCACCCACTCCGGTCACCGCCCACTCCTCTGCAGTCCTGGCAGCTCACTGCGACTCTCCTTCCAGCCTCTCCCCCAGCCCGGGACAGGCGCCCCCAATCCTCCAGCCGCAGCCAAGGCGACCTGTGGCCGCCTGGGGCTGGGGCCGGTGATGGGCCAAGGGCCGCCACCGGGCCGACCCTCCCCCTGCTGGCCCGCCCTCCCCGCCCTGGCGCTGAAGGAGGGCGGGGCGGGCCCCGGCCCCTAGGGTCAGTCTCAGACTCCAGCACCGGCCCGCGCACCTGGAGGCGATAGAGCGGAAGGTACTGGGGTCAGGGCAGGGGGAGAAGGGTGTCCCAGTTCCCGGGAGAACACTTTCCTCCTCTCCACTCGCAGGGAGCTCAGGCGGGGTAGGCGAGGGGGCTTTGGCCGGAGTGCGGACCGCGTTCCCTCCCCTTGGAAGGGCTGCGCTGGGGTCAGGCCTGCTGGGCTCCTCCCTGAACTGCAGCGAGGGGCCCCGGGAGCGGCCTGGCAGGGGCTCTCTTTTGCTGAGGTCCAGAACAGAGCCCTTTCCCTTCCCTCCGGGCTTCCTTGAGTCTCCTCCGCGGAATAAGGGGGCGGCCTTGATCTCCCTCCCTGGCTAGCCCAGAGGCCCTGGCTAGTCCAGGCTGGATGGCCCAGCGCGGACCTGGCCTGGGCTGCTGGGCATGGGCTGGGAGTTCTCCCAGGCCCGGATGGTGGAATGGCTCTAATAAGGGCACAGTGTGACCCTTGGGGGCTGCCACTGCTCGGTGGAGGTTGGAGGACGCTGCCATCGACAGTCCTTGGAGATTGCCTGGGGTAGGGGAGACCCGGAAGGATCCAGCCCGTGTGTGTTAGTGTGTTTGTTCATGTGAGTGTGTGAAGAAATCTACCCTCCACACTCCCCAGCTAGGCTAAAGATTTATTTTAGGGGTGTCGGCTGGGGAGTCCGGGGCACAGAGTTCTCTCAGTTCTGGCTTTAAAGTTGAGAAAGAGATGTCACTGAAGAGTGAGTCTTTCCCAAACTTCAGGGGGAGTGAGCCTGGTAGGAGGCCCACTGGATCTTCAGGAAAATCAAGAGAATGAGCTACATATCCACATATCTTGTCTCAGGGGAGGAGCCAGAAGTTCCAGGCTCCTCCATTCCAGCTCCACTTCAGTCTCTGCGTGGGGTTTAGTTGCACCTTTTAGGGTCAGTGGGGCAGTTCCTCTGTGGCAGTCTCTCACAGGGAACTGTTGTTCATGCCCTCTTGCCTTGGGCCTTGTGTCCTGGCCTGGCCCGGGCTGCTTGCTCTTCTGACCCAACCAGAGCCTGGAGGGAAAGTCTTCTGAGCTGTGGGTTCCTGGTCACTTAATTCTTGCCCTTGTCCTGAAGTTCTGGCCTCTGCCTCCCACCATCTGGTGCCAGTTGCCTTGCTGGGGGATGGCAGTGGTGCACTCTTGCCTAAGTGACTGGTAGATCAGTAGTGATTGCTCTGTATCCGCACTGCCTGGGTGGGAGTTAACCCAGTCCGTGTTTACACAGCTGAATGAGTTGAACTAATGGGAGTAGGTGGGGGAGTTGGAAGAAATCCTAGAGTCAGTCACCTAGGTAGACAGGGATGTGCTGGCAGGGCACATCTTCCCTGTCATTTGCGGAATCAGGAAGAGCCCCTTTGTGATCTGGAGAGTGGCTCCTATAAATTCTCAGTGACTCATATCCTCTTCCCCCACATCCCAGTTTTCTGAATGTGTAAGTGGAGGAGAGGGAGGGGCCACCTAGCATCCCACTGTAGAAGAGAAACAGCCTGGGGCTGGAGTATCCTGCTTCCCAAAAAGCAGACCCAGGCTATATAGTGTGAAGTGGTGGGATGCAGGAACTAGAAGAGCTCAGCCCAGCATGACAGGATGTGGGACTGAGGAAAACCTAGGTTTGAGGCAGAGATCAGGTTACTTACCATACTCTGTGCTCCCTGCCTAGTTGGTGCAGGCACTGGTCCTCATTTGTCATTTCTTTTGTGGCTCCTCCCAGCCCAGGCTCTAGCTCCCTCGCTCTTCCCAACAGCCTAGATTTCATTTGAGCTCCAGAGCCCACCCTCTCTTTCTCCCTGACTGCAGCGCTGGGGAATCTAGCTGGGTTGAGTTTGGCTTCCCTCCCTGGGGAAGGAGGAAGTGAGGGGAGCTGTGAAGGTGTGATGAACTGCAGGTGTGATTAACTGCTTGTTCATGTGTGTTGGTGACTAGGGACAAATGCTAACACTGGGAAGCTGACTCCTTGCCCTGAGTCACAGGGAGGGGTGGGCAGGGCATAAAAGTGAGCTGGATAGAGGGAGGAAGGGGCTGTTCCAGAGTGGGTAAAGGTGATTCCCTAGTGGATTATTCTGTCGCTCTGCTGTGGTGGATGAGTGACTCCCTATAGTGTAGTCATTGTCCCCTACTGAGGGCGGAGTAACCTAGTGTTGCCACCAGGCCCAGGATGAAGTGGGGAGGAAGGCAGGCTGCCTGAATGTGAGTTGTGGGCACTGCCTGGACTGAACCTCCTTTGTGTGACTCCAGGCTTTGGGGACCGACCGGGTGGGATGGGTCAGAGAAGCTGCTGGCTGCTGCCTCTGTCTTTTGTCTGGGCTTTCCTCCTCCTGCTCTTCTTTACACATCTGAGGTGACATGTAGAAAGGCAGAGACTCTGAAGGCATACATCCCTGCTTTGAGTGCTGTCCTTGACACTCTGATTATCTAACCCTTAGTGTTTTTCCTTGTTGGTCAAAATGGGAAGTGCACCATTCACCTAAAAAGCCACTGGAACCTGAGGGAAATAATTTTTGTCAAAATACCCAACAAAGAGAGGGCACCTGGGGGCTTTATAAATATTCCTTCTCTTACCTATCAGTCACCCAGTAAGTGGTTCTGCTAGTATCTGGTTTTGTACAGGGACTCCTTGTTTGTGACTAGGCAGGCATGACTCAAGCTGAGGGACAATCTGTTCTAGATTACACCTTAGCAATTATTAAACCTTAAATGTATCAAAATCTTGTTACAAATGAAGTCTGTCTCATGACTCCAATATGCAAAGCAGATAAAAGCTGGCTCTTTTGGAGGCATCCCTGAACACCTTGCTGAATGTTTCCCCTCAGTTGAGTGGACAACATTGAAAGTCATGTTTTCTGGTTCCCAAGTGGGTTCTTCCACCTCCCACTGCTATATTTTAACCCATTGGAGAAGACCTGTCCCTGCCCCAGAAATTAGGAATCTTAAACTCTATTTCCTACAGAATTGGTGCTTGGCAAGAATGTGCCGAAACAACCCCCTTTTCTGTTTTCTCTTTCTTTGCCCAGGTTTGTGAAGAGGTTTTGGAGGCCACAGAGCAGTTTCTGGACTACTATTTTTTTTGTTTGTTTGTTTTTTCTCCCAAATCCCTAATGCCTCTTGTTTGCCCATCCCAGCCATGGCTGCAATAAAAAAGAAGCTGGTGGCTGTGGGGGATGGAGCCTGTGGAAAGACCTGCCTCCTCATCGTCTTCAGCACAGATCAGTTTCCAGAGGTCTACTTCCCTACTGTCTTTGAGAACTACATTGCAGACATTGAGGTGGACGGCAAGCAGGTAAGGCCAAGAGCCCTTTTCCATCCTGCCTTAGAACCCTGTTCCTGGTCACGTAGTATGTCCTTCCTTACCACCCACTCACATCTTTTTTTTATTTTCCTGTGGGAACAAGTAAAATTTGAGAAATGAAACTGCTCTTTTAGAAAACCTGGATATAGTCACATGTGGTGTTACATGCCCATCATGCCAGCTACTCAGGAGGCTGAAGCAGGAAGATTGATCACAAGTTTGAGGTCAGTGTAGGCAACTTATCCAGACCCTATCTAAAATAAAAAGGGCTGGAGTGTGGCTTATTGGTAGAATACTTGCCTAGCATGTGTGAGGCTCTGAGTTAATACCCAGTACCCAAAGAAAACCTGGATATATTTTTTGGTTCTACCACATACTCACTTTGTAATCAGGGCCAAATCCCTTTGCTTCAGGGTTTAAACTCCCCACCGCCACAAAATGGTGATGATGGCATGACTTACCCCAAAGGAGTGTGAGGATTAAAGTGGTATTCATGATAGCAATTCATTTGAGATCACAAAAGTCAAACACATTTTAGTGATTTTTGTGGGAGAGGGATTACTAGGGGTTGAACCCAGCAGCACTTTGCCACTGAACTACATCCCCAGCCCTTTTTACTTTTTTAAACAAATTGAGACAGCATCTTGTTAAGTTGCCCAGGATGACCTTGAACTTTTCGATTCTTCTGCCTCAGCCTCCCTCATTGCTGGTTTATAGGTATGCACCAGTACATCCAGTTTACATCTTAGATCATTTAAGAAAAACTCATCTGAGTTTGTTGTGACTGTGATTAATATGGTGCCTGGCACACAGAAGGACCAGTGGTTTGAGAGGATCTCTGGGTAGCATGTTGGGGCCCTTGGGGTCAGCTATGCATTGCCCGTTTGTCAGGTGGAGCTGGCTTTGTGGAACACAGCAGGGCAAGAAGACTATGACTGTCTGTGGCTCCTCTCCTATCCTGACACAGATGTCATCCTCATGTGCATCTCCATTTACAGCCCTGACAGCCTGGGTGAGGACTTTGAAGAGAGGAGGTGGAGACCCTTTGGAGTCAGCCATTTCTGAGGCTGTGGGGATGGAGTCACAAGGGCCACTCAGGCCCTGCTGGCTCTTTTGTTGTGGCATCTCCGGTGTTTGGAAGGGCTTGGGGGAGGATACGCTACAAGGGATGGAGTTTTGAGGTATGAAGGAGACCATCAGCCTCAGACTTCTATGGGAAGGAAGACCAGGGCTCACGTGCTAAAGCTGAGGTACCTGTTGGGACATGTCTGTGCAGAAAACGTTCATGAGAAGTGGACTCCGGAGGTGAAGCACTTCTGCCCCAACATGCCCATCATCTTAGTGGGAAATAAGAAGGACTTGAGGCAAGATGAGCATACCAGGAGAGAGCTGGCTAAGATGAAGAAGGTGGGTGGGGCTACGTGATGGGGAACTTTGGGGAGGAAGGTGCCCTCTGAGGGGTTTCAGGCTGGGGCAGAAAGGAGCTCTCTCTCCAGCCAACTGTCCTGTGTTAAGCAGTGATAGTGATATCTACCTCTTTCTTTCCCATGTGTGTGCCCTGCTAAGAACCAGAAGAAACCTCAGTATCAAATCAGATGATCAGAGAATGAAGTGACTTGTCCAAGGTCGCTTGGCATTTTCATTTATTCCAGTTTATTATTCTGTCTTTGGAATTGGGGCTACTAAGATGAATAAGGAAGTCCTTGTCCACAGGGAGACAGGTTATGTTTCACTTGGGGTATGCAGACTGCGCCATCAGGGTACCTGGGGAGGAAGGGCATCATCAATGTCTGAAGAAAGGCTTAGGGCATGAGGGAGCTGGCTTATTCAGGGTCTCACTTAGTGGCCCACTGACCAGAGGAAGAGTTTATTACAGGAAGCTGCCAGGGTATGGAATAGAGACTATCTTGAGAGGATAATTATATAAGGCAGGTATTAAACTGGGACGGCAGGCAGAGGATGGGTTCGAGGGGTGATGGAGAAGGTAGGTCATTTAGGAGGTAGCCGACACACATTCAGGCAAATCATATGTGTACCATAGGGTCTGCGACTAGGTGGGAGAGGAGGGGCTAGTCTGGGAACAACTTTGAATGTAAACATGAGGTTTAGATACCTGCCTGGGGCAGCCAGGGCCTGGATGCTTTGTGGGCTCAGGGCTGGAGGAGTTACTATACTTATGGGTGATGAGGTGAGAGGTGCACCTAGCCACCAGCTTCCTCTGCCTTATCTTCTGTCTTCTCAGGATCCTGTTCGATCTGAGGAAGGCTGGAATATGGCAAATCATATCAGTGCCTTTGGCTACCTTGAGTGCTCTGCCAAAGCCAAGGAGGGAGTGCTGGAGGTTTTCAAGATGGCCACTTGAGCTGGCCTCCAGGTCTGCAACAATAAGTGCTGGAGGGGCTAGATCATTCTCTAAGATCCCCACGGCTCCGGATGCCCCTTTCCTTCACAGGGGCTTAGGGATCACCCACCCACACTTGAGCTCCACCCTTAGGACTCCATGCTGAAGGCTCCTTTTTCCAGTTCCCTCTTGCCCAGGACTGCATCATTTCCCTAGCCCCCAGAATGGTGGCGGGCCTGCCCTCCCTCCCTGTCCTCTGGGAGCTGGGTCTGTGCCCTGCCTTTCTTGAGCAGTCCCTCAACCTGCTGCCTTGGTCCAGGGGTAGGGCTCTTGCTCCCTTTGGCCTTCCCCAGAGGATGGTCACACACCAGCACTTTATATACTTCTGGCTCAGAGGAGCATTTCTAAGGTTGGTGGATTGGAGTTTCTCCTTTGGGCAGGGGCCTTGTCTCTGACTGCACTTGTTGGGGGGCATGAATAAAGGCCACAGGTTCCAACACATTTGTGGCAGCTTTCTGTTTCCTTTGTTTGGTTCCTATCTTGGCTGCAAGCCCAGAGTACAATCTCTCTCTTCATTTCCAAGTTGCTTGCCAGACTGGCCCCCTGTTGGCAAAGGCATGACTAGGGTGGAAGGGTGGAATCTTAGAGCAGAGATGAGATCATGCCTGGCTCGGTCTGTGAGACAAGTGAGGAGCATGGTCTCTAGCCTGGACTAAACTTAGAAAACGGTCGGTGGCTTCCCTGCCTATTGAGTTTTCTCCCCTGGACATGGAGGCTGTGAGGAGATGTGGCCTTGGACTGGGTGTGACAGTCTCACCCTCTTGCATGTCAGCTTGGGGAGAAAGGAAGCTGGGGCCAAGCTGAGGTGACATGATCAAGAGGCTTTTGCATAGAACAAGATTTTTTTTCAGAGTTTTTCTTCCTCGCCCTTCCCCCATAACAATGCTAACAAGCAGCTTGATGTGTTATTCTTCCCAGCAGGGGAAGGGGTGGAATGGCTGGTTTGTAAACACCCTCCCCCAGCCTTCCTGTCCCTTAGAGGGGCAGCTCAGCTGGGTTCTGGTTCAGGGTTGGGTGCAGCGGGCTAAGGCTTGGCTTGGTGTGAGAAGGCAGGCAGCTGTGTCTTCAGAGCTCATTCCTCCACTCAGGCTCCACTTGCAGGGACAGGCCCCCTTCACTCTCCTGCTCCTGGTGGAGGTAGTCATGACCATGGGGCCCTAGAAAGAAAGGACGTATGCTTTGTCTTCTTTACCTTCTCTTTCACCACTGTCCCCTGCCTGGCCCACCCTGGCCCAGCCATACCTGAGATAGAGGGGCTGAGCCTGCTCAGATCTTGAAGTAAGTTCTGTCCGTTCTATAGGTCCAGTTGGGCAGGAAAGGGACACCCTGTATACACTCCATTTTCTTTACAGAACTCCAGGAATCTGTGGGGTACAGAGGTGTTGGCACACAGAGCTGCGCAGGCCTGGATGAGGAGTACCATCACAGGCTGGAGGCCAGGCCTGGGCCTGCCACATCTGAGCCTTGGTTGCTAAAGCTCTGAATGTCAGCTCACTTACAAATAAGATGGAGGTTTTATGAAGATTAACTGATCCTGAGGATTGAGCCATAAGCAGGTACTAATAAAGATATACCTGCCTAAGCTGGGACTTGTGGCCACCAAGAGGGATTACAGGGCAGCAATGCTCAAGCTTTCCAGTCAGGGTCATGGCCCAAGGGAAGGGGGTTGCCCACTATGATGAGCAAAGCTTTGGCCTGGGTCACAGCCATGTTGAACCTCTGGAAGGAAGAAGAGGTGTGGTCATGGGAAGGAAGGGCCAGAGGAAGGAAGAATTCCTGCCACACCCACCAGCCCTCCAACCTTGGGGTTCTTAAGGAAACCCAGGTTAAAGTGCACAAAAGCAGCTGGCTGCTTTGCACAGTAGAGATCAGGACCACACTGTGTTCTTGGCCTTGGAATTCTTCCATAGAGCCCACCTAGAAGAGATAGAGGAAGAGCATGAGAATAGGTGGGTTCAAGGGGAACTTAAGGGGAAATGTCTGCCCCATGGAGCTTGAGCTGCAAGGAGGGTACACTGGGCAATTGTCGATCAGTGGGCGAGTGCCACAGCCCGGCTGGCTGGGCAAAATAACCAGGGGGTGACGAACAACTTGTGTACCTTGATACAGCAGGAGTAGGAGCCGTTTATTGTAGGACAGGAGTGGTATTTATACATTCCACACAGCTTATCTTAATTAGCATAAAATAGATACAGCAGTCAACCAATAAATAATCTCCAAACTTAATGGTTCGCTGGCCTTACTTCACAAACCACTCCCTCTGGCATTTTGCCAGGCGCCATCCAGACTTGTTTACAGACTCTAACATTTCTCTGGCAAAATGCCAGGTGATATCCTGACTTGTTTACAGACTCTAACATGTGAGTGCTGCCACAGGGGACAGGAGGCATGCTGTGGAAGCACAAATCTCAAGATTGAAGCCAGCTCTGGGATCGGGCCTGTAAAGCCATCAGAACAAAGCAAACAGTGTTGCAAAGAACACAGTAACCACAAACAGTGTTTCTGAAACTTTCTGGAGATAATCAGCAAGTACTTGTTAAGACTATAGAACCTTGGGCCCTAACCCAGACCTCCTGATCAGAATTTTTCAAGGCAGAGGTCTCCAAATCTCAAAAGAGTAGGTTTCAGGCTTGTACCTGAGGAGATGTAAAAAATACTAGTGCCCTGGCTCAGCTTCCCCCCATAGCAGTGTTAATTGGCTGGAAGGAGCCCTGGCAGTTTTAAAAGCCCTCCAAGTGATTTTTCTGTGTACTAAGAGCTTCAAATCACCACCTCAGAGCAAGTGGTAAGCTACTGAGGGTGGAGATGAGGCAACAATATCACATGACAGGCGGGAGTAGGCTGTGGCATTTGGACTTCATTCTTAGGGCAGGTTTGAGTCTTTGCCCTATCACAGTGATGTGGGAGCTTGTTAAACATGCAGGCTTTCTGATTCCATGCCAGAACTATAAACTGGAGCTCTGAGGAGCAACAGGCTGGAGAAAAACCCAGTTCTGTCCCAAGGCAGTGGAGGTAGGACAGGGACATGGGCCAGACTAAAGCAGTGGCATAGGAGCTGAGGTCTCTGATTTGGGAAAAAGAAGGGTACAAAGGTGAGAGTGAATGTGGAGTAGTGTGTCACCTTCAAGTCCTTTATGTCATCCAGTCCCCAAAGCTCCCTGTCAAGTTTGGTGATGCAATAATGGCGTTTTTTTTCACCTGGAGGGAAGGGAAAGGCATCTTTTTCTTATTGAGTCACCTCAATTCAAGAGGAACCAGGCAGGAAGGAGGCCAAGGAGCTAGGGAGCAAAGAGGGAGGAGGCAGCTGACCTCTGCACTCTTCTGAGATATAGGGCCAGCAGAAGCCAGAGGTGTTCGAGAGGTATCACCTGGGGGAGGACCCATCCTTGCTGGGAACTGAGGGCCTGACCTGCTTCCAGTATGGTGAGATGATTCCAACACTTGGTGGGCTCAGGCGGGCTTTCTTCTTCTTAGAGGAAGGGGCCAGGAGCAGCTTCAGGTAGGAGGTCACCGTGGCAGCTTCTTCAGGGTTGGAGAAGAATGGGCTATTGCCCTCACACTCATCTTTGCCCATCACACCATGAAAGATGATAGGAAATCCCTGGTCACAGGGTCAGAAGAAACCCTCAGCTGGACTTCCCTGCTTCCCTTCCCTCCCAGTCCAAAAACCTTGCAGGGAATAAGGAAGCTCAGGCCAAGGTGACAACTGGAGGGAACCCTGGTGTCCAGTCGAGCCTTTTCCTACCTTCAGTAAACAGTCAAGATATGGGGGTGGGGGCCTGAGCCCTGCTCTGTCCAGCCTCACCTGTTGAGGCAGACCCTCCCAGCAGCAGATGCACTCTCAATCCACCACATCTGCACAGGCCTGCAGCTCTCCATCATAGTAGAGCTGGTTGGGAATGTCCAGGATGGTGGGATGGGACCTGGGAGGAAGGAGGGAGGGAGAGCTAGACCAAGACCTGCATTACTTTTGTCCTGCCCTGGGGGGACAGGTTTTAGGCCCACACATGACCATCTTGCTTCCTGCTTCCTGCATAGCAGGACACATTCACCTGCAAACTCTCCTGCCAGGCATTGCACACCACATAAAGCAGAACTTGTGGGTCTATAGGGATCTAGTGACCAGTGAAATTATTATTATTTTTTTCAAATTACTTTTAAAAACAAAGATTTGCCAGGCATGGTGGTGCATGCCTGCAATCCCAGTGGCTTGGGAGGCAGAGGCAGGAGGATGACCAGTTCAAAGCCAGCCTCAGCAAAAAGCAAGGCACTGAAGCAACTCAGTAAGACCCTGTCTCTAAAAAAGACAAAAATAGGCCTGGAGATGTGGCTCAGTGGTCACATGCCCAGTTCAATCCCTGGCACACCCTACCCCTCAAAGAAAAAAAAAAAAAAGAAAAGAAACCAAGAAACTAGGGACTCAGCTTTCAATTTTGCCAGGGAAGGGCAGTGCAAAAACAATGTATCACTTCCCATTACCCTTATTTGATATAATATGTTAAATCCAAAAATAAAAGAAGTAATGACACAATAACATTTACTTTCTGCAACTGTCCTATATGGTACTCATCCAAGCATTTTTAATGTCTAAACTTATTCAGTAAAAGAAGTATATAAACAGGGTGTGGTTCTGTGTGCTTGTAGGTCCAGCTAGCCATTCAGGAGGCTGAGGCAGGAGGACTGCCTGAGGCCAGCCTGGGCAACAAAGAGACTCTTAAAAAAACAAAACAAAACAGGGCTGGGGATGTAACTCAGTGGTAGAATTTTTGCCTAGCTTGTGTGAGAGCCTGGGTTCAATCCCCACCACTGCAAAACAAACAACCCTGCCTAGCCCTCTAATTTGATAATGTTTATGAAAAACTATTCATTTTCTCATTTCTCCTTGCATTGCTTAGAAATGCCATCTGAGACAGACATCAGAAACATCCTTGTGTCTGACCACCCCCATATCTAGATAATCTCACTAGTACAGAATGAAACCACTAGCTAAAGGAGGCCTCTGACCTTCCAGTCTATAGTCCTTTCTGCATCACAGAGGTGCAGAGCACCAGTAATGAGGAATGCAGACCAGAGCCTCCTGCTGGGGCATAGTGGGTGCAAAGGCATGAGTTAGCAGTGGAAAGAGATGAGGGTGTGGGGATACCTGTAGTTGCGTAACAGCTTGGTTATGAACTGAGGGTCATAGCCATCAGGGCCCTTTTTGTACAAGACATTGTAGGTGAGCAGCCGTTCCAGCAGCGAGTACCCCAGCCCATACTTCTGTGTCAGTGGGGACCACAGCAGAGGTCCCAACTGTTGCGGGTCTCCAGCCAGCACCAGCTGCCCTCCTGAATTGCCTATTTCCTTAACTTCCATCAGTCCTAGAAGGCAAGGGTGGTATGAGGAGAAAGGTAAGTGGTGGGATCTCCCCATGCAGGGTGGCACACCTGCAGCCCACCCTGAGCCACTCACGTGCTATGGCCACCAGACTCTCAGGTTCCATGCAGTGGCCAGCATCATCAATGAAGATGTGTGTGAAGTGATCGATGGGAAACTGGGCCGACACCAACCTGGGAGGTGTCAGGCCAGGCTGGTCATCCCCAGGCACCCAACTACCAAACCTGAATGCTCACCCAATCTGGTCCCTCACTCACCCACTGAGAACCCTTCCCCATCTTCCCAGCCCACTACCCTTTTATTTACAAACACACTCCCCACCTGCTGGCCGTGATGAGAGTGGTAATTAAGATGAGGTATTCCTGCAGTTCCTTCTTGGCAGGAAACGCATACTCCCCCTTTTTCGCATCCCCATTAAACTAGGGCTGTGGATTGTGAAGCAACATGAGACATCAGCTTGGCTCTACCAATTCCCACCCTCACTCTGGCAATGGGCCACTTTATAGACAAGGAAACTGAGGCCTAGGGAGGGTTCTCACCCACCCAAGGGTTAGGATCCAAGTCTCCCTAGTTTTCTGGTTTACCCTTAGTGTCTCCCAGACATCTGCCATCCCTTGACCCTCTGCACTTCCCTTACCTTAATGTCCTCAGGTACCATGTGGATGTCCCTGCTTGAGGCCAGGAGGCAGTAGATGGAGCTGGGCAGGTGGACCCGGAGCCGCTGACAGAGAAGGTCAGCACCTGAGTTGGACAGAGCACAGGCTAGGATATGAGCTTCAGGCAAGTGCTTCACCACCTGAGATGCGGACAGGTAGAGTGTGGGAAGCACCTTCACAAACTCTGGTGACTCACACTGGGGCAGTGCAGCATCTGCCTCCCACAGCTAAGGGAGGCAGTGATATAAAAGACAAGTTCTATCCTGGAGCCCTGCTACTCAAATTAACACTTTGACGTGGGACAACAACTGCAATAAACACACAAGTCTATGAAGACCAAAATGCAAAAGGTCACTCCAAGAGCCACACAGTGCCCAACCTACCGAACAGTGCTCAACAGCCACATTGACTCTAGCACCCCACCTCTAAAAAAAATTGTAGTTGTAGATGGACAGAATGCCTTTATTTTATCCATTTATTTTTATGTGATGCTAAGGATTGAACCCAGTGCCTCACCCATACTAGGCAAGTGCTCTGCCACTGAGCTACAGCCCCAGCCCTCCCCACCTCCTTTTGATGGCTGCTGAGAAGTAAGAACTTTCAGGGTGATGAAAGAAAGCAGAATTTGGCCAGAACCATTCCACCTGGGGGAGTCAAGGAAATAGGTCCCAGGTTTATAATCAAGCCTCACCTGCTTAATGGCCTCCACTAATGTGATGGTCTTGCCAGTGCCTGGAGGCCCAAAGATGATGTAGGGGGCTAGACGTGTGGTGCCCATAACAATGTGCTTTGTGGCCTGCAGATGCTCTGGGTTTGACTCCAGACTCCGGTCATACAGCCTGGCAGGGAGGCCAGAAATCCGAACTTCAACTTATCTAGCATCCCAGAGGCCTCTAGGACTCCATCCCCAATGCCCACAACCCAACCAGCCTTGGAGTCCCCTGCCCTCAGTCTCACTTGAGCTTCGCTTCTGAAGGCAGCAGCGGGACCCCACGGGAGGCCACAGGAAAAAGCATGGACCACAGCAGCCAGCGCCCTGTCAGTTCCAGGGCCTGATGCTGGAACCACAAGGGCTGGCGGTTTAAGGTGAAGTTCACCTTGAAGGTCAGCCCATCCACAAATCGGCTCAGGAGGCTTTGGATAGGGAGAAAGGTAGAGGAGCTCCAGTTAGGTGGGCCAGGCAGTAAAAAGCCAGGACCTCCCTCCAACTTCCTCTGCTCCACTCCCTCTTTCCAAGACTTCCATAAAAGCTCTCTCTAGCTCAAAGTTCCCTGGAAGAAAAGTCCCTGCCCTGTGCTTGGGATCCACTCATCTTAGGAGAAAGCCTCTCGTCTCCCCTGGCCTGAGGGAGAAGACTGAAGAAGCATTCCCCCCACACCCACCTCATGGAAAACCTCAGTTTGACACAGTCCAGTTCTACCTTGTGCACGAAGCCCTTATAGGTGATGGGGTCCTCCTGGTGTGTCTCAGAGGACAGAAGGGCAAACAGGTGGTCTCCCCACAGAACTGAGGGACAGCTCTCAGTCACACCAGGAACCTACAGGGTGTAAACTTTAGCAAGCTTCTGTCCCAAGCATGGTCACTGAAGGACCCAACCCCCAGGCTCTCCAGACCTCTGAGGGATGAAACCTGAGGCTCTGGCCTTCTAACCCAAGACTCAGAGAACTGCGTTTTCCCTGTTCCCCTTCCTCTCCCACCAGACAGGAGTTGTGGGGAGAGGAAGGAGACAACTTTCCCAAGCTGTTCATAGGTGCAGAACTCCAGGGTGCTAGTTTAAGACCTGGCAGCTGCTTCCCACTCTACTCAGCTGCCCTCTCATCAGCTCAGTTCTATACTGCCTTTAAAATCTTGTTAAAACTCATCTTCTATAGTCATCTTGCCCTGATCATCCTTGTTCTCTCTTCCCACCTGCATTTGTGTGCAGAAATTCATTCTCATGGGTAATTCTGGTCTAAGGTACACACATTCAAAATCTGTGAGCTAGAAAGGGCCCTAAGAATTATCCAGTCTAGCTCAAAGCTTTTTAGATAAGGGAACTATGGCTCAGAGAAAGCAAGGCTCTTGCCCAAGATCACACAGCGAGTAGTAGCAAAGTCTAGATTAAAATCCCAATGTCCTTCTCTGACACCATTTTGGACAAAAGATGCCCACCCTACCCCTTGCTGACCTCTCTGGGACAGGAACCATTTCATCCTTCTTCTAGGTTTGCCCTGTATTTAGGAATGGCCTATACAGGTTGGCTAACTTGAGCCTGCCCTCTCTGCACCTGATCTGAGCCCCAATCTCCAGTGTGAGCAGGCTGGGGTTCTGGTTGACAGGTTCCCAGGTCATGGGCACCGATTCCAGGTCATAGTGCCGGATGTCATGCTCCATCCGCAGCTCCTCTAGGTACAGCAGCAGAGTTTCACCTCATAGTTCCTCCACATCAGGGCTGTCTCCAGCTGGGCCCTGGCAATGATGTTTGGGAGAGGAAGTGGGAAGGGCAGGAAAGGGACAGGTCAAGCACCCCCATCACCAGGAGTATCTACCCTCTCCCATTTGCAACTAGGAACACACCAGGAAGCAGAGATGACCAGAAGGACAGAGAAATGGATGGGATAAGAGGCCTTGAAAAAGGGAGCCCCAACTCTTATTTCCTCTGATGTCCTTGACCCAACCTCAGACCTGACTTGAGTATCCATGGTAAACCTTATGGTGGAAACATTCTCCCCCAGATCCTCCTTCCATGACTCACACCCTAACCTCATTCAAATGTCATTCTCTGTTCAAATGTCACCTCCTCAAAGAGGCCAGGACTGACTGCTCTCTGTAAAACATCACCAATTCATCCCCTTGTCCTGCTTTGGTTTTACTTTAGCATTATGTGAGTTATTCAAAGCACTCACAACAATATGGAATGTACAATATAAAATAAAAGAAATGATCAGTGCTCACTGTTCCCCACCAGAATGGGCAAGACCCATTTGGAACAGCACCTGGCAAGTGGGCATGCTCAGCCAAGGTGAAGGATTAGAGCCTGGGAGGCTGGACAGACATCCAAAGAAACAGGAAGAGGCCAGCAGGGAGAGAGAAGACGGGAGTGTGGTACCGAGGGGAGGCACTTACTTTATCTCAGAAATTTCTTTTGGGGCAGTGAAGACACTTGTTCCCTGAAGAAGGATGGGGAGCAGCTGCCTGAGGTGTGGGGGTGGGTAGTCTGTCCCCAGTGCCATACTTAGCTTCAAGTCATAGCCTTTAGTACTGCAGAAGTGGGGGGAAATGCTGTCATAAACATTGAACTTGTCACCTTCAAAAATCTGGGAATGCCCCTCCATGGAGGATGCACAAGGACCTCTGTGATGCCATTGCCAAAGGGTGGTCGGCAGCTTCTGCCCAAGGACATGGAGCTCACTAGCTCATGGGGCTGCTCTGTCCAAGGCTGGACCAATTTTGGAAAACCCAATACTTGGAATATTTAAAAAATATTATTTATAATACATTTTCATTATTAAAAAAGAATCTGGCAAAAAAATTATAATAACATTTTTACCATCCTGGGACAGCCAATGTTAATTTTGGGGGGTATGCAGGCTTCCAGATTATATTATATGTGTATATATATAGTTATTGTTTTGGGGTACCAGAAATTGAACCCAGGGGCACTTTACCACTCAGCCACATCCCCAGCCAGCCCTTTTTAATTTTGGTTTTGAGACAGGGTCTCAGTATTTGCTTAGGGCCTCACAAAGTTGCTGAGGCTGGCTTCAAACTTGTAATTCTTCTGCCTCAGCCTCCTAAGTCACTGGGATTATAGGCATATGCCACTGCACCTCGCACCTATATATTGTTAACAAAAAGTGAACAATTATCTAACTGTGAAGGTCCTACAGTATTTTGTAACTAGCTAGCTATGTCGAAAGGATGTTTACACATGAGTCAACTTGCATGACATGTCCAGCATAGGAAAATTTATGGAGACAGAGATAAAGTGAGTGGCTGATAAGCACTGAGCAGGTGAGTAAGTGATAAAAGGGTGGTAGCTGAAGGGTATTGGGTCTCTCCTTTGGCATAATAAAATGTTCTAAAACTGACTGTAATGATGATTGCACATATCTATAAACATACTAAAAATCACTGACCTGTATAATATGCGAATTATTTCAGTAAAGTTGTTTTAAAAAATAGAGAGATCTGGGTGTGGCAGTGCATGCCAATAATCCCAGCACCTCAGGAGGCTGAGACAGAGGATCAAAAGTTAAAGGCCAGTCTCAGCAACTTAGCAAGACCCTGTCTCAAAATAAAAAGGACTGGGGCTATAGCTCAGTGGTAAATTGTCCCTGATTTCAATTCCCAGTACCACAAATTTTTGTTTAATTTAAAAAGAGAAGAGAGGGGGCTGGGTAGAACATGGGCTTAGCATGCATGATTTTTATCCCCAATGCTATGAGAGAGAGAGAGAGAGGTGTGTCGGTCTATAATGGGCTGCCTGATAATCCATTACACAGTGAAAACACTTCTTAAAAAAAATGTTTTCATACTGTCCTTGGACCTGCTACTCTCCTGAAATTTGCTTCCTAGGCAAAAAAAGGTTCTGAGCCCAGAGGAGGGTCAGGTCTTTCTCCTTCCTCTATCTGGTGGGTCAACACAGGGTTTCTAGTGATACAGGTGCACTTGAAGGGAGTCATGGGCTTCAATTGTGCATCCAGATGGCTGTGGGTGATGGCAGCCAAGAAATGGTAAATGTAGAAAGTGCTAGCTCCTTCTGAACCTGACTCCCCAGGTCCCAGCAGCTCCCAGAGCACCATGGCTGGGAAGTAGCCCACAAAGCTGGTCTTACAGTGCACATGCAACTCATAGCATTCACCTGCAGGAAGAAGGCTGAGTGAATGGGAGGGGGGAGGAAAGGCAGGGACCCTCCCACCAACATGCTGACCCCGACACTCACCCAGTCGGCCCCATCCCGAGAGAAGACCACTGGACAGCCAGAGTGTGTGCTCCAAAGCTGCAGCCCTGCTAGGACAAGCCCTGCCCACTAGAGTTCTTCCCTTTGGAAAGCTACTCACCTGGGCCCGGTGGGCAGGGAAGCTCCTGGTCACCATCGTAGAAGGCAAAATGGGGTGTCCGGCAGAGTAGAAATAGGTGAGTGAAGGTAACAGGTTATTTTCCTCTGTTTTGGAGCCTCAGGGTCAGCACCTTTGTGCAGTTCAAATCCAGGTGGATAAGGAGCTGCCCCTCTCGTGTTTCATGTGGCCCCTGGACTTACATGTCTACCCCATGCTTCCCTTGAAGATACTCAGCCCTGGGTAGAGTGGGAGTCAAGGGTGGGGGCCAGGGCAGGAGCGGCCTGGGCTGGGGGATGCCCTGGGGAGAGTGCCAGCCATGCTCCCACTAAGCCCCACACCTGCTTCCCCCATTCCTTAAGGAAGAGGCCTCCCCACAACCTGAGCAAACTACTCTTTTCTTGGCTAGACAGCCCTTCCCCCATGCCCTGAGCACCCCTCACCAGCAATTGTGTGTGCATGAACAAACACACACATGAATACACACCTGTTATCAACGTTCTTGGCTAGCAGTGACTTGCGGTGCTTGCTGATATCTGAGCTCAGCTTCATTCTCCTCTTTTCTGGGAGCCGCGAGTCAGTTCAGCAGTTGAGTTTGAAGAACTTGACCCAAGTCTTGGTGACGTAGGCCAGATTTGCAATCTTCATTCCATACAGCATGAAGGTGAAGTCAGGGGCGGGAATCCCAAAGCTGCCAGAAGAAGAGGAGACAGGTAATTGAGGAGAAGGCAGGGCCAGGAGACGGGTGTGGGGGGAGGGGGGGTCAAGGGTCTCTGAGGGTCATTCTGTCCTGGACACACCAGCTCTGCCGCAGAGCAGGCTGGGGTTCAGGGACACAGAGATTCAGGCTGGGGACAGGAGAAATTTTTAACGTCTTGAGGCAAGGCAATGGGACTTCCCAAGGCAAAATAAAACTGGTTTAAATAGCACATTGTGGGTTATGCACTTCTGAGGAGAAAACCCCACTGTGGGCTGTTGATTGGGAGGACTTAGTGAAGAGACATAAAGAAACAGATTTTTTTGGAGGGTGGGGGTGGGGAGCGAACTTTGGGACAGGGAAAAAAACCCAAACAACAACAACCAAAAAAAAAAAAAACAGTGGAAAGACTTAAGGCCAATGGGGAGCCAAATAAGTTGATTGAGAGGAGTAGATATGGGGTCCTGCCTGTGGGTGAGAGAGGGGATGAGAGAGAGAGTAGAGATGTCCAGAGTGTGGGCAGCATGGCTGATGAGAGAGGAGTTTCACCCGGAAGTCAAAGGGTGCAGGTGGGACCCAAGCAGGAAGGGAAAGATCAGATAGCTTTGTGCCTAGAGAGGTGAAGACAGGGAAAACTGGTCAGCGGGACAATGACCTCAAGGTTCAGCGTCTGGAATTCAGTTTAGTCAACTCAACAAGCACTTACAGAGGTCTATTAGGTGCCAGGCAGTGTGCTAGATGCTGGGGGTTCCAAGATGCAAGAGGCCCAAACCCTGCCTTGAGAAGCACTTAGTCTGAGCCAGAGATTGCAGTGTGTGACTGCAGTGCAACCTCTGAGGCTCCCAGGGCAGCCTAGGGGAGGGGACAGGTCTCCCAAAGATAAATGGGCACTACCCAGGCAAAAGAGGGAGGGCACAGTGAGTCAAGGTGAGGGGTGTGACCTCGATACTTGGGCCGTTACTGCTCTGGGAGCCTCGCTTCCCTCCGTTATGAAATGGAAATGACAAGGCTTGCCTCTTTTAAAGGTTGTTGTGAGCCTCACCCAAGATAATAGCATTGCGGCAAGCCACTTAGCCCAGCACCTGGCAAATAGGAGACCTCAGGAATAGTGAGTGATGATTAGTATCACATACAGTTTGGTTGCACTAAAGTGAGAATTGTGAGGGGAGTGGCAGGAGGCAGCAGAGGTAGGCAGGGACCAGATCAAGCATTTTTGACCCTGAATGCCAGAAGTCCTTCACTCCCCTTTCCTGGTACACCCCAGGAGCCCAAGGACACTCCCACGTGTGGTGTACTTGATGGACACGTTCAAGATCGAGGTGACAGACACCCTCCCTTGATGTTTTGTAGGGATGGAAAGCAAATCTTCATTCCTAAGAATTATGGTAATCCCTATTAACTCTTGAAGCTAAATCAGCATGGTCACTTTCTAGGGCATATGATAAGATTGCTGATGGCTAGGAACAGTTCCCTGGTGCCCCCTGCCTGTAACTCTGCCCCTATCCTTCACCCCAGGCAAACGAGAGCAGTATCATTCAGAAAACTGTGAATTGGCTATAATTTGTTTTAAAAAGATAATCATTTGAAAGCATAATGGAAAATGATCAATAAATGTTAGCTACTATTATTAGTATTTATATTAGTAGTAATAGTAGTACTAATAGTGGCAGTAGTAGGAGTAGTAACAGCTTACTTTCAGCCCTGATCAGAGACTACCCTGCTGTTACAGAACCACTGCAGTTGGTGGGTTTTAAGCAGGGGAGTGGCAAGAACATATTTGCATTTCAGATCACTCTGGCATCAGGATTGGAGGATGGATTTGCTGGAGGCAAGACTGTAGGTTAGGAGACCAGTTAGAAGGAGGCCATTGCAATTGTCTGGTTAAAAGAAAAAAGGCCTCAACAAGGTAGTAATAGGAACAGAAGAGGGGCCATATCCATCAGATTTAGAATGTCAATTAGCAGAATTAGGTAACTACCAGGAGGGACAATAGAGGTTGGAAAGAGGAAGGAGTCTAGGATACCCAGATCAATGGCTTGGCTTTGGGAAACATCCCTGAGACAGGAGGCAAAGAAAGGAGGAGGAGGTGGTGGAGGAACAGACCATGACATTTGGATTTGGACATGCTGGGTTTGAGATTCCTCTGGTCCAAAGGCAGCTCTGCCTCCATGAGTCAGAAATTGAGAATTCAGGCCAAAGTCAGTGTCAGTGCCTAATGTTAGGGAGTCCTCAAGTGGTACTTATGACCCAGAAAGTGTTTGGGATCTTTCCAGGAAGGAAGGGAAAACAGAAGAAACCCTCAATAGAGGGAGGAGAATCAGGAAATTTCTCAAAATTATATGTCAGGACCAAATGAGGGGACCAGTAATAAAAGAACTGGAATCTAGAGACCATCAGGAACTTTACCCAGGGCTCCTGAGTCTTTTAATCACCAGGTTCATGGGTTGGGACACAAACTAAAATTCTTACAAAAGCCAGGTATCTTAACACCCATAGCCCCAGCCCACAGCGTCTGCAGTCCCATTTCTGAGTCATTCCTGTAGGAATGACTATATGTCATGGTGTAAGAAACCAACAGTGCAGGCACTTTGAAATGTGGCTTTGGGCTCCTCAATCAGTGCTGGGAAAAAAGGGGGCTTTGTGGGACTGAACAAAATGGAAACAGCATGCCTGCCTTACAGGGGAACAACTGCTCCCCACCCCCAGCCACCATGTGGCCAGCAGAGGACAGAGGCCCAAGATTATCTGATCTTCTGTCTTTTGGGACAAGACAAAATTGAAATTTTAATGTGAAATTTATTTTTGGAAACTTCTGCATGAGCACAGAGGTATACAGAACTCATATTTACAACTTCTAGTATCAATGTGAGCCCTTAAATACTTTTCAAATAATTTTCTCTTACTCCTTCTCAAATTAATTTATCCCTGGTATAAAGTGATAGCCATTGTTATTATTTTTTAAATCACAAACTTAATATTATTGTTTTCTTTTTTTTGGGGGGGGGGGCTAAACACTAAACCACATCCCAAGCCCTTTTTATTTTGAGACAAGCTCTCACTAAATTGCTAAGGGCCTCACTAAGTTGCTAGCTTTGAACTTGTGGCTCTCCTGCCTTACCCTCTTGAGCTGCTAAGATTTCAGGTGCATCTGGAAACACATTATTGTTGAAACCCCCACACTTTGTGTTACATACATCTAGTCACCTAGGTTTCTAGGGATAACTTTCTAGCCAAGACTGAAAACCTTGGTTTTTAAATTTATTAAAAAATACACATTTTTAGCCAGATACTAAAGTTCAATTCCCACTACCCTCCAAACAAACAAACAAACATTTTTTAATATTAAAAAATATTTTGTATGTCAAGAAGTAGGATAAACAGGGCCTAAGGGTCTAGCTCAGTGGTAGAGCACTTGCCTAGTGCCCAAGGGTCTGGGTTACATCTCCAGCAATGAAAAAAAAGTAATATAAACAAATTCAACAGATAAAAACCAAAAAATATTGAAATGCAGTTGACAAAGGGTTAAGTTTAATTTATAAACTGACAAGGTGAGCAATTCGATAGAAAAATCGAATATTTAATTTGAAGAACAAATTTAGGTGACCAAAAGAGTATGAATATGCCCCAAATGTAGAGAAATGCAAACTAAAATAAAAATGAGATCTTGTTTTATTCCAATTAGGCTGATAAAAGTGAAAAACAGTTCTAATATTACTTGCTATTATGGTTTATGGAAAAGTGAACTGATGCATTGCTGGTAGAAATGTAAAGTATTATGAGCTTTTTGGGGGTAGTACTATGGAAACATTTATGATCAATAAAAATACAGGGATCCTAGCCAAGCATGAGGAGAACTAGTAGTCCCAGTTACTCCTTACCTTGAGGGAAGAGGATCACTGAAGCCCAAGGGTTTGAGGGCATCCCAGTTAAATAAAATAAAATACAGGTATCCTATTAAAAAACTAGATTAAAAACAAAGCAAAAACAAATATATATATATATATATATATATATATATATATATATATATATATATATATATATATATATATATGTATTCTTAAGATCCAGAACCCATTCCTAGGAAAGTATCCCACAGAAAGAAAAATATCAATGCGTAAGACCACATGCACAGGTATACTGACGTCATCCACATTTATTTTCATACTGGAAATGAAACCAATGTCCATTAATGTAATGGTGGCTGACTAACCTGTAAACACGCACACTGTGGAATATTATGCAGTCATTATGAAGAATGCATCACAACCAGTCACACAGCTAAAACTTTAAAGGATGTCAACAGCAAACACTGACAAGAAACCTGGGGCTCTCATTGCACTGTTGGTTGGCATGCAAAATCGTACAATCACTTTGGAGAAAGATATGATGGTTTCCTGAAAACTAAACATATACCTACCCTGTATGACTCATTAATTCTGCTCCTACATCTATCTCTAAAAGAAATTACAATTTATGCCCACAAAACAATTTTATTTGTTCAATATGTTCATAGCAGCTAGATTCAAAATAACCTCAAAAAAAGGCAGAACTGGGGATGTGGCTCAAGTGGTAGCGCACTCACCTGGCATGCGTGCAGCCGGGGTTCGATCCTCAGCACCACATACAAACAAAGATGTTGTGTCCGCCAAAAACTATAAAAATTAATATTAAATTTCTCTCTCTCTCTCTCTCTCTCTCTCTCTCTCTCTCTCTCTCTCTCATAAAAAAAGGCAAAAATAGGAACAGATACACAATACAGAACTCATTTATAATCATTCAATGGAACTCAGTGAGAAAAGGAAATACTGGTACACACATCATGGTGAATCTCAAAAATATTACCCTTAGGGGCTGGGGTTGTGCCTTAGCCCTAGAGCGCTTGCCTCTCACATGTAAGGTTCTATCTTCAGCATCACATAAAATAAATAAATAAAGATACTGTTTTGATCTACAACTAAAATAAATAGATAGATAGATAGATAGATTAAATAAATAAAACCAACTGATGATTAAGACAATGAAATTGGATAACAACAAGAAAATATTATGCTGAGTGCAAGATGCCTTACACAAAAGAGTACAAAGTATAAGATTCTATTATATGAAGTTAATTAGTGGGAAAAATCAGAGCAAGGGTTGCCTCTGGGTGGGTAAACGTGAAGACTGACTAGGAAAGGATATGAGGGACCTTCTGGGGTGAATAGATGCTCTGTATCTCCATCTGGGGGATTTAAGTGTTACATTCTATGAGTTTGCAAACTCTGTCCACTTTGCTGAATGTAAATTTTACTAAAAAGAAAAAAAGTGGCTCGGTGGTAGAGTGCTTGTTTAGCATGCAAGTGGCCTTGTGTTTGAACCCCAGTGCTACAATTTAAAATAAAAAAGAAGAACCCTGATGGGCATGATGGTACACACCTGTAATCCTGAGGCTCAGGAAGCTGAGGCAGAAGGATCCCAAGTTCAAGGCCAGCCTGGGCAACTCAACAAGACCCTAAGCAACTTAGCCAGAGCCTCTGAGTTCAATCACACTACGAAAAAAAAAGAAGAGAGAGAGAGAGAGAGAGAGAGAGAGAGAGAGAGAGAGAGAGAAAGGGATTGAGAGAGAGAGAGAGAGAGAGAGAGAGAGAAAGGGAGAGGGAGAGAAAAGCAGGGAGAAAACCACAATAAAATTTGAACTCTCAATGATAATCATGCCTATGTGTTAAGGGGAAAATTATAGTTATAAATTACTTAGAAATGCATCATGAAAGACTAAGATAGAGGGATAGATTGATAAGCAGACATGTAAAATGCTAATTAAGAAAAGTGAGGCATGTGCTTATAACTCTGTAGCCCCAGCTACTAGGAGACTGAGGCAGAAAGATTGCAAGTTCAAGTCTGCTTAGGCAATTTAGCAAGATCCTGCTTCAAAATAAAATTTTTAAAAAGGGCTGAGGATGTAGCGTAGTGGTAGAATACAAATGTGCAAGGCTCTGGGTTCAATCCCCAGTACCAGGAAAAAAAAAGAGAGGTAAGAAAAGCAAAGTGAGATGTTGAAAATATGCATCACATAATCCCTTTTTATTCTATCTTATTTATTTATTTGGTAGTGCTGGGACCATATCCAGACCTGCATGCTGGGCAAGCACTATACACCAGAGGCACATCTGCAACCCCATAATCCCTTTTTAATAAAAACAATGATCAAAAAAATACCCTGGTTGATACTACCTGAGTGTAGAGTAGAATGTGAAAATGGAAATGGGATGTGAGACGCTGAGAGGCCCACAATAAAAAGCATATATGAGGTTCATAGGTGTAAAATAAGTATGAATGCATAAGGAGATAAATGAATGGTCAGTCACCAAAAGTGTTAAAACAGCACATTTAAACAGGACAAATGCCTAAGATAAAATGATAAAGGCCTTCATCCCCTCACTGCAAACTGCTTGCTTAACTGAGAGGTAAATCAAACAAATTTCATTTTTTGTACATATATAAAAATAGATTTTTTTACACACACACACACACAATGAGATTATACATCTACCATACTATTCTGCAGAAGACCTCCACCAACATGGTGCCCTTCCATGACCCCACCCTTTAGAGGCTCTTGGTTCTTTTGAACAGCTGCAGAGGAGAGCAGGATATAAACACATGTGATGTGTTTATTTCTGCAGTAATACACAGTTAAGCTGCCTATAATTTTTTGGATTTTCAAAACATTACAATCATTATCCTTGCACAAAAATCTTTGTACTTACAGGCAAATATAACCAACAAATTCCTTGAAGTAGAACTCCTGGGTCAAAGAGACTTTACAACTTAGATAATAAGTTCTACCAAGATGCTCTCTAAACAGATTGTACAAATTTCTGTTCTAACAAGAGTTTGAGAATGCCCTTTTCCAAGTCTCTAATCCCAGAAATTTTCAATTTGTAAAATTTTGTACATTCTGGTAACAAAAATTGGTAGCTTCTTTAAGTTTGTATTTCTCTAACACTAATATAGTCAATGATCTTTCCTTCTGCCTATCAGTCATTTGTATTTCTTCTGCAAACTGCCTGCTCATATCCTTTGCTCATTTTTTGAGGACTTCTTGACTGTTGTCTTTACCTCTGGCTTTGCATCCCTTCTCTGACTCATCCCCTAAATAGGCAGGATCATCAAACACAAATCCAATCATTTCTTTTCCCAATTCACAACTCCACACTCTACAAAATTAAATCTAACTTTTTTTTTTTTTTGGTACTGGGGATTGAACTATTGAACTCAGGGGCACTCAACCACTGAGCCACATCCCCAGCCCTATTTTGTATTTTATTTAGAGACAGGGTCTCACTGAGTTGCTTAGCACCTCACTGTTGCTGAGGCTGGCTTTGAACTCCAGATTCTCCTGCCTCAGCTTCCAGAGCCGCCGTTTCATAAGACACACTCAGATCTTCCATGATAACAATGATAAATACAACATACTCCTCCTCCTCATGAACAGAAAACTTTTCCGCCCCACCCACCAGTACTGGAGATTGAACCCAGGGGCACTTTACCAAAGACCTACATTCCCTACAATTACTGACAATGATGGCATACTATTCCCTCTTACCTATTCTCCTGTAAGCATTTAATGAGCATCTACTATATTCAAAGTCTATGCTGAGAACTGAAGGCAGATGCAAATATGCTCAAAGATAGAAAATCTGAAGTCAGACAGAGGGCTCGCCTGTAAGCCTAGTGGCTCATGAGGCTCAGGCAGGAAGACTGCAAGTTCAAGGCCAGCCTCAGCAAATCAACAAGATCCTGTCTCAAAAAATAAAAAAAGAGCTGGGGACACAGCTCAGTGGTAAAGCACCCCTGGGTTCAATCCCCAGGACAAATGAAATAAATAAAAAAAAGAGTAGAAGGGCTGGGGATGTGGCTCAAGCGGTAGTGCGTTTGCCTGGCATACGCAGGACGCTGGGTTCGATCCTAAACACCACATAAAAATAAAAAATAAAGACATCGTGTCCACCTAAAACTAAAAAAATAAATGTTAAAAAAAATGAGTAGGAAAGTTCTCTTTAATCAAAACAGAAATCTCTCCTCCTGGTGGGCCGGAAGGGAAGGTCTACAAGGTCTATTTTTCTTTTTGGAGTGACAAAGGAGAATAACATTCTTCCCTTGACAGTCTGTAAAAAATTCAAGAATATAAAAACTACCTTGTCCTCTCTGTTTTTTTTTTTTTTTTTTCTCTTTTTAGGGCAAACGTTTCTGTTTCTTTGACTGGGTCTTATAATAGGATATGAACCTCCTCCTCCTCCTCCTCGTCCTCCTCCTCCTCCTCCTCCTCCTCCTCCTCCTCCTCCTTGATGTACTGAAATTTTATCTATCCTTCAAGCCCGAGGTCATTGTCACCATCTACATCACATTCTAATATTTAAAGGGAGTACTATCTTATTTGCATAAAAAACAAGTGCATACAATATATCACTGAGAGGAAGAGCAAAACAGGAGAGCCCTGGATTCTACCCCAAGCACTGCAAAATAAATAAATAGTGCTCATGGTAGTCTCAGCTACTTAGGAGGCTAAAGGCAGAGAATGACTTAAGCCCAGGAATATGAGGCCTGCCTGAATTGAGACCCCATCTCAGCAGCAACAACAGAAGCCTAAAAATTACTTTAAAAAATCCCCCAATTCACCCATCCATGGTTTTCAGTTTGCAATCCAACAGAGCTGGTTTTCTCCCTATAGTGAAACATATTGTCTATCTTCAGTTTAAAGTGTCAAAGACTCTCCTTGATGAAATGACAGCCAAACTCCTCTGAACCCTATTCTAGACTATCTCAGTTTTAGCTACAAGTCTAAGTTGGCTGAGTGAGAATTCTCTCACACTTGATATAAAATCACACTTCACAGCTGAAGATCAGTTCCTTATTCTCCACCTTTGATATATAAGTATTTGGTCTGCCTTTAATAAGAATCCTATAGGTCATTTTACTAAGATTCCCACCTCTGCAACTCTTGATGTTTCCTCTTGGTAAATTCCTATACACTGACCCCTTCATCTGCTCACTGACTATAAATCCCCAGCTGTGCTTGGCAGTGTTTGAAGATGAGATCGGATGTCTCTCCCCTTCTGCAACAGTTCTATTGCCAAAGAAGTAGCTAACCTGTATTTAAAGCCATGTACTTTGTGAAAACAAACTAATTCATGTATAGAAAGTATTGATATGAAGTGATCCAAAGGTAATTGCTTTCTTTCTTTTGTTTTTATACTGAGGATTGAACCCAGGGGAGTTTTGCTCCTACATCCCCAGTTCTTTTTATTTTTTGAGACAGTGTCTCACTAACTTGCTGAGGCTAGCCTCAAAATTGCCATCATCCTGCCTCAGCCTGCCGAGTTGGTGGAATTACAAGTGTGGCCCAAAGTGTGTGGCCTCCAGCCTTTTACTATCTCTATTATCATTCTTTTAATTTTATCATATAGCATAGTATATTGCATAAGTTGATATTATATGCATATCACAGCCTTTATTGCTCCCCTTGGGATTGTGTATTTTTTCTTCTTTGAAATCCCTAAAGTGCCTAGCACCCTATGAGGGCATGCAGCAGTCCTTGTCATTTTTGTCCCTTCCCCAGATGATGCTCACACCCATTAATATTCCTCTAAAAACGTGACATCCATTATGAAAAACAATATTCCAGATATGATCTATTTGGTCAATATGAATCCCTACCTCCTCGCCCACCCCAAACCGTATTCCTATTAAGTCAGTCTAAGACCTGCACAAAACCATGGCAGCCTTATCTCACCCATCTTGGCCTTTCCGTCGGCTACAATGCAGTCTTTTTCAGGAGACTGTTCTTAAGCCCCCAATATTATTTCTGTATTTATTTGTACAATTCTTCATATGCATTCCTGTTAAACTGTTTCTTGGTTTTCTGCCCAAGGCAGCAGCCTGTTGATAGAGGTGTTTTAGAGGTGGTTTGACAGAAGTCTTTTTGATTTTCACTTGGGTGGTAACAGGAAAAGGAGACCAAATACCTTTAAGCCATAGGGTAAAAGGGGCCTCTAGGAGGCTGTCCCTGGCCCTGGTCTCCGTGGAGAAGCCACAGGTGCTAATGGAGGTTTGGTGCCTACATAGTTTGTCCCCTTTTCTCTATACAGGGCTCACTGAGATTTTCCTTCCTACAGTGGGTCTCCCAGACAGTGGACTCCCAGGACCGCAGCCCCTCAACACTCAGGGGGCGGTGCCCGACAAGCCCCCGCAGGCAGACAGCGCCTTTCCTGCCCTCACATGAGGCTGGGCCCCTAGGCAGGCGCCCCTCCCCCACGGTGAGCACTGTGCCGGGCCACCGACAGCGCATGAGCACTGGACCCCGTTCTGGGCCAGGTCCGGGGGTAAGGGGCGGGCTGCCCTCGAGGCTCTCCATGGAAACTCCGCACAGGGGCCTGACCCTTGAAGAACGATTGGGCTCTGGGCGGGTTTGGGACCTAAGTCAGCTGCAGCTGGACTAGGGCAGATCATCCAGCACCTCCCCCAGACTGGCAGAGATGTAAACCAGCATGCCAGCCAAGTGGTTGTCACGCCCCCTCCCCCATATTCCCTGCTCTGGCTTAGATACAGGGAGGAAGGCATGAGTCAAAGAAGTTTGGGGTGAAAGAACTAGGAGTCTCTGAGATAAAGGTGCGTTTATGTGGGAGAGAGGGACAAGGGGTTCTGCCAGGACAAACAGTCATTTTCTTCACCGCACAGGCTTCATTATGTTGAAAGGCTGGTGATTGTTACCCTTGAGCCACATATTTGGGCACTTAATTACACTTCAGTCTGTATTGCTCTTTAATTGCTAGTATATTTAAGTAAGGGTTGCCCCTTAAAAAAAAATAAAATTAGGTCCCTGAGAGAAAAGTACATAACATAACAATGTTAGGCAATAAATGGTTAACAGCAACAGCTTCAGTACCAGGAAAAGAAACTGTTTAGAAGAATAAAGGGGTGGAGCTACCACCAAAACAAATATAACAAGCCTTTTGCGTGTTTATCCTCTAGAAAGAAATAACAGAAACCCACAATAGGATGGGATAATGATAATTAAATAAAAAAATAAATCAAATATACAAATACACCATAAAGAAGTTCCAAATACATCACAGCTTGTGTTGTTCTCAAGTAGTTTTCCATAGGAGACCACACAATCTAACCTAGTGTGAGGAAATGTCCAGAACCCAAGTCATTCTCCAGCTCTGCTAACCATGTACCTTCTTCCAGGCCAACAGTATAGGAAAGCCAGGAAAAAGGAATAACAGGCTTTAGCAACAGGAAATGTAATGTCAGTGAGAATCAAACCACAAGGATGGGGAAGATTAAGCAGGGGAAAACATTATGTTGTAGAAATTGATTATGCAAAGTAGAGAAAAACCTGGGAGTGCAGCCAAAGATTTTACCCTTTTTTTTTCCTCCCCCAACTACTCGGTAAAGCCCCAGAGGAGTACGGATGATGAACAAAAAATTGCTATTGCTTACCATCTCAAAAACTTAACCTACTATCTACCATACCCAAACCCAAGGTCTTGCTCAATTCTGACCAGCAAATCTAAGTCCCCATTACTTTTGAACACATAACCTTCTTTCTCTGGGAAAACCTATCTTCTGGATGTCCTTAATTCAATTGTTTTGTAGTTAAAATTGGTAAAAATTTTGTTACTATGTGGCTTTGTTACAGTGGAACTTTTTAAAAATCAGTTTCATCTGGAAAGTCTACTTCAGGTGAAATTGTAATTGTTATTTTCACACAGGGGGCTCTAGATGTCTAGAATGTTTTTTGTTATAGCACAGATCACTCTACTTCAGGTGAAGGAAAACCCCACCCACAAACTAAATGGCCTCATTCAGGGTCAAATATTACCTTCTTAAAACTAAAACTGGGGGCTGGGGTTGTGGCTCAGTGGTAGAGCACTTGCCTATCATGTTTGAGGCACTGGGTTTCATCCCTGGCACTGTACAGGCTTCATTCATTAAAGGCTGGTGATTCTTACCCTTGAGCCACATATTTGTGCGTTTAGTTACACATAAAAATTAAATCAAGGTATTGTGTCCATCTAAAACTAAAAAAACAAAAACAAACTAAAACTGAGTGTCACCAGATTAAAGGACTTTTTCAATTTTGAAGCATGCACAGAGCACTGAGGGCACTATCATTTGGAGGATCCCAGATTCATTGTAATATCATTTACATTGCACAAGCCAATGATAGAGAAACCTCAATAACTGCCACAAATACATAATACTGAGGTGAGAGGTTTTCAGGTCAATATAAAAACCCACCACATGGAAAAATCCAGACAGCTTCTTTCATTAAGTTTTCACTTTTCACATCCAGCTGCTGCAGAGCCTTCCTTAAATCTATTTGCACTTCAAAGTAGTTACAGTTTATTTTAGTGAGTCCAAACAGCACTGAAGACAGTTTGAAAATTAACTTTGGCAAACATTACTAATGGAGTAAATCTCCTAATAACACTGCTTTGCAGGTAGAAGCTTTGTTTTTTCATTATTCGAACTGTTACTTGGTTTGAATAATTCAGAATTTATTCTCCAATCTTTTTCAAACTATACTCCCTAAGGCAACTAGAAATAGCTCTTAAACCTAAAATACTGAAATTGGTCAGTCTACCATAGACCAAAGGAGAAGCTGCAACAGTTGAGCCTCATTGTTCCAGGTTCCTGTATTTACAAACTCATGTATTTAGTAAAATTTATGTGGAACCCAGTCTGGCTCACATCATCTTTCAGTAATCTTCTGGTCCTTCATGGACATGTAGAGCAGTGGAACATTGGCAAGTTCCCAGTTACACACGTTCCCAACTGAGGCACAGCACTGTGATGCTCTTCCTTGTTTTAGCCCTCATATTATAAAAAGTGTCCTTTTCTGCCTGTTTTAGCCCTCATATTATTAAAAAGTTGTCCTTTTCATGAAACATTTGATGCTTTTTTGCCACTTTGTGCTTTTTGCTGCTTAAAATGGTCCCAAAGGATAGTGCTGAGTACTGTTTAGTGTTCCTAAGTACAGGAAGGCTTTCCAGTGAAAATTCCTCAGATTAGCTTTATTCAGGCACAAGTCATAGTATTCACCCATTCCAAGTCCACAGACATTATAAAATATAACTACTGTGAATAATGAGAATCACCTGTATATCCATATACATAACAGAATACTTTTATCATTGGTACTGTGGATTAAACCCAAGGGAGTTTTACCAGTGAGCTACATATGCAGTTCTTTTTTTTTTTTTTTTGACAGGTTCTTACTAAATTGCTGAGATTACAGGCATGTACAATTGTGCCCAGCAACAGAATACTTTTTTAAAATATTTTTTTTAGTTGTAGGTGTACACAATATCTTTATTTTTATGTGGTGCTGAGGATCAAACTCAGAGGCTCACATGTGCTAGGTGAGTGCTCTACTGCTAAGCCACAAACCCAGCCCCCCAATCTTTCTTTGATTTTCCTCAGGGTAGATTGCCAAACAACTTGAAGGTGGTTATGAGTTTCTGATTCACTTATAGTTTCTTTTTATTTTTTGGTCAAAGGGATTGAACTCAGGGGTACTCTACCACTGAGTCACATTCTCAGCCCTATACTGTATTTTATTTAGAGACAGGGTCTCACTCAGTTGTGTAGAGCCTCGCTTTTGCTGAGGCTGGCTTTGAACTCTGGATCCTCCTGAGCTGCTGGGATTACAGGCATGCACCACCATGCCTGGCATCAACTTGGTAGTTCTATATAGAAATTTAAATTAATAAATTGGCATTCAAATGTATAAATTGGTCTTTTCTGAATTTAGAATGTGTCAAAGTTTGCCAAGTTATCTCATGAACTTAGATGATTCTAGCATCTAGAGCTTTGGTTGATTATAAAACAGAACTGGCACTAGAACTAGGCAAACAATAGAGACAAACATGAAGGCTCAGATGAAACAAATAGCCTTCAGCAGTGTCATTTCAAACCCAGATATAGAGGTGAGGCCTCATAGGAAACTCCTTTATGGAAAGATTTGGCCCAGGATACCATAGGGTGATTTCATCAGTGTGTGCTAAAACAGGCACAATTTAAGCAATTATTCTGCTGAAGAAGGTTAAGAAAGTCAGGGGGGTCTCTGCATGAGTTGACAAGGGGGGGTTGATTTCCTAGCATTTACACAAGCAACGGGTTTTAGATAGCCTGAGATTTCAATTTTTAAAGTCTTTCTGGAATAAGGAAATCAATAAGATAGTTTGGATAGGCTGACAAGGTTTATCAAGTTAAAGGCAAGAATGTTTGAAAGTGTTTGCAGCACAAGAATGAAATACATTAAATGTCCCTCAAAAAGGTGGGAATTTGAAATGACCTTGGGTGGAAGGTGAAGAAAATCCCTCTGGTCCTCTGTTGGGAAACAGGATAAAAAGTCTTTCCCACAGGTCATCAGTAGCTAAGCCAGACCCGGAGAATAGGAAAGCAGCATTTAAAGTTAAGGCAATGTGAAATATTACCCAAATTCCATTATGCCATCCATAATGGGTAGAGAAGATAACTTTTCCTTTTGGGCATTAATATAAATCTCAAACAAAACCTTTGACTCGCTGGTAGCTTTTGGGTAGAGAGTGATCCCTACTTTGCTAACACATACAACAACAACAACAAAAAAGCTGTCTTTCCAAGTCTTTGATATTTACTGCATTTATAATAGTTGAAAGTAGGGCTCTTTCTGCAAGCAACCAGAAGTGATCTGTAAGAATGATTTCTTACTCAGGTGACCTAGAAAATCTTACAAAATCATCCAAGAGATTTAAATCTGCATATTCACTTTAAGAATACCATTAAACTGCTCAAACCATCAAGGATATGACTATTCAAAAAGCCATCAAGTATCTGAAAGTTGTCACTTTAAAGATATTCTGGTATTACAGTGAAGTTGGTAGGTGTGCTCAGGCCAAACAGTGGGGCTGAACACAGGGTTGGTGGCCCAAACAGAATGAAATTTTGTTGATATGCTCAGAGATACAGAAAGTAGCTGGGTCCAGTTGTGCACACCTGTAATGTCAGAGGCTTGGGAGGCTGAGTCAGGAGGATTGCCGAGTTCAAACCAGCCTCAACAATATAGTGAAGCCCTAAGCAACTCAGTGAGGCCCTGTCTCTAAATATAATACAAAATAAGGCTGGGGATGTGGCTCAGTGGTTCAGTGCTCCTGATTTCAATCCCTGGCACCCCCCACAGCATCCCCAAAATGCAGAAAGTAATGCTGAACTTTAGGTGAAGATTCTTAGATCACTGAACAGATCCAGGTGAACAAAGCACCCAACATGTATTGCTGCACACCAGAGTTCATGGTCAGATTAACCTAATTATAAACTTTACTACAGAGATGAAAAGGAACAAACTATTCCTAAATCAAAAGAGGAAGTTGTACAGAAGAAAAACATATCCCAGAAGAAATAATAGAAAGTTAAAACAAGATCAAATACATTGAATTTCTTATCTGGAGAAGAAAGGTTGAAGAGATGCATCGAAAAAGAGAGAGGCTCAGTCACTTTTAGAACAAAATTGGAATATTTCTATTGAACTACCGGATACAGAAGATAGTGTGATATGAATGGATAGTATGAATGACAAATAATATAAATATATTTTATTTGAAATAAACAAAAATTCTTACACAGCATTCACTTGGAAATAAACTCTTGCTTGACTGTATTACTGAGCAAAGACAGAGCTGAAGCACAAACACCCATCTTATTTGACATGTATTTGGAGACAGGTAGAAAGAACTACTTGGATTTTAAAAAACTGACCTTCCCTTAAGGCCTGCTCATAGAAGTGTAAACAATGTAAATAAATCCACCATTACCAGTTGTCCTATCATATCTATGTCACCTGTGTTTTCTGAGATCAGATACATACCTGCTAATATACCTGGGAAGGGTTGCTATATCACAGTTACACTTTATTTCTTGGCAGGCAGGATTGAGGAAGAGTAATTTGGAACAAGTTTTACATCCTATTTAGAAAACACTAGTATTCCCTTAAATAATAGGTCACAGTACAAAGATACTGCCTGGAAGTTATCTTTTCACTTTGGTTCATCTTACGTTTTTGTGATTTACAGAGTTGATTCATTTGCCTAGAGTATAATCCTGCCACAAAGTGTTAAAGCATAAGATATGTATTATTTCTTCAGCATCTGCATTTTCAAGTTTTATACTCTACTACATCCACAGTATGTCCGTAGTTCTTGGATACTTAAAAAATAATACATGAATAAAACTCTTCTAAAAATGCAGATGTCTATAACTACAATGGTACTAAGTGGGAAGAAGACAATGAGGGAATAAAGAAAGCAAACATATTTTATGGGCAGGCCTTGCGCCAGCAGCTTCCAGTTACCCACACCAAAATTGACTGGAACAAGATACTCAGCTACAAGTTTGGCAAAGAAATGCAGAATACTTAAAGGCTGACTGTAGGATTCTTCAGTATGTAGAAAGAAAAGGATTCAACATGTGGTCATATGATAAATAAGTGATTTATAAACAAGAGTGATATTTTGCCAGGGCTTTCAAAGTTAACAGATTTTTGTAGCCTCATGAAATACTGTTGAACCTATAGCATTGACTTCATCTTTTTGTGTTCTGTGCCTTGTATTTTTCTGTTATCACTGCATCTACTTGTAAATCTTTTTTTTCCTTTTTGTTAATTCTGCTACAATTAGTGTTGAAGAAAGATCCATCTATCCTGGGGTCATTATACTCTTTAGAAAATTTTCCTAGCCATGAAGTTCTGTTACTGATTTAGACAGATAATATGCTTAGTACTTTTACCCTTTGCTCCAAAGCACTTCTGGTATTTCAGTGCTATTGACTGATCCACCAACAGCCAAGGAGGCTCTGCTACAAATTGTAGCTAAATGGAAGACACATTCATCCTTCTCCCTCTGACTGCTTTGATCATCATTTATAGCATCTCATAACTATAGTTTTCAAAAGTTTGAACTGAGGCTTTTCAAGTCCATTTGAGGGGGGCAAAGGAAGTTTTCTGGAAATTCCATGACAGCCAGCTTCTCTGGGGGGCACTCATTTTTAAATTAAAAGACAGGATAGATTATATTATTCCTAGTGAGCTCCTCTTCAATTTCAGAAGTGAGCCAAGAAGATAATCTATATTGTTTAAACTAGAGCTATGGTCTCTTCCAAACTTGAATTTCAAGCAGAATGCCAGATTAAAAGGTCTGACTGAACAGCACAGGCATTCAAGTTAAAAGGGAGAAAGGTCTAACACATATATTAACAGAAAAATATGGCACTAGGATCTATAAAAAATTCGTTCCAAGTCTTACCTGATATTCATTTTCTGCACTCTCTATGTTTTTAATAAACTCCTTGGCAGTTTGGACTTCATTCTAATGGAGAAAGAGGAAGAAAAACCTGAATGAATTATTTGGTTCCTTGTTTATTGGTTGAGTACAGAAAAAGGGGTTCTCTGCCACTGAGTACAGCCCTTTTTCTAAATTTTTAGACATGGTTTCACTAGGCCATCAAGGCTGGCCTTGAGCTTGCATTTCTCCTGCCTCTAGATTCTGGAGTTTCAGGGATTATAGGTGTGTGTCACTGAAGCAAGCAGTGCTTATATATTTAAAAATTTATTTATGCTGGATACAATGGCAACTCCAGAGGCTAAGGCAAAAGGATCAAAACTGCAAGGCCAGCGTTGGCAACTTAGCAAAACCCTGCCTCAAAATAAAAATTTTGAAAATAAATACAAGTGGCTGGAGATAATAGTTCAATGATAGAGCAAATCCCTGGCCTCAATCTCTAGTACCACAACAAACAAGCAAGCACTAAGTAAAAAGATGCTTAAAACTTGATCCATATTAACTAACTCTGGTATGATAATTCCTAGTTTACCAGCATTCCAATGAATATTACCTACTTGGATTCTTAGAATTATCCTGTGAAATAGATAGTTTATTATCATCACCTTCATTCTGCAGACAAAAAAAGAATCCTCTCAAATGATATGACCAAAATTATACAGCTTTTGAATGATAAAAATAGAATCTGAATCCAGGTCTTCACCAAAACTAAGAACCAGACAAACAAACTCCATGTACTTTCCAGTCTATCACAATATGGCCTGAAAAGGTAATTACTGTGTCTTTGAATCTTAATGCCCTGAAAAATATTTTTGCTTTAAGATGAAATAAACAGGGGTGGGGTTGTAGCTCAGCAATAGAGAGCTTGACTCACACACAAGACCCTGGGTTCGATCCTCAGCACCACATAAAAATAAATAAGTGGAATAAATGTGTTGTGTCCAACTACAACTAAAATAAATATTTAAAAAAAGATGAAATGAACAATGCTATCAGGGCCACACCCCAGGACCTTGGCTTGCTAAGAAAGTACTCTGCCACTGAGTTACATTCCAGCTCGATGTCTGAATTTTCCACTCTTTTAAAAAAAAAAATAAATATTTTTTTAGTTGTATATGGACACAATACCTTTATTTTATTTGTTTATTGTATGCGGTGCCAGGGATCAAACCTGGTGCCTCACACATTCTAGGCAAATGCTCTACCATTGAGCCACAGCCCCAGCCCTGCCTTTTCCACTCTTACTCTCATGCTTCTACAATACAGTTTCTTAGAAACTTCATGATGTGCAGTGACTTTATCGCCGTGAGGGTTACAGACTCTATGAAGCTGATATGAGAATCCAGCTGACTTTTATTAAGGCAGATATTACACAATTTGCGAAGACATAAATTAATGTTAATCTTTTATTTATTTATTTATTTATTTATTTTTATTTATTTATTGCTTTGGAAAGTTATCACCCACAAAAAAAAAAAAAATGTTTCTATTGCTCGATGTTGTGGTGCATGCCTATGATCCCAGCAACCTGGAAGGCAGAGGCAGAAGGATCACAAGTTTGAGGCCAGACACAGCAAGGCCCTAAGCAACTTATCGAGATGGTGTCTCAAAAAAAGGGGGGTGGGGTGGGGATATGATGCAGTGGTTAAGTGCTTCTCCTGGGTTCAGTCCCTAGTGGGGGAAAGGGTATACTCATACATTACTGTTGGGACTGCAAATTGGTACAACCACTCTGGAAAGCAGTATGGAGATTCCTCAGAAAACTTGGAATGGAACCATCATTTGACCCAGTTATCCCACTCCTTGGCAATGTTCCAGAGGACTTAAAATCAGCATACTAGAGTGACATGGCCACATCAATGTTCATGGCAGCTCAATTAACTAACTAAGCTATGGAACTAACCTAGGTGCACTTCAACAAATAATGAATGGATAAAGAAAACTCAATACATATACATAATGGAATAATACTCAGCCATGAAGAAGAATGAAATTATGGTATTTGCCAGTAAATGGATGGAACTGAAGACTACCAAGCTAAGTGAAATAAGCCAATACCAAAAAATGAAAGGCCAAGTGTTCTGATATGTGGATGCTGACTCACAACTGTGGGGGTGGGGGCAGAGGTTCACTGAATGGGAGGAGGGAGTCGGCTGGGAATAGGGGAAGGGAGGAGATTTAAGAATGGGAAAGACAGTAGAATAGATCGGACATAACTTTCCTATGTTCATATATGAATACACGACCAGGGTAACTCCACATCATGTACAACCATAAGAATGGGAAGTTATGCTCCAGGTACGTATAAGTCAAAATACATTCTATTGTCATATATAACTAAACAAACAAACAAAACAACAACAAATAATGGATGGATTGCACTCCAGACCAAAACAAAACGTTTAAAAGTAAAAAAGACAAAAGTGAAAAAGACATCAAATATTGTATACTCACCAAAACAGTTACTAAATCTTATACATCTTTATGACTAATCAACTGAACATTGCCATCTTCATAATAGTGAACTGTGTGAGGAAGTATTTGATCAAGTTTATGTTTATGTTTAGTTCATATAGAATCCTATTACTTAATGCACAGATTCATGCTTTAGGCTATCTTTTAAGTTCACAATCCATGTTTAGCAATTCTGAATAATTAACACAATCAATGATAATTCATAGTGGTATTAAAGTAAAATTCACAGAATATTTAAGTTTAAGAATTTTTTTTTAATATTTATTTTTTAGTTGTTGTTGGACACAATATCTTTATTTATTTATTTATATTTTGAGAAAGGGAGATAGATTGATAGAGAGAGAGAGAGAGAGAGAGAGAGAGAGAGAGAGAGAGAGATTGATTTATTTTTTAATATTTATTTTTTAGTTTTCAGCAGACACAACAACTTTGTTTGTATGTGGTGCTGAAGATCTAACCCGGGCCACACGCATGCCAGTTGAGCACACTACCACTTAAGCCACATCCCCAGCCCCATTTTTTATTTATTTTTATGTGGTGCTGGGGATCAAACCCAGTGCCCCACATGTGCTAGGCAAGTGCTCTACCACTAAGCCGCAACCGCAGCCCAATTTAAGAATTCTTTGGGCTTGATGGTGTATGCCTGTATTCCCAGTGACCTGAGAGGCTAATGCAAGAGGATGAAAAATTTGAGGCCAGTATTAGCAACTTAATGAGACCTTGTCTCAAAAAAATTAAAAGGGCTGGATATAATTCATTGGTAAAGTGAACCTGAGTTCAATATTGTACAAAAGAAAGAAGAAACAAAACCTCTTTCCTTACCAGATAAAATTTAACTTCAAACAACATTTGTGTGGGGCTGTAGCTCAGTGGTAGCATGCTCACCTAGCATGCATGAAGCACTGGGTTCAATCCTCAGCACCACATAAAAATAAAGAAAATAAAGTCCATCAACAACTAAAAAAAATATTTAAAAACAAACAAAAATAAAAACAAAAAAAAATTTGTGTTTTTGATTCCAGGCACTGGGCCAGACATTGTGACGACAAAGATAAAAAAGATTCCACTTTAGAAACATTAAAAATAATAAAAATCATGAAAAATTAGTTTCTTTCTTAAAACCAAGGAGTTTTAATGGATCCTAATACTTAACACGTGCATGAGACATGGCCATACAAATATCATCAATATGCAGGAGGTACATAGATCTGACTGGCAGTAAAAACCTAATTGGGAGTTAAAAGAAAATCACTGAAAACCAAATATTTGATGGGAAATTACACTATAAAAATAAGTGTGACATAGTCTAGATGCAGTAGCACATACTTGTAAACCCAGGAACTCTGGAGTGTGAGGCAGAAGGATCTTGAGTTCAAAGTCAGACTCAGCAATTTAGCAAGGCCCTAAGAAACTCAGCAAGACCCTGTCTCTAATAAAATAAATCATTGAATTGCTTAGAGCCTTCATTTTGCTGAGGCTGGCTTTGAACTCTAGATCCTCCTACCTCAGTCTCCTGAGCCACTGGGATTACAGGTATGTGCCACTGTGTCTTGCTAGGCCTAAATATCTAAAAGTCTCTTTCAAATAATTTCCATTGTGACTTTTAAAAGATAATAAAAATGAAATAAGCCTTCTCCCAAAGTGTGACCAGACATTCTATATTAAAAAAGTATATATGTATAGGGCTGGGGATATAGCTTAGTTGGTAGAGTGCTTGCCTTGCATGTATAAGACCCTGGGTTCAATCCCCAGCACCCCCCTTCCAAACACACACACAAGTATAAAACAGGGCTGGGGTTTTGGCTAAGCAATGGAGAGCTGGCATCACACATGTGAGGCACTGAGTTTGCTCCTCAGCACCACATAAAAAAAAATAACAAGCAAAGAGTATTCTCTACATAATTATCTTTATCAACCCAAAATAGATCTCTGTTTAACTACCTCCCCAGGAAGGCTTTTATTTCTACTCACTTCCATCCACCTCTCTTTGCATCTGCATATAATTTAGTACTTATTTTAATTCTAGAAAAAAGACCAACTTGCATGTTTATTTTAAAATGTGAAGTTTTATTTATTTAGGCAGTGCTGGAGATTGAACCCAGGGTCTTATGCATATTAGGCAAGCACTGAGTCATACTCCCAAACCAAAAATGTAAACTTTTTATCATGATCAATGAACATGTTGGAATCTTACCTGAATCTTGAGTACTCCAACCACCTAGGCTGTAGGTGGTGTAATAGTGAACTTCCACTCTGATTTCCAACGACCATTCCTATTAAAACATACACATACAGTGCTGCAGAATTAGAAAGAGGCACAAGAAATAGGTGATTTACCACTGAGGACATAAGTTGAAAAACATTTTGAGGGGTTGGGGAGGAGGGGACGAGTCATTTCCAATTTGATAAACCCAAGGCATACTCAAACCTAAGTCTGGAACCAAGTGGCCTGACCATAATCATTTTCTAAATCATCTGGATTTCCACTTTTCCTTAGTTTGCTTTGAAGTGATCCATGCCCATCCTGTTCATGGTAGGCTCTTCTGAAAATGGACAGGCTGCTGAGTTACATAATCAACTCAAGTATTACTAACACTTACCCAAGTAAAACTCAATAATTTCAATTTCAACTTTATATTAATCATTTGTTCTCACTCAATATAAAAGTAGTTTTTAAAAAGATATGGCTATAGAATCTTAGAATTGGAGCTGGGTGTGGTGACACATTCCTTTAATCTCAGTGACTCACAAGACTAAGACAGAAGGACTGCAATTTCAAGACCAGCCTCAGCACCTTTGTGAGACCCTGTGTCAAAATAAAAAAAAAAAAATAACAAGAAGTATAGATGTAGCTCAGTGGTAAAGCACCCCTCAGTTCAATCCCACATATTGGGGAGAAAACAAAACAAAAAAACAAAACCCCCAAACCAAATTAGAATTGGAAGGAATCTAAATAATGTCTAAATTCATAGATGGAGAACTAAAATCTTGTAAGTAAAAAAATGTACCCTGCTGAGGCAGGAGAATCAGAAGTTCAAAGCTACCCTCAGGAACTTAGCAAGACCCTCAGCAACCTAGTGAAACCCTGTCTCAAAAATAAAAAGGACTAGGATGTATGATAAATTAATAAATGTTGGGAGCAGCAAATGAATTATATAATCCTTGATCTGTCCGGCGATGTCCCTCCTGGGAACTCTCTGCTCAAAGGCCTAGATTTGAGACTGCCCAGCTGCTGTGGCAATGCCCTGTTCAAAGGGAAATTCCATGCTAGCCAGGGACTTATCAGTTCTTAACCTTGGGTTCTAATTACAGCTGTTCACAGTTGGAGAATTATGGGCACAAGCTGATAGTTCTAATTGGGTTGTTTATACCCTCCACTTTGGTTCTTTTTATCTTTAAGAAAATTTCTCACAATGAATCTTTTTGATGTTAAAACCTATATAATAAACATGCTGAACTGGCTCTGGGTTGTCCATCCCTCATCAGGGGATGGAGAACCATGGGGCCCCATCTTTTTCTCTATTTGTCTTGTCTTCATCTCCTTATCACCTGGTCTGGTATCTGAATTAACTGCTGAGCAGTTTGCAGCAAAAAAAAAAAATTCTCAAAATAGATAAAAATTGCTGATTTCTCTACAAAATAATTAGATGGAAACAAAACAGAATATCTATTTCTTGCCAGAAGTTTTTAGGCTGAGACTGGTGTCTTTCAATACATGCAATAATAGTCTGTTGCCCATCTATACTTTTAGCATAAACCTATTGGGGAAAAAAATCAGACTAGAAAAACATAATTAATCTAAATAATATACAATGCACATAAGCAGTGTGTTAAATCCTTGAGACAGATAGAATAAGCAAAACATAGCACTCACAACCAGATCCTGCTAAATTCTTAAATATATATATATATATTTAGTTGTAGGTGGACACAATACCCTTATTTTATTTTTTAATGTGGTGCTGAAGATTGAACCCAGTACCCCGTGTATGCTAGACGAGCACTCTACTTCTGAGCCACAACCCCAGCCCTAGATTCTGTTAAATTCTAACAGAGACAGAGGTACAATGAATAGAGGAAAATATTGCTCCTGGCTTAGAGTTTAATGGAGGTGCCATTTAAGCTGAGCTTTACAAAGCAGATAAGATTCTGATAAGCAGAGACTGAGAATAAAGACCAATAAACAGCTCAGGCATGAAATCAAGGATTTGTTAAGTGAATGGCAATTAGGTCATCAGGTTAGAGGGTATGTGTAAAGTAGACTAGTGGGAGAAAGAATTGTAGATTTAGACCATACAGTAGTATATATAAGTAAAAACTTTGGATCTCATTCTGCAGGAAGCAGAAAGAGAGTAAAACAACATGACCAAAACTATTATTTTGGGAGATTATGACCAGCATTATTATTTTTGGAGAATGACCAATACTGTTATACAGGAAAAAATGGAAGAAAAGCTGGAGGCTGGTAAGAAGACCACATAAATTAATTTAGGTCATAATCTAGGGTATTATCAAATGGTAATGAAAAGGAAGGGTTGCAGACAGAATGCATAAGTTTAGCAATATATTGTAACTGAAGGGTTAAACAAACAAACAAAGTATTTGTACATCTGGATAACTAGGAAGATGGTGGTATCAGTAACAAACTGGGAAATCTAGATGGAAATGTCTAGCCAGTAGTTACAGAAACACCAACTCTTCCTTACAGTAGAAATAAATGGAAACAATTACTAGGGAATGCAAAGAAGCCATCGAATTTTAGAGTTCACATAATGTTTTCACATATTATCTTCTATTTGCTCTAATAAAACTGGTAAAACTACAACAAAATAAAACAAAAGGCATGTTTATCATCCACAAAAGGTAAAGCTGAAGTTCATAAGGGTTTCTGTCCAAGGTCTCTTAAGAGAATAAGTGGTGAAGACAAAACCCAAACATATTGTTTTTCTAACACTAAGTCTGTGTTACTTTCCCTATATTTAGTGGGCTATGAACTTTCAAGAGTATTTTAAAAGTTTTGGGATATTAGAAAATTAGAGACAAAGTAAAAAGAATTAATTGGTATTGATAATAGCAGTCTAAGCAAAAGATCATTTCTATTTTCTGGGCTCAGTATGAAACAGCCACAGAAGTCAAGGACCACAAAAATGGTCACTGGATCAAGTGATTCAGGAACCATTAATACTGTCAGAGAGCACTTTCTATAGGATGGAGACTAAAGGAAAACTCAAAGGCTCATAAGTGGATAAGTAATGAGGACATGACACTAGTAGGGAAAGAAGGCCCAATGATTTGGAGGGTAAGGAAGAAAACAGAGGAGAAACAGCAAGATGAAGAGAAACAACTCAGAGGTATTATCATGATTAAAGTTTTATCTCAAGTAAAGAAAAAATAAGAACATTTCTAAGTAATGAGAATTATATAAGAAGAGAAAACAAAGTCATATGAAATTGTCTTAAAGTACACAGGATAGTATAAAACCAAGAGTAAGAACCTTTCTTTCTCAAATTCAAGTATAACGGAAAAGTTTTAGAAAGAAAGAAAGAAAGAAAGAAAGAAAGAAAGAAAGAAAGAAAGAAAGAAAGAAAGAAAGAAATCTACCATTTAGGCAGGCCTTACTTTGTGCCACTGTTTTAAGCATTGTAAATGCATCATTAACTCATTTAATCTTCACATCAATACTATGTGGTAAGAAATAATTCCATTTTAAATGAGAAAACAGACATAGAACTATTAAGTCATTTACCTAAGCTCACACAGCTAGTTAGGTGGCAGGGTTAAGACTCAAACCAGTTATTAAAGTTTAAATGTAAGTGCTCTTAACTAACTTTCTATATTGCTATTTAACTCATCATCATCACATATTTAAAATAGTCTAGTTAATATATTGATTTTGAGAATTGCTTAGAGATTAGATTTTCAGCATTCTCATTAAAAAAAAAAACCTGTTAGTTAATACATGTTAATTAGCTCAGTTTAGCCATTCCACAGTGTATACATATTTCAAAACATCATGATTTTATTAATTCATGTAAGTTTAAAATACAATAATAAAAAATTATTAAACATTCTGAGGCTGGTGATACAGCTCAGCTGGTAGAGTCCTTGTTTCACATGCACAAAACCCTAGGTTCAATTCACAGCACCACCAAAACAAACAAACAAACAAATAAAAAATTAAACATTCTATACATATTTTTTCTTGTCACAATATTATAAAGGGGAAATCATGTTAGAGCCAAATTTATCAGTTAGAGCCCAAGAGATGGTAAAAAATAAAATAAAATTACTCTGGGTTTCTAAAGTTTATTTCAAAACAGTTTTGATTATCTAGTGAAAAATATATTAACTATGCAGAAGTAGATTTTTATATAAATGCCTATGCCAAAAAGACACAAATGTGGACAACAAATCTCTCAACAATTTTAACATATTTCCCTAAGTCTAAGTTAAAGTATTTAAAAACTTAATTTTTGATATAAGGCAATTTTTTCATAAGTAAATAAGATAAATATGAAATATAACATACAGAAATTCAAAATTATTATGCATTGTGATTTTATAAAGAAAATTTTCATGTATTTATACTCCTTTAAAAAATGATTTAGGGGGCTGGGGTTGTGGCTCAGTGGTAGAACGCTTGCCTAGTATGTGTGAGGCACTGGGTTCGATTCTCAGCAACACATATAAATAAATAAATAAGTGAATGAATGAATAAATAAATGCCCACTGACAACTAAAAAAATATTTTAAAAAAGATTTAGGGAATAAAATACAGAGACCATAACTAAGGAAGAAGTGATGTTTGGTTGGCCAAAATTCCCAAGCGAAATGGTAAATGTAAGAAATATAACACTTTGATAATGAAACAGGCAGACAGATACTTAACAGTAGAGAAGCCGTTGGAATAATGATATTTCACATAGGCTCTTAAAGCATTGTCACAGGATTCTCTCCAAGACTTCAAACCTCCATCTACTTCCTCTCATTGAAGGTCACTTGCTTCTTTCCGTAAGTGATCAAACTTAAAGGAAATTTTGTTTCTTGGATCTAAAAATCGGCTATTACCCAGGTCACCATGCTCTGTAATTAAGACCTTCCAAAGAAGAATTAAAATTATGAGTAACTATAAAAAATATAGTTATCACATTTTGCAAAACAAGTAAATAAAATTGAGGAAAGCAGTTTTTCATTAAGTCAAATTTCTCTTTCATATTGATTTTTCCAATTCTCATTTTTATTCTTATGAAAACATTATATTTATGGTAAGTCAACTTTATCCTACAAATTGCCCCCCTCCTAAACACCCATCATTTCTTGGTTGGTCTAATAGTTATGTAAGTACTTTTGAAAACTTTAGTATTCTTTTTTCTATATTTTATGAAAAATTTTCAGAGTCATTATACTGAACATTTAAAAATATATAAAGGTAAAAATGTCCTATGTCCCAAATATCAAATTCCTAAAGGAATTTAAAGTAGCCTACATTTCAGTTTGAATGCTTTTATTTCCCCATTGAATAAAAATGTCTCCTGTTATTCCTACCAAAAAGAATTATAGACAGCTGGAAAACCTTTAAGTTCTTTTGATTTTCTCTCTTCATATTAGGGGCAGCTCTCTCTCTCTCTCTCTCTCTCTCTCTCTCTCTCTCTCTCTCTCTCTCTCTCTCCTTGTCAAAGATAACAACTAGTATCAGCAGAAAGAGAAAAGAATTTCCTAATGTGTAGAATATTTTTAAAAACTTTGAAAATCAAGACATAGATTTATTCAGCACTTAATTCATACATCTGCTTTGGTTTCTATCATCTCAACTATGTGTCAGGCATAGTCTATCTAATGGGTGTATTTTTTTCATATATTTTTTGGATCTTTTGAAAATATGTGAAAAGGCCATTTATTGGGCATGTAAGCTGGAAATAAGCCTACTTTCCTTTGTGAGGGCTCATAGTGCTCCACACACTGGTCCGGATATTTGTGGTTCGGAACACCAACCACAACCAGCCCCATCACCATGGTAACCTGGCCACCCTCACGTGCACATTGTGTTCCTTTTCTTTCTGATTTTTGTCAGTGAACTTTTAGCCCATTGGATGCCACTTGTAAGTGTGTTGCTTGCTCACTGAATTATAATGGCCCTCAGCTAAATTTACTAGGTAACAGACTATGCATAAAAGGCTTTCTTATGCAATAATAATGTGGAACAAATTCTGTGAAACTGGTCACCAGAGGCCTCTTTTTGACTTTGTCACCACAACCTCCTTAGCTCTTCAGTGGGCTTTGGCTGGACCGAGTGAGCCCACAGCCATTGAGTACTCTTCTTCCTAAAACGAAAAAGTAAAGTGTGTGTGTGTGTGTGTGTGTGTGTGTGTGTGTGTGTGTGTGTGTGTGTGTGTCTGTCTGTCTGTCTGTCTGTGGGTATTTTTGTATAATTTTAAAAAATCATGGATACTTTGAAGTCAATTAATACTGCCACCAGGTTAAAAAATCCCAGCAATAAAGGTGCCTCTGAAAAAAACATACTACTACACAAATCATACAGATGCTTTTTTAAGTAGGTGCTACTCAAGTTTTATAATGTTGCTCACTGTCATCATATAACTATGCTGAACCCTTTTTTTGGATATAAGAAATACCATAAGTAACATTCCCTATTATATATTAGGTGTCTTATCAGTACTTGTTAACTGAATGCATGTATTTTCTTAAACTTTTATGGCATGGTATTAAAAGGATATTAGTACCAATGACCAAGAAATAAACAAAAAAATCCCTGAAATCTTTAATAATCTCATAGTTATTTTTAACATTCAGTTGGTAATTAAATTCAGCCTACAAAGAAAAAGCATGAAGTTGACTCTTTCATTTAAATTCTCAAAATTTAGCACAACATTCTCCCTCATATCTGGATCATGTACCCACTATGAAACCAACGAATACCAATTAATGAATGGCTTATGATTTAGGATTTACCATTTTCTGAGTGGACCTTCCTTGAAAAAAGTCAGTGCAAAAGCATTTAACATTAACAAAGTATTATAGCCTCTTATATAAGTATTAAAATAAGTCTTAAAAGACCTATAATGAACTCCCTTCCCTCACTGCTAATATTAGTTATTTGTATGTCCATTCTGTTTCTTGATTTAGTACCTCAAAAGTTTATCAATCTTGTGAATTTTTCCAAGAATCACCTCTTGACTGCATTGATATAAATTGTATTTTTTATTTATTTCTGCTTAATTTTTATTATTTCTTCTGTTTTTCTGTTATTTTGCTAACTTGCTGTTCTTTTGCTAACTTTCTGAGATAAATACTTAACTCATTGTTGTTTAACCATTCTTCTTTAATATGAGCATTTTCTCAGACAACTACTTTTGTTAAAATCAACAGATTTTATATTTTTAGTTGCAGAATTTGTAAGGAAGAAAGTAATTTGTAGTTAATTCTATTGTGCCTTGTGATAGCTGATTTTAGGTGCCTAGATATTTGGTTATATATTGTGTCTGAGTATCTGAGGGTTATTCTAGATAAAATAAACATTTAAATTGGCAAAATTAGTACAGCAATATACCCTCTTCTATGTGGGTGGCCTCATCTAATCTACTAGAGACCTGAATAGACTTAAAAGAATGAGTAATAAAGAAATCTTTCTCTGTTTGTATTTGAAGTGAGGTGTCAGTCTTCTGCATTTGGATTATGACTCTCACTGGAACTCAGATCATGAGCTCTCAGGAGAAAGCCTCAGTCTGGCCTTCAGACTCAGACTGGAACTATATAATTATAGGTCTCCAACTTGTCCAGTACAGATTTTGGACATCTTAGCCTCCATAACTGTATGAACCAATTCCCTTATAGTTAATGTATTTTTAAATGTCTCTATTTGTGTGTGCATACTATTAGTTTAGCTTCTCTAGAGACACCAGATTAATACTCCCATACAAGATACACCTGTTATACAGATAAGTTATTTGAATTCATGAAAAGTAAACTTTCATTTTTATGTACCAGCTACAAAGCTAACAGATAAAATTTTCAAATAATAGCTCTTATAATAGAATAAAATATCATGTACTTTGGACTGAATCATCTAAAATAAGAAGACTCCTCAGGAGAAAATTATACTATTAAGAGAAATTGAAGTTCTAAGAACAAGATACTATTTTTGTGATTATCAGATTTAATATTTTCTGAAGGGCTATGTTAATTCCCCACAGGAAGTTAGCAAAATTACAATCAAATCAAGCAGCCTGTATTGACAAGATAATTTTTAAAATAACATACGAAATTCAAAAGGTTAAGAAAATCAGTAACATAATCTTTAAAGAAGCACAAGTATTTGCTTCTCTAGTTGTTATCATTTACTACAAACCTGCAGCAATTAATGATATTTGCATAAGGATAGAGAAATAGATTGATGGAAAAGATGAGATTGTTCAGAAGCAAGACCATTTATACCCTTGGTTTACAACAAGTGACATTAGAGTAATGGAGAGTGTAGACAATGGAGAATTGGGGCAAAGTGGATGAATGATACTGAACAATTAAAGACACCTATATGGAAAAAAATCAACCTCAATCCCTACTTCATATTCAAAATACAAATCAATACTTGCAGGCTTTCATACCTCTTAACTAAACATATTTATTAAAGTTCTGATAATGTAAACATATATCTTTATGACCTTAGGTAGAAAAAAGACTTCTTAAATAGAACACATATGTTACTAATCATACAGGGAAGGGATAACACACTTTAACCACATTTAACTCAGATTCATCAAAAGCCACCTCAAAGAAGAAAAAAATTAACTTTCAGAAGTGGAGATGGATGTGACACATATAACAAAATTATTCATATCCAGAATATATGTAGGACACCTAAACCTTCAATAGGAAAAAAGGTATCAAAACCCTAATAGAAGAAGATGGGGGTATGCATAGGGGATACAGCTCAGTAGTAGAGTGTTTGCCTAGCATGAGCAAGGCCTGGGTTTGATCTATGTTGTACAAAATAAAGAAAAAAATACAAGCACTTCACATTTAAATAGCCAATATACATACGAAGGTGCTCTAACTCTTTAGGAAATAAGGAAATGCAACTCAGACAATATTGAAAACTATTATCCACTAACCAGTCAGCAAAATTATTATCAAATATTGATGATAATTTGGAGCAATAGGAACATTCTTACACTGCTGTTGGAGCATTAAATGGCACAAATTCACAATTTCATACATACGTGAGTCACATGAGATTCTATTCAGCAACAGATCACATATATGACAGTGATCCCATAAGATTATAATGAAGCTAGCCAGGTGCAGTGGTGCACACCTACAATTCGAGCTAATAGGAGGACTGAAGTTTTGAAACCAGCCTAGGCAGCTTAGCAAGACAATGTTTTAATTTTTTTAAGTAATAACAATAAAAGGCTGTACATGTAGCTTGGTGGTAGAGAATCCTTGGCTTTAATCCCTAGTACCACCAAAAAAGATTATAATCTAACTGAAAAAAATCCTTAATACATAATGAAGTCGTAGCTGTCTTGACATCAACATGATACTCATGTGTTTGTGGTGATCTTAGTATAAACAAACTTACAGTTCTTCCAGTCATATCAAAGTATAGCACATACAATTCTGAAAAGTGAATAACATTTGATAATTATAATGAGCATGTATGTTATTCATTTGTATATTTGTTCTCCCATACTTTTTTTTAATTTTGGAGTCTTGCTACTTATTTTAAAAGTGCATAACCAGGTGTGGTGTTATCCACATATAGTCACAGCATTTTGGAAAATGAGAAAGGGGGATTGCTAAAGCAAAAAGATTACTTTAATCCAGGGGATTGGTGACAGTCAAAGTAGGACCCCATCTCTTAAAAATCAAACATGGCAAGTTTACTATAAAATAATATGCAATAACAGGCCACAGTGGGCCACAGTATGTGATTATCTAATATTATCTATTTCTGTGTATGTATTCTTTATGATGTTCAAACAAGGACAAAATCACCTAACAATCTGTCAGAATGTGTCTTATCATGAACATATACATATATATTCTTTACAGTTAAGCATTTAATACAGTAGACATTGGTCAAATATGGATAATGCACATCTACAATGTAGCTCCACTGAATTGATACAGGCTCTAAAGAGTATAAAACACAGGCCAGAGTTAAAATATTTAGTATAAAAATGACAATTATCTTAATTTTTTTAATCCATCATGTGTTGCAATGATTATATATTTATTAGGCTGAATAAAATATATCATTAAAATCAACTTTATCTCTGTCTACTTAATTTTAAATGTAGCTTGGAAAAAATAAATTATATATATATATTTCACATTATATTCTATTACATATCACTATTTGAGAGACATTACTTACATGTATACTTGAAGACATGCACCAGGAAGATTGTAAGTAACATTATTAGTTATAATTCCCAAACTGGAAATTATTACTAGAGTGTAATAATATATTGTGGCATATTCATACAACATGTAGCAAAAAATAACATTAATAATAAAAACATGGATCTATCTTCAAAATATTATTAACATAATGAAGCCAGATTAAAAAAATAAAAACACATATGATTGAACTCATTCTAATCTCTTTAAAAAGTTCAAAATCAGACAAACCTAACTATGGTATTTAGGGACACCTTATTAGATGAGAAAATCATAAAAAAATCAGTGACTACCATAAAAGTGGGGTATCTTTTAAAGAGATATGCTGAGAAAATTGCTGACAGTGTGCTAACTTCAACACACACCATGCTCAGTGATGGTTAAATACTGGTGTTCTGTAAATTGTATATTTTTTATTTATATACATTTTCTGATTGGGTTACAATTCACCATAAAGAGGACTTAAAAAAGAATCATCAGGCACAAAAAAAAGAAGGGTAAAGTTATCAATAAAATAAGTCTAAATGGTCATTCTAGTACCCAGTTCCAAGAAAAAAGGACAATTTTCAAATTCTGTAAGGGTATAGCAGAATACACCCATAACACCAGGTTCTCAGAAGAAGAATGAGGTAGGAGGATCAAAATTCAAGGTCAGAATCAGAAACTCAGTGAGACTCTGTCTCAAAATTAAAAAAAAAAAAAGTAAAAATTAACAAAGAGTTTGGGATACAGCTCAAGGGTACAGTGCTCCTGAATTAAATGCACACACACACACACACACACACACACACACACAAACACAAATATAAACACTGTCACAGCTTCAGAGACAGAGAACCTCCTCCAAGACTGGGGGTTAGGGAGAAAAAAGAATGGATGATATACAAGTAGCAGTGAAATATTTCCAGATTTTAATAGTAATACTAAAAGCTAAACAACACTAATTTCCAAAACAGAATTCAACATTCAAACAAATTATCAATGACTTGTCATAGTAACATACTCCTATATACACCAAGGTAAAAAATCTTATCTCCCATATATTCTTTCTCATTAAGCTTATGTGGGTTCTGCTATTGTAAAATGAATATAAATATTAATAAAAGAAAAATCTGGAATATAAGAAATGAAGAAACCATTATGGGAGAATGGCCAAAAGAATGCCCAGAATGAAATGAAGGAAAATTACAGGATGAGAACTATTTAATAAACAAAAATATCACCAGTCCACATTTAGGTCAGAAAAATAGAAATATCACCAGTCCACATTCAGGTCAGAAGGCCCTGGAAGAAACTGTCTCAGAAAAGAAAATTGATACAACGACTGAGGGAACTAAAAATCTTGAGAGAATATTTGGAAAACTGGTAGAGAGTTTGAGAATCAAAACATAGAAAACTATACAAACAAGAAAACAAGGTAATTTTCTAATCAAAAACTTCCTCCAGAGCCAATCTTGAGCAACTTAAGAGGTATAATACCTCCAACTCTTAGCAGGCACTACAAACGTGCATGTGACAATGTCCCAAATAGCGTAAAACTGAATATAATCTAAAGTACTTCACCAAAAATTTCCCAAGGTTTTTAAAATGTTTCTGTGGGAATGTATATTAATTCTATTAAAAATATTAATAAATTAATAGAAATTGGTTTTATACTTCAAAAAAATGGTCAAATTTCTTACACACATTTTATAAGCAAAAGGTATACCACAATTGTTGAGTTCTACAATATAATATTTGCCAAGCACCTAGAAAACAAGCACAACATATGAATGCTACCTAATAGGACTAAAGCAAAGGACAAGGATTAGATGCTAGTCTTGGTTTTGCTCTAACATATCCTGAAGAAGAAACAAATATGTACCTGAACATGAAGATGATTTGTCAATACTACCTACACGTAAATACTATTTGCTACCACAAAGTAGTAATGGGCATATATTGCTTTATGTTTGCCAACAACATAGACCTACCTGGTAACTGAACTCACACTTCATGATAGAAGTACTATCTAAGCATTTCTCCCTTTGCCTTTAATTCAGGTCAGAGTTCATTACCACCACTCAGCACACTTCTACATTGATTTTGTCTCCTTACAGAATTGGACTACACATGTCAGAAGATCAGTTTAATACTTTAGAACCTGGTGCACCAATGAGATGACAATCATTCCACCCAGTGTTTTAAAAAGCATGGCTTAAAATTTGCCCTAAGGGAGCCAATGTCCACTTTTAAGAATCAGGACATTAGAAAATCTGAAATTCGGAATGCCTGAGAAAATGTTTTTACCTTTAAAACACACTACTGCATTCATTTTCTAGGAACTTAATGTATGAAGAATTATATTCCAGGTGCAGTCTTTTTCTCTCCTGAATCCCTCCTGGGGACAACATATGGATCGCAGCAGAGTTTGAGAAAGGACTGCGACCTGAATCCAGTTTTATGACCACAACCAACCCTTCCTTCCAGGACCCGCCAAAAAATCAAAACAAATCAAAACATACCAAATCGAGAAAATGCCCTCCAGGACCAACAGGCAGCAGAGTCCCTGCCGCCAGCCACAGGGACATGGCTGAGCCTTGGCTGAGAGCAGGGAGGACCCTGCTTCCTGTATGACTTCAGGGACGGACAGGCACCCCGCCCTCTGTGGGCCAGCCAGGTCCCTCCCCCAGGTCTCTGGTGGCTGCCGGCCCAGCACTAACCTTCTGGAGCCCCAGGACCAGCAACCCCCACCATTTCTGATGGTTCTCTTTGCTGAAGCTTTCCGACCTCCGCTGCACCAGTTGCATGGCCAAGGTACCCACAGTGGAGCTGGGGCAGCCCGTGGGCCAAGCCGGGCCAGGATGGTGGCCAAGCCGCGGCAGGCCGGTGGCCAAACAGGCAGAGCGCAGGCCACATGTGTCGCAGGCCACCGCCTCCAGCCTGGGTCGTGACTGTGGCCAAGGAGTTCAGGGCTTCTTCCTGCGCCCAACTGGCCCTCGCCTCCCAGGAAGCACGGGAACCCTGAACTCCAGCCGCCTGCAGGGCCCTCTATTATGCGGAGCTGGGTTTCTCTGACTCCTGCTTTTTCTGGGCCCCTAGCCCCACCAGTGTCCCTCGGACTTCACCTCCTTTCTTATTCCGCTGCAGGCCACGGCGGGCTGTGGGTGGAAGCAGCAGCTCCTCTGCTCCTATCCCTTTCCCTGCACTCCAGACAGGCAATGGCCCACCTGCGTCACCTCTAGAGGGCCAATGCCACAGACTGAACGCGCAGAGGGCAGGAGCATGCCACCAGGACATGCACAGCATGAACCCCCCTTGGGCAGCCACCCAGAGCTTTGGGGAGAAGCCAAGCTCCAGGGCGCAGATGCAGAGACTCAGCCCACGCTGCCTGGAGAGGCCCCACATGGAGCATACCTGCAACAGAGCGAACCAGGCTGTGGCCAGACTGAGTGTGGCTGTGTATTCGGCCTCTGGGGAACTTTTCAGGGACTGTTTCAGACTCAAGGAGGATAAGTGCTCTGGGCCCCATGGCCAGTTCTGCTGTGGTGTGAACTGGTCAATATAATCAATGCCATAGGCATAGGTTATAGACTATAGGAATAAGATAAGATGATATAGAGAAGGAACGGTAAGACATAAATTCATAGACAAGTTCAAAGGAGTAAGCCTTAGTAGTGAAATCATGTAACTATAATACATAGCATTTAAACCAAAGGATATGCTCCAACAAGAGAGGCTTAATTTAAGACTTATGTTTCAATTCCAAGATCTGGTGGCCCCTTGGTTTGGGCCTTTGTGAAAGGTGGCACATTATTAAGGGAGAAAATATTGAAGGGATTTCTCCCACCTCAAGTAAAAGGAGAATATAGAGGGGAGGGAGGAGGAAAAGGTGGAGGAGGAGGAGATGATGATGATGATGATGATGATGATGATGATGGAGGAGGAGATTGGTATTTCCCAATCTATTTTTCAAACCATGCTTCCAAACACCTCAGGACTTTTTACTAGGCCTCATCTCCTGAAGATTTGTTACAATTCCCTGTACCACCCTCGGACCAAGATTTTGTATTACACAGAACTTTTGGGAACACTTATCCAAATTTTAAGTCAAGATTACTAAACTCTTGAGTAAAAAATAATTATGATATTTCTAAAGTTTGAAGCTAACACAGAGCCAGATGCTGGATCATGTAGAAACATTATTACATAGAAATGTACAGATCAGGCATATAAATGTTAAAAGCTTCTCTTCATTAATTTAAGCATCTGTGAACAATCTCTGAAGAGTAGTAGTTTTTCCACTCAATGAATAGAAATCTCAAGGAAAATTTCTCTTTCAGACAATATAGGTATGGAGAAACAATATAGGTATGGATATGTGTCCTGAGGGCCATTGCAAGTGAGTAATCTGTACATTTCCGTTTTGGTGATGGAGTGTTCTGTGTACTTTGCCAGTAGAATGTCTAACACCATGAATCCCACCTTCATTTCCTCAGATCCTAATCTTTTTGTGCAACCAATTCTTTAGTGAATGCTCAAAAAGGGCATATATTATTAAAGCCTGCATCCAAAGATCACTGTGAGAAGTGAAATAGGCAAGTGCTCTGGATATGACTTGAGATAATAGTAAATAGCAACACAGTGTATTCTTCACAGTTAGGATGGTGATTGTGATAATCATGATTTATGAAATTTCTCTGTATAATTATGATAACAGATTATTGTTTGGCTGCATAAGAATAACATCTTATTTTGGAGCACATTGCGATTGTTTTGTTACACAATTCTGTACAAATATTATTCAGAGCTTTATCCAATTTTGAATTTTATGAGTAGCTGAGACTAATATTTATATACCAATCTTTTTGGGCTGATCAAGTGGCCAAACTTTGATCCAGTCTTCTTGCTTCCTTCCCAGGAGACAATCAGAGGAATAGGAAACACTAGGAAGTGTAGAGTGGAAAAGAGGACATTAGAAGCAGCCCTGCACAGGGGCTATGTCCAGTCTCCTGGGCCACTGTATGGGAAAGGGACATGCCTGAATGAATATGGAAGTCCTATTTAATAATGGGCATGAAAAAAAGTAAAGAGTGTAAGGTAACTTGGTGATAGGGAGTAAGGAAAATAAGACCTAGAAACATACTAGAGCTACACCATGAAAGGTCTTGAATGCCTGCTGGAAAGGGTGTTATTCAGGCAAGGGGTCTCACTGAAGGTCCATGAGCCAGGGAGGCTTAGAGGAAGGTTGTTTCAGAAGGGAATATTAAGGGAACTTGTGAGTGGACAGGAGTAGTGATGGGAAGAACTACTTCAAGCCAAAAAGTTTCTGCATGTGGCTTTTCTGGTGATGAAGCCCCACAACAACCACTGCTGAGTTTCTAGTTCCTGGACTTGAAGAGATATTCTGATGTCATTGACCTTGTGATGTGGAGAAGTGAAACTAAAGTATATAGATAGTTGTGGCTTCATGGGAAAAGTACTGGGACAAGGATTGGAGAGACCTGGCTGGGAGTGTCCTGAGTTGGAAGATTTCCCTCTCCTAGGTTGTTTTTTTTTTCCATCTGGTAAAACAAAGCAAGCGAGATGTATTAGGTTGAGCATTTTACTCCAAACTAGGAGCACTAGGAAAGACTTAAAATACAGCTTCAAGGGGTCTGTAAATTCCTGAAGTTGCATAAAATTTGGTCTATAGCTTTCCCAGTTTCTTTGCTCCACTGAAATGCCCTCTGCTGGAGGTGAGCCTTCTTCCCCGATTTTCCATGAATTTTATGTGCTCTTCCCATAGCACAGATCACACCCAGTATTGATGTTTTTTAACTCCTCAGAGACCATAATCCCTTCTCAGTAGGTGTACCTGTTTGCCCCCACTTCTGACTTTAGAGCTCATATACACATGTGTGTGAATCTGTAAATTTAGGGATGGAATTGAGTTCTGTCTAGGTAGGTGCTATGAGCATCCCTTTCTCTTTCCATTTGTTCCCTTTTAGCTCTTTTTCTGGTTTGCTGTATACAAATGAATATTGCTCTGTAGTTCTAGAATAATGAAGTAACTGAATTTTGTAGGCCAAGCAGAAATTGCTTAGGGACCTCTTGCTAGTTGATTTTAAATTGCATTCTCATTTATCACTCTATTTAATTAAGTGGTAGTTCATTCTCAGGACCCTCATCCTAAGAATCTTCCTCAATATCATATTTATTTCACTCTTGAATCTCCTAACATTTGGAGAAATAAAATGTTATTATCTTTTCCTAAAAAGTAAACTTAGGGCCTTTGTGTCTGCTGCTGCCCTTTGGAGCCACTTAGTGGTCATACATTTCCATGCAGTTTGCCTTCAGCTGCTGTAATTAAGCTGGAAAGGCCTTCAGTTTTTTATGCTTCATCACTAGCTTGGAGTCAAAAAATGAACATGTTTGAAAACACGCAATCTCACAGGTTGTCACTCAGCTCTTCTGAAGTCATTATTTCTTTCCTCTTTTGAACTATCATGCCTTCCATGGACAAGTCCTTCAGAACTGAATAGGGTATGGCCCCTTCCCTTGAGGAAGTTAGAGTCTAGCATGAAGAAAAATAAGTAATTAAACTATTATAGATAAAAGTTCTTGTAGGTATGCAGAAATAATTAAACTCCTTGTTATTATGCAGGTAAAACTATAAATCCCTCCATGATGTGTCTGACAATTTGTGCCTTAGGTTTAGTAAGTTAGCCAGGAACTTTTCTTCACTAAAAAGGGAGTGGTGTGGCAATGATTTAGCAACTATGAAATGATGAATCCACAAGGAGAAGGATGCCCTTGGGGAGCACAATAGAGTCACTGATTTATGCTGCATTGGCAAAGAGGTTTAGGTAGGAGCCTCCATTGAAAAGAGATCTATGTGAGAGGAACCTGTTTAGATGAGTAATTCAGAACCTTGGTCCTGCAAGTCTCTGCCTCATGTGTAAAATCTTCTTACATCCAGAAGTCACAAAGAATTAGAGACAAACCCTTTAAAACCCTTGTATGAGTATCAAAACTACCATAGTCTTAACTGCATCACAGGCACTGTGCTAAATTGTTTACTTATGCTCTTATTTAACCTATGTGATAACTCTAGATTTCTAGTATTTTTATCCTTCATTTTACAGATGAGGAAATTAAAACTCATAATGATCAGATAAATTCCCTTCTACATGTACAGCCCTTAAGTGATATCACCAGAACTAAACTACAGGTCTATCTGCTATCCTCCTGGTGAATGGGAGATTACAAGTAAATCTAATACCAAGAGATGTGTATAATGTCATTTTAATGATAGAAAAAAATGCCCAGGTGAAAGAGAGAGAGCTCAAGCCTTTAGCCACACAATGAGTTATTTGCTGATCTTTTCAGAAATGTAGCTAGGATTCTACCTCTTAGTCATTTCTTCTGCTACCTACAGACTTTCATGGTTTTAGCAGGAAGCTGGCTCATTTTTCCCCTGGTAATTGTTTCATTGTGTTACCAGGAGGTAAGTTCACCATTTTCAGATGAACTAAGTGCCACAGTGCCTCTGAGTGCAACCCAGAGGGAGATCCAGTGCCTGTCTACGACAAAATGTCCTGCAGATTCCTGGGAATGAGTCAGAAATGGCTAAGGTATTTGCCTTACTTGGTTCATGAACTCAATAGTTCTCAATTTATCTTGTTCAATGTGAGTGTGGAGAGTGAATGTGAGAACTCTTGGTGAAATCCTTTTTTATATTTAATTTAGAGACAGGGTCTCACTGAAGTGCTTTACTGAATGAAGCATTACCCTATTTCACTCTGGAAATTTATAGTGTCTGGTGAATAGGGCACAATTCCCAGGCTAGTGTTTGATGTCTTTCACCATTCTCAGCTTTCTATTTTTATTTTCCTTCCAGCAATCGTCAATTCCCTTCTGCTGGGGAACAGAAGATTTCACAGACATACTCCTTCTCATCCCTAAGGGTACAACTACAGAAGCGATTTGCTATATCTAGAGTGCCTAATTTGTTTGTTTCTCATAAATGTTGTCCATCATCTAATAACATTCTTCAAATATTACTATTAAGTACCAAAAAAGACATTCAAATGTTTCTTCAACATTATATGTATTTCTCTATCATTTATTCCACAAATATAATTCAGTGCTAACTCTGTGCAAGTAATTATGCTTGGCATTAAATGTCAATATATAGTTCACATTGGAATTATGATGGAAGCCAGAAATGGTGGCATACACCTGTAATCCTAGCAGCTCAGTAGCCTGACACAGGAGGATCACAAGCTCAAAGCTAGCCTCAGCAAAGTGAGGCACTAAGTAACTCAGTGAGACAAAGTCTCTAAAAAAGATAAAATATGGCTTAGGGGATGTGGCTTGGAGGTTGAGTGGCTCTGAGTTCAATCCTGCCTCATCTCCAAATATCCCCAGGACAGAAATATCAAATCACCCTTTTTAGTGAAGCACTATAACTCTCTTTATTCCTGTCAAGTGTCTTGTCAGAGTGATACTGTTGGTGTATGAATGCCAAAGGATCCTGGCTTTGATTTTTTCTTTCTCTTCCCCTTAATCAGATTTCCCTGTTCTTTCATACATGACCTTGTCTTTCACCTTTAAAACAGCAGAACTCTTCCTGTTCCTGAAAATAGTCAGCAATGGCAAGCCCTTGGGACATGGCCCGCTGTTTGTGGTTTAATGGCTTTAATATTATGTTCATAGGAAAGGAACTGGGAAACTGTGTGGTGGAAATTTGATCAAATTTGGGGGAAAAAAAAGCAAATGAAGTTTTCAGAGCCAATCCTACAGAGATGGGTAGAGTCTGTAAACAAGTCAAGATGGCGCCTGGCATTTTGCCAGAGGGAGTAGTTTGTGAAGTAACACCAACAAGCTATTAAGCATGGACATTCCTTATTGGCTAACTGCTGTATCTAGTTTATGTTAATTAAGATAAGCTGTGTGTAATGTATATATACCCCTCTTGTCGTACAATAAATGGCTGCCACTCAATGTATACATGTTTTTTGTCACCTCCCAGTTATGTTGCTGCAGCCAGACTGCAGCAAGAGATGAATTCCACTCACAAATAGAAAAAGCACTCACTTGGTGGTGCAATAATGTATTTACTGATTCCCATTCCTATAACCAAAACACTGCCTTTTGTTCTTAGAATGCTACACAAAATTTAAAGAGAGAAAGCAGGATGGCTATACGTTTAGTTGGTAGTTTCACAACCCTGTGTGGCCACTGTGATGATGACATTGATGATGGTGATGATGTCAATGATGATGATTTGCATTCTGATTACAAAAAAAGTGGTTCAAACAGGTTGAGACTTTTTTTTCTTATCAGGGATTGAACTAAGGGGTGTCTAAATGCTGAGACACATCTGTGTAGGGCCACATTAAGTTGCTGAGGCTAGCCTTGAACTTACAACTCTCCTGCCTCAGACTCCCAAGTCAACTTGCCAGCCCCTGAGAAGGGGACATACTGGTTTTCCCTGTTCTCTCCTTGAGAAGATAAAACAGACATGCTATCCCTCTTCTCCCTCTGAGAGACAGAAAAACAGCTTGCCTGTCTTTTTTTCCCAAGAAACAAACTTGCTTTCTCTAAGATCAATGGATGCTTACTATATCAGTCAAGATTAAAGCCACCCCTAGTGTGCGGCCACGATTCTAGCGTATAAAATGTTACATTCAAGGAGGATTTGGGGCTTCTCTCCACCCTTACTGCTGCTGTCACTCTCTTTTTTGCAGAACAGCCTTGTCAGCTCCTGATAATAAACCAGCTTCTTATCCCAGGTGTGTGTGATTAGTCCTGCACAACCATTGTATCTGGTTTTCAAGCTCTTAGAAAGTGGCTGCTATTACATAGAGATGTATATATGAGTTATATCCATACATTAACTTTCCTCTGTATTCCTATGCTGTTAAAAATATTATTCTTCCTTCACATTCAAATTCACATGTTAGCTCCTCATTGAAGGTTTCCATGACCTTTCAAAAGTAGGAAAACCTGGGCCCCAGAGTCTGGCAGTGTGGTCTATCTTGCTGACTTTTTTCAGGGCTCATTCTTTTGGGCCTCCAGTTGCCCAAGTGCACCTAGATGAGGTTGGGCTGGGGAGGCTCCCAGGACCAATCCGGCCTGGCAGTTGACCCTTTCATTTTTACCATGGAGTGGGCTCTTGATGCTGAGCACGAGACCAAGTCCTTTAGCACTCACTCCTGCATTTTCATTTTCTCTCCCTTCTCCAGGACCAGCCTTGATTTTCCTTGCTGGCCTTCTATGAATCTGTACAGAATGGAGCCAGAGCTAGATAGCTCCCATACCATCTCACTAGGGGTAAGATCTACAGAGTGTGTGCCCATCAGGTAAGAGGACAACAAGGGGCAACTTGGGGTGAATTTTATAATAGTAAACTTCCTGAGCAGGGAATTGGATACAACTCATTCTTTGGGGGGTTGCAACTTCAGTCACCTAGAAGGCTGTGGATTAGCTGCCCAAGGGTCAGGTGCCATCATTTGTGCTGGAGATGGAGCTTGCTTCATTCACCAATATATATTTATTAAGCACCCTACCATGTGCTAGAACACGAGTCATCTTTTAAGTGTACACTGGTGAACAACAAAGGTTTTACTCCTTTGATTTTCATGCCCATCGAGAATTGGCGAGAAAAGTTTCTGAGTTATCACAGCTGTGTGGAAGAGGGGGCTGGGGGTCACACACCTTTTCTGTCGCCGATCTCACTGCCCTTTAGATCCACCAAAAGTTGATGAAGTAGATTTTTCCAAGATGATGACCTCCTGTTTCCTCATGTCCAGTGAGGAGGAGGGAACTGGGCTATTTCTCTCCTAAGTCCAAACATCAGTCCTGGGTCTGGTGCCCTGTGGAGACGCAGTTCACAGTCTGGTGTGCTTTATCTCCATAGGATCTGAGACTCTGCATCTCTACACTGCCAGATCTCTGCAGGGCTCAATTCCTCCCATGTGTGGCGAGTTGCTGTTCTGCGGGCAGGGTTCTGCGCATGGAGGAACTCGGAATTTCTCGAGTTATGGACTGCGTTTTTGACCTGCCGCTGTTTAAATTCCTGTCACAGGCTCCATGAAGCTTAAATTTGTAGGTGGGGGCTCCTATGAGGGGGAGCGTCTGTTCACTAAATCAGGGTCATGCCAGCAACGAGTTCTCCTCTAATCCTCCATCCAAGAGTAGTTTGTTGAAATCAAACCTGCCTGTTGTTCTTAGAGGAGAAGACCCTTGTGGCTCATCCAGTGGTGTTTGTGTCATGTAGCCCCTAAACTCACATCTACCAATGCCTGAGCAGTTGAGTCTGATTTGCCATCAAGCATGAAAGAAAAGGCCAAGGTGATTGTGACCACTCTGCATTCCATGCCTGTGGGAATTGAAGTGCCCTATAGGAACAGTCCCCTAGGTCTAAAATGTGTATTGACTAAATAGATCAGGGGTTAGATTCTGAAGGCTGACCCTCAGGTGGCACCTACCAATTCATGGTCCAGTGACCCTTGTGGTGTGTGAGAGGAAGTGGGCATCTGCAGACCCAGTGGCTAAATAGGGGCATGCAGTCCCTCAGAAAAGCTGATCCCTACTCCATTGCTCTGCCTCTAGGCTCAGATGTGGCCTGGACCAGTGCTTGAAACAGCAATGCTTCCTCTTTCTTAGGAGAGTCATCCCTGGAAGGTGAGAAGATGAGATGGAAAAGTCACTATACTTTGGGATTTTATGGCTTTACTAATAAAGTGCATGTGTAGAAAAATTCAGAGAGAAATCATAGGAATCTAACAGTGTCATGTCTACCCTGGAGCCATAGGACATGATCCTGTCTTGCCTAAATTTCCCCTACTGGGAAAAATATTAAAAGCAGAATGACTGAATTGATAAGGTAATCTATGTAAAAGAAGGAACGAACCCAGCCATATGCTCAAAACTTATAAATCAACCTTTATTATAGACACTTCAATGCCATTTGTTAGACACTTCAATATTTTACATGATTTTCAATGTACATTGTACCAAAATTTCTATAACTAAGTAACTATGTACATAAAAGTAATACTTCCTGTTTCACTTTGCCTCTCAGAAGCAGCAGATTCACATATTTTGTGAAAGTAACATTAATAAGTTAACTGTTGAGGACCAAACTCTAAATGTGCTTACCTTCTGAAACAATGATAACCTCTGATCGGAACATGTTACACAGGTAGCCATTTGGCTAATATCTCCCCTTCAGCTTTTTGGCTAAAGAAATGTACTTTGAGATTTTTTTAAGGACCTTATTTGTTTCAATGTAATTTTCAGTGAATTGGCACTCATAAGATGGTTAGCTACAGGTCTCAAAGTGAAAACTCACCCAGGTCTAGGGCTAAATCTTACGTAGTCCACACCCAGTTCCATCTGGGTGAGGGAAGGGTGCAGAATTAAAATGTCACTATTGAAAAATGCACAGCTCCCAACACCAGCAGCCTTTGCCTTAATAAAAAGCCTCAGCTAACAATCCAGCAACATGAACAAGACCACATTTGCTTTTAACAAAAAGTGAGGTTCAGAGAAGGAAGAAAGACTAACTGTTCTGACCCATGGTGTGTGTGGTGGATTAGCAACATTCACTCCATCTATCCCTAGGCACCACTGCAAGGGTGAAGTGGAGATTCTCCTCCATCAGGCTGACTGGGCTCCTGGCCATGCAGTGCACTTGGCTGTGTGCTGTCTGCTGTCTGTGGATGTGGGCTGAGAATTTTGGGCATGCTCCTTGGAGTAACTGTCCATGTCAGCATTGCAGTCACTGCACACCAGAAGGCCACTGGGTTTTGAAGGAGAGAGCAAGCCAGATCAGAACCACTTCTAGCTCATCTCCATCCCCGCACAGGCCACCCACTCAGACCCATGTGAGGTCCCGCTCCCCCACCAAACATCTTCACAGAAAAGTCTGGGGACATGCCACATTGTTAGTGGAGATGAGTCTTTCATGCTCACATGCCCATGATCAAGCAAATCTCGTACTTAGAGAATGTACATTACTTTGATCACAGCCAAAAAAAAAAAAGAAAGAAAGAAAGAAAGAAAAAGAAAACAAAAGCAAACCCCAACAGTTGAATTAGGTACCATGCAGGGTTAAGAGTTTTCTGAAAAACTAGAAATTTAACCTCAAAACAGCCTTGGTGAACAGATACTAAATCTCTCTATGTTGCTTATTATTCTGGAAAATTCTTGCTCTGGTTTACTGTACTATAAATAGTATCTAAGAGACACACTCTTCTAGAATTAAAAGGACACCAGGCCAGACCTTCTTGTTTATATACTAAATACCAAATTCAGAGAGAGTACTAGATGGAAATGTAGGAATCTCCCCTCTTCATTTAGTAAGTAGGTCAACCCAGATTTTGATTTCAAAAAGGCACTGCTTTTCCTGATGAAAGCATCACCTACCCATCTCAGGTGGACCAGGTGTCCCAGTAGCTTTCACTGTCAATTTTCCAGGGTCCTTTACTGTACCTAACACAGAGCTTGGGCTGCCTGCATGTGATACTGTGAATATCAACCTCTGGGAAAAGGCCTGAATCTCTCAGACACACAATTGGAACAGACTCCCCAGTTTAGAAACTGCTTAGGAAGTCTCAATAAGCCTTAGGAACAGAATGGACAGAGTTGATGCTACAATCTTTCTATCAAAGATGGGTTATTACTGTGCAACCACAAAGCTGGAAATGGGCCTGTTTTCTAGTAACATTTTCCCAGCAAGCAGTCCTTCAGCATCTGCAACCATGTTAGAGGAGCAGCTCTCACAGGCTCAGCCTTCAGCCCAGCAAGCGCTCATAACTTCCACCAACTGAAACAACGACCTCTGTAGAGTGCTCTCCCTGTGACACTGAAATACAGAGTATATCTGGGTACTGCCCCTGGACTCTCATCCCTTGGTATCCATGAGGGGCTGGTGCCAGAGCCCCATGCAGATACCAAAATCTAGGGATGCTCTAGTCCCTTGTATACAATGACACATCATTTGCACATTACGTACATATATCATCCCATATAAGTTACCTCTATATTAATCATCATGATTAGTAAAATGTAACTATATACATAGCTGTTGGACTGTATTCTTAGGGAATAATGATAAGGAAAAGAAGGCTACATGTTCGTGCAGCTCCTCTGCCCTGAATATTTCTAGTGTGTAGGTACTAGAATCCACAGACACAAACAGCCAACTGTGCAAGCAGTGGCTTGGATTCAGGGCCTGGGTTGTCCCTTGCAACTGTTTTTACAGCAGTCCTACCTTATCCCGACTGGGAGACGCATTAGTAATACCAGGCAGTGACTTTCCTGAGACACAGAATGTTAAAACCTCTGCAGAATTTGACAGACCAGGACTGAGCCAAAGAGCAGAGGCCTTGGCAGGGCAGCCACCTTTTTCACCTGATGCTGCCCATCTAATGCCAGATGCCTGTCTTGTGAGGAGCCTAAGCAACTCAGTGAGACCCTGTCTCTAAATAAAATATTAAAACAGGCTGGGAATGTGGCTCAGTGGTTAAGCTCCCCGGAGTACAATCCCCAGTACCAATAACAGAAAGAAAGAAATGAGACTCATTTCACATACACATTCACACACAGTCACTGTCATGATAAGGAAAGACCCAAATGGAAGGAAGAGATAGAAATGGTGAATATATTTGTAGAAAAGCCAAAACATGTACGCATACATATTTCAATACATAGACGAAAAATTAGGAAAAGATGTACTTCACAGGCCCCCAAAATGAAGTAGGGCTTCTACTTTTGACTTTCTGCATTTCTGAAATATCAGATTTTCTTTGAACCAACATAAGTTGTCTCTCAGTATTTGTGTAGGTTTGGCTCCATGACCCTCCTAACCCATTACCAAAATCTGTGGAAGCTCAACACTCACATAAAATGGGATAGACTTTGCATAGGACCTACCTACAACCTCCCATATAATTTAAATCATCTCCAGACTACTTATAAACATCCAATAGAGTGCCTACACAATACTTCACTTGTGTTCATTTAGGGTGTTATGTAGGATGTAGTCATTTCAAGTTTTGCTTTTGGGGAGTTTCTAGAATTTTTGATTTTGAGGAGTTTCTGGAATTTTTGCTTTCTAATTATTTTTATTCTTTTTTAATCTCTGGAGGCAATTTTCTCAGAGGTCTGACATCTCTTAATCTTAAAGCAGTTTTGAGGGCAGGTAGGGGCCAAATCCGTTCCAGTTTCAAGACGTTTGTTGGATACTCAGTATCAAGGCATCAATAATTATTGGTTCCACCAGTATAATTAGAGGAGCAGAACAATCAGTTCTTCCCCCAAATCCCAGAAAGCATCTCCAGTTGTGGGTGCTCTCAAGATCTGGGAAGAATGTAGAGACACTGTGAGGAGCCTTGCGTTACAGGGCAGGACCATGGTGCGGGTGGTGAAGGGCCTGGCCAAGGGTAGAGGGACTAAGATTTGCAAGAATCTGAGGCAGGGCCACACTCCTCAAGAATCCTCATCCCAGCCCCACTACCATGAATCAGGCGATTCGGGGCACGTGCAAGGCAACACCTACCTCAACAGCTCCTAAGAAGCGGCTCAGGCAGCAGGCGGAGGGGCGGTGACCGCAGCGGCAACAGGCGGTGGCGGCAGCAGGAGGAGCAGCAGAGGTGGCAGGAAGCAGGACTGAGGGAGGCGGGGCCTTGGCAGCCAGGGCAGCCGCAGGATGCGGGCTGCTGGCAAGTGGGGCGGCAGCGGCTGAAGGCTGGGAGGAGGCAGCAGCTGCAGGTGGAGCAGCGGTGGTTTAGGCTTCGGCAGCAGCAGCGGGCGCGGGATCATGTGGAGCGGCGGCGGCACGCGAGGCTGCGGAGGCAGCATTGGCGGCAGGAGGGGCGATAGTTCCAGGGGCGGGAGGCGAGACAAAGGTTGCAGCAGGCGAGGCGGAGGAGGTGGCGGGAGGCGGGGCCTTGGCAGCCGGGGCAGCCGCAGGATGCGGGGCGCTGGCAAGTGAGAAGGCGGCAGCTGAAGGCGGGGAGGAGGCAGCAGTGGCGGGCGCGGGTTCATGTGGAGCGGCGGTGGCGGCACCGGAGGCTGAGGAGGCAGATTGGCGGCAGGTGGGGCGGTAGTTTCAGTGGCGGGAGGCGAGGCAAAGGTAGCAGCAGGCGGGGCCGCGGTGGCAGAACTGGAGTCGGTGGCAGGCTGGGCGTCGGTGGCAGCAGGCAGCGAGGTACCACAGCTGCAGGCAGCGGGGCGTGGGCGTCAGGCGGCCTGGCGTCTGCAGCAGGAGGCGGGACGTCCGCAGCAGGAGGCGGGGCGTCGGCAGCAGGGCTTCCTTGGTGGTGGCGTGCAGGGCTTCATCTGTAGTGACAGGTGGATAGGCAGCAGCCAAGGCAGGCCGGTCAGAAGCAGCGTCAGTGGCGGCAAGTGGGTCGGAGGTGATTGTGGAGGCAGTCGGGTGGGAGGCAGAGGCAGCTGCGGCAGGCAGGTCAGAGGCATTGGCGGCAGCAACAGTGGGAGTGGCGGTTGCGGTGGCGGCAGGCCTGTGGGTAGGTGGGGCGCTGTGGCACTGCTTGTTCTGTCCTGGTCTGTCAGGGCACAGGCGGTGATGTTCTGGTTTCTGCCACCGTGTCCCTGCAGTATGGGGTGGAGGAGACCCCCTGACATGTAGTTCCGACTGAGTGGATTGGTTCCCAAAGGACTTCTTCTCTGGTTGACAGAAGGATGAGGTGACGGCCCTGGCCCGCTAACAGCTCACAGCTGAGGATTCCGCTCTTGGGGAAGCTGCACAGCCGCAAGTGCTCTGTTCAGAGGGTGAGTTGGTGGTGTTGGGTCTTTCTGTCGTCCCTTGGCTCCCCTCCAGTGTCCCAGGTGGCCGCTACCTGGAGGCACAGAGGAGGGTGATGGTCACGCTGGCCTACACCTGGGTCACAGCGCACTTTCTCTCACACTCCCACAAGTGGGCATGGAGCCAAATGCACGGGGATCCCAAACTTTTGCAAAACTGACTGGAGACAGACCGAAACCTCCCATGGGGACACAGGCCCTGGGACACTGACGAGGGGAAACACACTCTCCAGATCTCACAAGCAGAACTTGTTGGATTCCATCTCCTGCCCTTGCTTGCTTTAGGTGACCTGAGTTTGCAGGGATTCCCAGCCAAGCCCTAGGGAGCAGGGTCCAAAAGGGTTGTGAGTAAGGCACCAGGTATTTAAATACTTTACTACTCCAGAAGAGTCTTGGCTCCAACACTTTTGGAAATTGGGTACTGTCACTCCATCTACTTAAATCCTAGTGACATGATGAGTGTAGTTACTGGTGGTATTCGCCTTGTAGATTGTAATTAGAAACATCTTTGAAAACTTTGAAAATGTTTTGCAGATACATATTTGTCAATTTGTTTTCACTTTGCGTCTGTCAGAAACGAATGGAGGACTATCTACTATTAGGTAAAGAGGAAAATAAAGGCAAAGTTGACTTTTTTTTATTGTTGGTTGTTCAAAACATTACATAGTTCTTGATATATAATATTTCACACTTTGATTCAAGTGGGTTATGAACTCAAATTTTTACCCCATATACAGATTGCAGAATCACATCAGTTACACTTTCATTGATTTATATATTGGCATACTAGTGTCTGTTGTATTATGCTGCCTTTCCTATCCTTTACGATCTCCCCCTCCCCTCCCCTCCCCTTCCCTCTTCTCTCTCTACCCCCTCTACTGTAATTCATTTCTCCCCCTTGTATTATTTTTCCTTTCCCCTCGCTTCCTCTTGTAAGTAATTTTGTATAACCCTCATTACACACAGAACAAACTTCTAAACTATTATTGTGCACACCTAGTATTTCCCCCTTTCAACTCTGTTGAAAAAGTCTATGCAAGAAAAAGTCTGTGTGATATTTTATAGTTGTCATGTTTTTTAAAAGTACCCTCTTGAATTTGCTTTTTACTGTGTTTTATTTACTTTGCTTCTCACCTCTACAAAGGCTTGGGTGTATTTATGATAGGTTTTTAGCAAACTGATTCTAGCTCCTCCCATTTGTTACAAAACCTTGGAAATCATTTTCTTTTCTACAGTGTTACAGTGAGGCAAATTAATTTAATGTTATGACTGTATGGATTGTGAATATTGTAATTCTTATTATTTGCATTTACTATTTCTTTTCTCAAGAGAATTGCCTATCTAACCTGTCAGCTCCCACAAGTCCCCCTTATGTTTTGGACATTTTCTGTATAATTATATTCCTTGTTTATTTTGTCCACAACAGTGCAAACTTAATGAGGGAAGATTTCTTGTTTATTATTCCGCAGAGCCTGGGGTAGGCATTGGAGTAATTTTTGAATGACCAAACTTCTGGAAATTTTGCTACAAAAGTTTCATTAAATTATATTAGAGTTGAGCAAGTTTAAATCCCCAATAAAAGCAAACAAACAAATCCAAAAAATAACCTCCAAACAACAACAACAACAATGTGGGTACAATAGAGTGCTAAAGCTAGTAATGAGTATGTTGCAGAGAAAATAGCATAAAATATTTCAGCTTTAATATAGATTGAATGGAAAATGATTTAGTGTTTTCCTGAGCTCTAAGTAAAAAGATAGTACCAATGCATTTATAAACATTAAGTATTTATCTTAGATTGTTTGTTTGTTTGTTTGTTTGTTTATGCCAAAAGATCAAGTTTTCTAATGGTAATCCAGGATGGAGTTTTAAATTTAAATTCTGAAGTTGAAGACACATAACATTTTTTTTTCTCCTAGCAGGTAGTGTTTTATAAGATGTTACCCATTCTATTTGGAGAGCACCAACAAGATTTATAAAGATGACATTTCCAATAGCTACTTTGTGAATTTCCAAATTTGGGATTTTTCTGGGCCGATGGACTTTTTTGACCCAACCTTTGACAGCGAGATTATATTCAGGGGAACAAGAACATTGATATATGTTATTGATGCACAGATAGTTAGAAATAATTATGTTTACTTGTCTTCCCTGGTGGCAAAAATATGTAGAAACAATGGAAAATTGTTCATCTTATTTTCATTTGTTTGCATCTCATTTCTTTACCACCAGATTCCATAACAGTATTTGATGCAATTGCAGAGGTGCTTTTGGAACAGGCATGTCTTTGTAATTTGAAAGAATCATTTGGTTAGGAGGTTTACTTTACATCCTGAGCCCTAGTTAATGAACACTTAGCATTGGCTTTCCAGTAAATTTTGCTACACATTACTATTAGCTATTATAGTAGTACTACAACTAATCAAAAAGATCCTGTCAGTGCCCATAAGATGGACTATGAGAAAAAACTGAGTCAATATATACTAGAGTGATTAGTTTCCTTGAGTGTCCAAATTGAATTTAGTCCAACAAGCATTTTTTGAGGGCCTACTGTGTGCCAGAACGTCAGATGAATGGTACTTGTCCCTATTCCTAAGAATCTTACTTTTCATAGCTGATATATTATTTAGGAATGCATTCTGAGTAGTAGACCATATATTGGGAACTTTCACATACATGATCTAATTTAATCTTCACAACATTGTGAAGTTAATATTGTAATTCCTGTTTTTTAGATGAGTAAACAGAAATTGCAGAGTTGAAGCAACTTGTTTAAAGTCACACATCTATTAAATGGCAGAGCTGGGCTTGCTTTAAAAAACTATTTAGAAGAATTGTTCATTTCCCCTTTCCTTTATATTATCAGTATTAAAATTTGAGGCATTAATTTGGGATTTTAATTTTTTATCTTGAGAAATGGAAGAACTAACTATTAGCATATTTGAATACTTGGATATTTCCGAATAAATAGTGTAATATATTTTCTGTGTTGGGAAAAGAGTTAGTTTGACACTTTCTTAACTCCTTGACCTTTATAAGATTCTTTTTATAAAGTGATTTTTCTGACTTACAGGATAACTACAGGGAGAGTTCAACAAGACTTCACATTACTGTTTCTAAAGTCTACAGAGTTGAGCCTAGGGTTGTGGCTCAGAGGTAGAGTGCTCACTTAGCATGTGTGAAGCCCTGGGTTTGATCCTCAGCACCACATAAAAATAAATAATTTTTTATAAAAGGTACTGTGTACAATTAAAATAAATAAATAAATAAATATTTTTTTTTAAAAAAAAAAGCCTAAAAAGTTAAACCAGACATGAATTTTGAGGGATTTATTCCCAAAGTTGATGGTCTGTCTGATTCTCACAGAATAGAAACAAAGAGGGACATTCGTCAGAAGGCCAGTAATGACCTTGCAGATGCTGGGCTAGAAAAAAATCCATGTTAGGTAAAAATATGTATATTTGAAATGAGATCCCTCCCTCAAAAAACAACATGTGTGTTCGATATGAGAGCCCTGAAGATATATTCCCATCTCTGTCATTACAACCTCATAGCTTTCTGTTACTGATAGGTTCATTCCTAGTTCTGAAATATTCCGGTCTCTTCTTTGTTGAATTCCAAGCTATCTTGTAACCTTGGTGAAATTGAGAAGTTATTTTTCTTTCTTTTCACATTTTCCTGGTGATTGAATTCATGTGACATGTATCCATTGGTGCTTTTGCTCCACCCCCAACCTCTAGTTGCCTTAGGCAAATAATCTCTTGTTATGTTTGTGTTAAAGTCTAGCTTGAATTTCCATACTATCTTTAATAGTAGCAAGGGTCTTTTGTAAATGTGGTACACTTTCAAGTCTGGACTGATTCTAATATTTCTTAGTTTTTAAAAACTTTACTTTTATGAAACTCTATCCTTTGTGCTAGGTGGATTTATTCTATAAGTTTGCACCCTTTTCTTTGAAATAGTTGAAAGTGTGCTTATTTATAATTATTTAATTAAGAAACTACTGTTAAAGATCACCTGCTAATTAAGATTAATGATTTTGAATTTGCTTTCTTTAAGCATAGAGGAAATAACTTTGCCCATCTTATTTTTTGTGATATTGATACAAATGAGCATTTAAACATACCAAAAAAATGTTCTTTAATGATAGTAACAGATTACTGGGGAAGCAGAGGAGCAACCCAATGTAGTAATTATCTTATCCTGAGTCTGTTATGGTGTCTTCCCTATAAGCTCAATAATGTTCTCTGGGCCTCAGGGTCCAAGAGCTTTTAGTAACTCCCCTAGAAAACCATGCAAAAAAGTCTCATTGACTTCTAGTTTGCCTGGATTAAATTTTTAAATCATTTATAGGAAATTAGTGCTTAAAACATAAAATTCAGTGCTGAGGTTGTGGAGCAGTGGTAAAACTCTTGCCTCACACATATGAGGCACTGGGTTCCATCCTGAGAACCACATATAAATAAATAAAATAAAGGTATTTTTTCCATTTACCACTAAAACATTCTAAAAAATAAATTCAAACTATCTTCCTCTAAAAAGTATCCTCCTTTCTTCTCCCACTGTAATGTGTTTTGTTGTTGTTGTTTGTTTTGGGGAGTTTTTTCGGTATGGGGAAGTTAACAACTGAGCTTCATCTGCAGGCCATTTTTGCATATTTAATTTGGAGAGAGGAGCTACCTGAGCTTCTTAAGACCTCAATAAGTTGCTGAGCTGGCATTGAACTCTTGCTCTTCCTGCTTTAGCCTCCTGAGCCATTGGGATTACAGATGTATGCCACCACACCCAGCCACCAAATGTAATCTTAGCTTTATATTTTTGTATTCTTATTTTGAAGATTAAGTTTAAGAAAAAAGGATCACTTCTCCCATCCCAGTAAATTTAATATGTATCTATTATATTTTCCAAACATTAATTTGAAATTATTCAGTGTTCAGTGTTTTCTTTGGCTTTTGTGTTATGCTAGATGTTGACATCAAACTGTAAATCTTTTGTGTTATACTGATTGCCCACATAAGAACTTTCTGGTAGCATGATCACTCAAATCAGAGATGGATTATAATTATGTATAGCTTGAGTTTGGATAATTTTTTGTTAAATTTTTTGGTGATCTCTTAGAAAATGATTCACTTAATCAAAGAGGAATAAGAAAAACATTTAACATATGCAATTATGTTAGTAAAATAGAGATATAATTCAACTTTTATTCTTTGATAATAGAAGTGTTTCTGGAACAAGTACTATTTTTGTTTTGGTATTGTGTTGTACAGACTTATATGTTATTTAATAATTTTTGGTCTTTGACTTTTTTGCTAACTTTGATTCTTAAAAGATACTGAACACTTCCACAATTTTGTTTTTTCAAGAATTCAGGTATTGGAAAATCTTTTCACCAATGTATACATTGCTGCAGACAGTCCCCCCACGTATATGCGGTATTATGAACTTTGCTGTGTCATGATTGATGTTGTAATGGATGTGTCTTCTATATATGGGTGAGTTATATACATAATTCTGCAAGACTTCAGACACGTGGAATAATAGCTCTATTTGTTGATCAAATTTCTGAGGCCTCTGGCATGTACTATATAAAATTTGCTTTAACTTGGAGCAAGACTTCTTTTAAAGCAGACTGATGGATCTGACTCTTTGAAATAGCTTGTCAAAGAGCAGTTGTAAAATGTGATGAGTGCTGACTTACTTATCTCTGAATGTTTCTTCTACCATTATTTAAGGGATTTGCACTGTGTCTTCTCACTACTGGGACTTAACTAGATCAAAAACTGTTAATTTATTTAAATGTCAGAATGACAAAGTGCTTTATTAAATGTTTGAATCTTAATCTTTTAGGAGCACATAAGTAAGGTAGTCAGAATTCTAGATGTCAGAGGACTTATGCATATAAAAATTTAACCTATGCATCTGAGTTTCCAAAATAAATCTCTGAAATATGAAATATGAGCATTTCCCATATGTTTACTCACAAAATGAAAGACAGAAAACAGCAATTTTCTGTAATAGGTACAAGAACCAAAGAAAATTGGGGTGAATAAGTGGTGTTTCAAAAGCCAATGGCATTCTGTGAATCTTCTGATAGCCCTGATTCCTTTGTTATATTAACATGAATTCCCAAGATGATTTTAACTGCTCTTTGGCTTCTAATCATTGTGTCCTCTGTTCATGTTCTCAGATTTACCTATGATCACATCCATCATTTTGGTCTGATTCATTGGTGTTTTTCTCCAGCTAACTCTGGACAGGAGAACATATTTATCCTTTTTTTCAGTGCTGGGCTTAGAGCTCCAAACATTGGGTGGAATACATACACCACGTCCAGTCCTGTCTTATCCATTTGAAAAATATTTTTCAGATTTTGATGGAGTTTTATCTTTATTTTATACATTTATACATGGTGCTGAGAATTGAACCAACTGCCTCACACTTTCTAGACAAGTGCTCTACTTCTGAGCCACAACCCCAGGTGTCTTATCCATTTCTGACCCACCTATTCTTATTTCCATTTCTTCTTATTCACTTTCGTGATTACTTGTTCACCTTGTTTTTTTTTCTATAATGAAAATGAGACATATTACCCATTATATTACTCACTCCTGTAGAGAATCAGATGTGACTGCATTACTATTACTGTCCTTGATGGAGTCTGCCTGCAAATGGGATATTTTGTCAAGGTATAGGGAGGTAACAGCAGACATGCTTGAAAAACGAGGTGTCTGCTGTCCTTGGGAGGGCCTACTCGAAATGAGAGGCTCCTTCAAGGTTTAGATAACAGCGGATATGCTTGAAAACGAGGTGTCTGCTGTTCTTGGGAGGACTTGCCTGCAAACGGGATGTTCTGCCAAGTGGGCTAAGAGGGCACTGAGAAAAAATTTATTAACTGTTATAAACAAGAACAGAGCTCGGCATGCTCCAGGCTGAGAGTAGATTAGTCATGAGAAGCGGGCCACTTCTGATTAGAAAATAAAACTTCTGTATGCTATGTTTAATTAGCTGAAAGACCTGATTTATTGCTGTTGGAAGGCTGTCTTCTGTGTTCATAATACTATAAAAAAATTGCTTGTATAGAATAAAGGACTTTTTTCTGCTGCTGCTTTGCTTACTCTACTTTTTCTTTCTTTCTCATGCTGCCCTGCACGTGAATTACTGCAGCAACTCCTATTTTTTTTTTTTTTTGGTACTAGGGATTGAACTCAGGGGCACTCAAACACTGAGCCACGTCCCCAGCCCCATGTTGTATTTTATTTAGAGACAGGGTTTCACTGAATTGACTAGTGCCTCACCTTTGCTGAGGCTGGCTTTAAACTCATGATCCTGCTGTTTTAGCCTCCCAAGATGCTGGGATTATAGGCATGTGCCACCAAACCTGGCTTTCTCATTTCTACTTTTAAAAATGGATGAGTAGAATATTTGCTTTTTCTTTAAGACAAATAAAATTTCATAAGACAAATATTTTACAATTTGAAAATCAAATTTAATTTTAAAATTTATTTAGTAAGGCACATAATGAGATATAGAAATCATAATGAACTTCTAAATAAAATAGGATACCACTTCACTATTCACAACATATTCTGTACATGCAGTTTGACGAGCTTAATTGTAGTTAATTTGTTTATTAATTGATCCTGGATTTACATTTTTTGAAGGGGAACTGCATATAATTCTGACAATGTTAGCTTAATAAATGAAGTAGATGTTAGCTCCTGTAGGTCTCCCTTTGCAAGAATGAATATACCATAGAATATTTAGTAGAGCATATTTCTTTTAATTTTTATATTTGGTCACAGAAAGGGAAAGAATGTGTTGTTGAAACTTGGTATGCATTTTATCTCATGATGTCATCCAGAAGCTATTCACTTCATGATTTGAGTACTAACAAGTTGCCTTTTCCTTCCCCTCTTGTTTGCAACCTGTAGGGTATGCTGAATCTAAATCTTGTTCCTCATGGCTATGACCTTTGAACTTCTGCTTGGGTAAGAACTAAGCTTCAGATAATCATATTTTCCTGAAATAAATGTGAATTAGAGCCACAAGAAGACCATTTCATATAACTAATTAAAATTAAACATGCTGGGAGCAATAGCACATGCCTGTAATCCCAGCAGCAGAGGAGGCTGAGACAAGAGAATGGCAAATTCAATCCCAGTTTCAGCAACAGTGAGACACTAAGCAACTCAGTAAAACCCTGTCTTTAAATAAAATACAAAATAGGACTGGGTATGTGGTTCAGTGGTTGAGTGCTCTTGAGTTCAATGCCTGGTAATAAATAAATAAATAAATAAATAAATAAATAAATAAATACATACATACATACATACATACATAGATATAGTAGCAATTCCAAATGTTAGAAAGGATATGTATCAACTATAATTTTTTGTAATTACTAATGAGAGAACAAAATAAATTTTGTAAAACTGATAATTTCTTATAAAGTTAAACATATACCTAAACAATAAATCAACAATAACAGTTTTGGGAACTTACCCAAGAGAAATGAAAACATATGTCCATGAAAGACCATTCTGGAATGTTCATAGTAGTTATATTAATAATAGCATAACTCTGGAGAAAACCCAAATGTTTCTGGTAGAAGCATGAATAAACAAATTGTGGAATGGTCACATAGTCGAATACTACCTGGCAATTCAAAAGATGGGCTCAAGAGACATGCAATGATATTACTGAGCTGCAAAACCATGTTGAGTGAAAGCAACTGGCATTGTTTATATCATGTAGCTCTGTAAAAATAAGAAAAGTATAATACACACAGAGAATGTGAGCCTGCTGAAGTAAGAAATACTGAAGAACTAATGAGTTTGGCATGATGGCAACAGGGAGATGGGCTGATGTATGCTGTTGAAGGCCAGGGTAAGGGAATGGGAATTGATCGGACACTTTTGGTCTTAACTGGTTATTCAACATGGGGAGGTGGAAAGGAGAGAGTTGCCTCAGAAGCACAGCTTCGAGGTTCTCCCTAGACCTGAAGCAAGTCATGGCAATGAGGAGATTCAATCACATTCATGCCTGCTATAAAGTAAAATTTAAGAAAATAAAGAAAATGATCATATTCATTTTGTATAGTATTTCCTTCTCCAAGAGTCTATTTCAACACTGTGCTCTATCCATCAGATTAGCATAAGAGAAAACAATAGTTTCTGCAGAGAAAACTAGTTCACAAAATTTAATGGATACCAGATATTCTTTTAGAAAAAAATTCAGTGGAGACTATAACACTATAAAATTATATGCAGGGGCTGGGGATGTGGCTCAAGCGGTAGCGCGCTCGCCTGGCATGCGTGCGGCCTGGGTTCGATTCTCAGCACCACGTACAAACAAAGATGTTGTGTCCGCCGATAACTAAAAAATAAATATTAAAAAAAATTCTCTCTCTTTCTCTCCTCTCTCACTCTCTCTTAAAAAAAAAATTATATGCAAAACTGCACCAAGAGATATTTTATTCTCATATGGAGAGCAGAAAGGCTGGGAAAAAGGAAATAGGAGCAAACACTGTAAGAAAATACAATCTTGAATTTCTCTCTATTGATGGCAGGTGAATGGAGCAGCAAGGATGCTTCTCCCTGAGGACCAAACTTGCAGCAGATATATACTTGCTACTCAGTCTGTGGCCCGCTGCCTATGGGCTGATGAGAGGGGATAGTCAAGTCACATTTACAAGGCCCTAGCAGCTGGGATTAGAAACTCCTCTCTGTGATCTAGTCAGCATCTAATTCAAGTCCATTTACTGACACAAAAATATCCTTTAGAGGTTTCTATTGATTTTTTTTTCTTGCAAATATATGTCAATGTTTAAGTTGATAATTTTCCACTTATCCTAATCACCATTAGTTTTCAGATAAAAAATATTTTAAGAAGAATTTGCTGTTAACACTATAGAGGATAATGTCTGAACAACAAAGATTTTACAGAAATCAATTTAGAGCCCTTGAAGTAAGTTGCCCTTGACAATCTATCTCCTGCAGACAGTACAAAGCAGTATGCACTGAAATGTGCCTCTTGTTCCACATGTCATCCTGGAACATATCCTGATTAGACTGTCATCCTCAATACAATTTTAAAAAGCCCTTTCAACCTCTTTCTGCCTTCTCTTAGCCATACTAAACTTACCCTTAAGTTCTCTAGGAGCCCAGTACCAGTTTCAAGAGTGGAATTTCCGCATTTCAGGGTTTGCTGAGTCCAAGTTTGTTTAGCTGAATTTCTGCATCATGTGGTGGTGATGGTAGTTTCACTTAAGTTAACACTGCAGTCTACTATGCAGAGCAAAACATGACTCATCCAGCCTGAGAGGGGAATAGAGCTGTGCATCTGGTTGCAGGTCTTTCAGATGCAAGAAAATCAGTCCAGTATGTGGTACCTGTGAGACTACCCTTGGATGGTGGAGCCCACTCATCTAAAATCAGATCCCTGCCAGGGGATTACACCACACATAATTATGCCTCCAAATGGGAAATTACAATCACACAAGGGGACAATCAGGGTTCTTAATTGCACATTACTTCAAGTTTCCCCCATTTCCTCCATTAAGTTTGCTTGTCTCCATAGATTCAACCCTAAAAGGACACTGAAAGAGATTTGGCTAGTTTTAAAAGAAATTAAATTGTATACAAAGAAATGTAACAACTAGAACAAAACTACAAATCTACTCTCTCTTCTGTACTGCATAAGGGTTCCATAGAGGCCATCTGAGTAGCAAGCAATGACACTAACTCAAAGGCAGGAAGGAGGCAACAGATATTATCTAGTGGGACACTTCAGACCAAAAGTGGAACAATTTGGATAGAAGCTCCTCAATATGGATGCCCTTTGAAACATCTGGGGAGCTTTTTAAATACCAGCAGAAATATAGCTAAGAGCCACCTATAACCAAGGGGAAAAGTGGGGATGGAACTAATTTGCAATTTGTTGAATTTTTCAATTGATGTGATAGAAATATCACACAGTAGTAAATTTTAAGCTACCAGGATGCCAACTGAACACAGATTTGGGAGAATTAGAGCCAGGACCAGAAGGTTGCAGCAGATCACTGAGGAGTCAGGACCTCACCATGAGACTCTGCTTTCCATGGAAGGGTGAGGCCTGAGCGAGGGGACAGGCAAGTCTTCCCACAGGTGATGATAACAGGCAGCCAGTTTGAAAATAGCTACCCTCCTCCAATTTATTCCTTCCAGATTTCTGCTTGCACCTGTCATCACACCTGTAGCAACTGCAGGTCAGGGCCTTTCCCTTCAAACACTGCTACCTTAGGATAATGTGCTTGGTGGAATTCTCTTCTTTTCCTCCTGCTGCCTTACACTAAGTTGCTCAGAGAGGACCTGGTATGGATGATCTCCAAAAGAAGATCATTTATCCAAAAACAAATTTTAAGATAGCATTTGAGACTTTGCTAGGTCATGAGGAAATGGTTTAAACCACCCTTCTTCACTTCAAGAAGCTTCTAATCTGGAGGGAGAAGAAGAGGGATCATCAGTGTCAGGAGAGTCAGGGAGAGAAGTTCAAAGGAACTTTGTTGAAGATGCTGTTTAGCTGCTAACCCCTTGTTGCCTCTGTTGTAACAAACAGAAAGCTAAATGCCATGTGAAGGGCAGTACTGGGGATCATGGTGGCAGCTGTGATGGTGGTCTGAACTACCAGGGCTATCTGCTGTGTCATCTTCAGAACCATGTCTAGAGTGGCTGCAGGCACAACTTTTGTCAAGGGCCCACAGCAGATAGTTGATGACATGGAGCTGCTCTCAGAGAGTCAGGAGAGGACCTGCATGGGGGAATGGGGTGTGAATGAGGGCGAGGTGTTGAACACAGCACTACCAGAGAGCTCTTTAACACTGTAATACGACTCCTGGGGCCAGACCATTTACCCCTTTTATTCCAAAGAAAACACTCGTGCACAGAGGATGAGAGGAACTTCCTGTTGGCACCTCCTCTGTCAGCTTTGTGCACACAACTCAGCATTCAGTTGGGTGTCAGATGTAAGGCTTTGGGCAAGAGCTGTAGGAGCAGAGGGTGATGGCTTGCTAGTCAAGGGCTGTAGCCAGCCTCATTTTGCACAGGTAATACATGGGTCATAGGTCAGGCAGAGCTCTCAGTGAAGTGACTCAGGAGCATCACAGACTTCTCCTTATCTGAATCCTCCAATTGCACATGTACAAATATGTTGTTCTCCTTGGAGCTGTCTGAGCTCTCTTCCTCTGTTAGCACACCCATGGGACTGGAGGAAGAGCTGGAGTACTAAGAAGATCTGCCCTCCTGGGGCATCCTGTTTACAAGCTGCTCCACCTCCATCTACCTCCACCAACCACAGATCTGCAGCATGGCCACCACACCCACCCTCCACAGGCCCAATGTGTCTGGTGGGGTAAACTAGGGCCAGTCCATTGCTGGTGACCAAGGTCAAGGCCAATAAGTTGAGGCCCAAGGAGTCTGACTTCCCTTTTTCCAGCTCCAGTTGAGTCTTAAGATTTTTTTTTTTGCCCTCATAATGAGGAAATCATACTTAGTAAGGCTCAAAAAGTTCACTAAGGTGAGCTTCTAAAAGACAGCATAATACTTGTGTGAGTGCAGATTCTTAAACTAATCCAAAATTCTGTTTTGCTCCTGGGACTGAGGGGCCTGAAGACGAGAGGACATAAAAGAATTGCAGGTGGGGTGTCCTCCTGGGCCTGGTAGACCAGTACTGAGCAAGCGCCTCTGGTGTGGGAGGAGTAAGGCAAGGTAAAGGGTGTACTGGATGAAGGTTGCAAGTGGTGCTGCACTCAGCTCTGGGAGGATGGGATGCTGGCCACTCCAAGAAAAGCCTCTCAAGACTGAAAAGGTTTCTGATCTCCAATTCCCCCTCCCCCCAGCTGTGGTAACCAAAAACTTTCTCACCAGCTCTCCGTGGGCAATATCAGCCCAGTGAAACTGAGAAGGTGCCAGATCTCCAACTCCCTCTCCCCCATTGTGATAACCCCAAACTGTTCTTACCAGCTTTCAGTGAGCATGGCTATCAGAGGGAATGAGTCAGAACAGGTTGCCATTTTTCAATTCCCTCTCTCCACAGCTGTGATGACTTGGTGACTACCCAACACAAAGAGCGCTCAGTTGACTAGACCTAGGGGACTCTTCCTATAGGGCACTTCAATTCCCACAGGCATGGAATGCAGAGTGATCCCTCTCTCACCTTGGCCTTTTCTTTCATGAGCATGGGGTGGCCCAGGTGCCGCATGTCCAGAGTGAACCCAAGGATGTGGAGAAGAGTCCTAGTAATTGAAGCCAGGTGAGCAGAAGTGAGGGGGATAGAGACCAGGAAAAACCCTGTTGAGAGCCACAGCTGAAGGGGCCCCAGCAAATTTCCAGCTGCCAGCTGATTAGCTCCTCTGTGGTGATGCTCATTGGGCTGTTTCCCTGCCCTTTCAGACCACGGAGCTGCACATTGGGGGACTTTTTTTGGCTCTGCCCATGCGACCCAGCCAATCAGCCTCAAAAGCTGGAGGAGTGGGGGGTTCTGAGGCTTGTGGGAAGCCAGTGGTGGCAGTTGGGCTCTGAGGGAATTCCTGAAGAGCTCGTGTGGTGCGGCATGTGTGTGTGTTCTAAAAATAAAGTTTGTTTCTGCTTGACAAGTGGCTTGTGAATTGTGCCCAGCAGGATTGCGGCATTTGGCGGCCCATATGGGGAACAACTGAGGGTAAGTGATAAGGTAAACTGCTCGCCCCTGAGGGCAGGGCGAGAGGATGTGTAGGCATTTTAAGATTCTTCTTTCATTTTGTTTCGATTTTGTTTTAAGTTGTCTGTCTCTGGAGATGTGTGAGATGAAAGAAAAATCACTCACATCTGAGGAAAAACTATTTGCATCTGAGGAATTGATAGAGAGAAAGGACGGATGGACATTTCAGGAGGATAGAAAGGATGTTAAAATGATTTTCTGTTGTTCCATTTTTGTTTCATTCTGTTTTGGTTTTGTTTGGCGTCATCTTGTTGGGTTGTATTATAGTAGAAATATGGGATCAGAAATTAGTATAAAACAAACCAAAAGAGTGTTAAGTAAATTATTAAAGGAAGGAGGCACCTCAGTAAAATCAAGAACAGTCAGGGCATACATTCATACAATACAAAAATGTAGCCCATGGCTTTTTAAGGAGGAGTTGTTAAATATAGCACAATTGAAACATCATGTTGAAGATTTAAGGGAAAAGGAAAAGAAAAACCCAGGAACTCTGCCAGTTGGCACATTGCCATTGTGGGCATTGGTATCTTGGTTGCTTAGTCCAAAGCCTTCAGTTCAGACAATGGTAGAGGAAGGAGAAGTCATATTGATTCAAGTAAAACAGAAGGGGTCTCAAGTTAGTCCAACAGAGGAAAAGATTCAAGTAAAAGAGAAGATCTCTCAAGTTAGTCAGAGGGAAAGATTCAAGTAAAAGAGAAGGTCTCTCGAGCTAGTCAGACAGAGGAATAAAGTTTAGAGCAGAAAAAGCCATCTGGGGAAAAGTTACAACAGGTGCTGCTATTAACACCTTTCTTTCATCAGAGGGCATAAGTGCCCAACAGCACCACCTCCATATGCTGGGAGGCCCCCAACCCCCGTAGTTAATAGATGGGATCCTGAGACAGGACCTCAAATATTAGCATGCCCTGTATTTGAGCAGGCAAAAGGGTAGCGAATTCTCCATGCTTTAGATTTCAAAACAGTGAAGCAGCTAAAAGAGTCTGTAACAACTTATGGTCCTCAAGCACCCTTCACTGTAAGCATGGTCGAATCCATTACCAACTTGAACATGACGCCGGCAGATTGGACTAGTATGTGTAAAGCTGTGCTAAATGGAAGACAATACCTGTTATGGAAGGTTGCCAATGAGGAATTTTGCAAGGAGACAGCTAGGCGAAATGCAGCAGCTGGTTATCCTCAGAGAAATTTAGATATGTTATTAGGAAAGGGACCTTATGACCTTATACACATATATGCAAACAATCTATTGATTCTATTTTTTCTAATGAACCTTGACTAATACAGAGAGAATAGAGGGAAGTAAGAAAACTAATTTGCCAAGTGCATGAATCACTCTTTCTACTAGTTATTTTAATTCCCCAAGAATTCCTAGAAACTAAGTTTAATTATTATTGTAATTTAAGAGGAGAAAAACTGAGTCCCAGAGAAGATAAGAGGTACTTTCCTGTGTAATAGGAAGCCATGCAAACAACCTATCATGACAGTCTTCATGCCTTCTGCCATTGTTAGATAACCTGTCTCTGAGAGGCACTGGCTAGGGAAACTTGTATTAACCAGAGACAGCACTATGCTCCAAAAATAAGAGACACTCTTTGGATTAGAGAAGGGCAAAAATAAACCTCAGAGTTATTGTTGGTAAGCTGTGATTGTTGCTGTGGTTTTATTAAGCAATTTTTTTCTGACATTGTGCCGGTTTTTAGAGATTATGAGATAGTCCCCCATTTTAAAAACAAAACACACACACAAAAAATTTCTTTATTCCATTAGTGAACTGAGAATGGTTTTTATTTTCTTTCAAGTTTTTTGCCCAATTTTCTTGATGCAGTTCCCACATTTGTAAGTTTCACTGAGTCTAGACTAGGACAAACCTTTGTCCTCCAAATGGAACATGTTTTTTTATTTCAAAGTCTGTGGCCCACGTGTACCTTGGGTAAGCACAATGAATGAAAGAGTTGCCAAAATTATAGTATCCTAGGGGAAAAGCAATGTAGACTAATTGTACTCTCTAAATAGTAAAATAAGGAATAGGCTTCTTTGCTCAAAGTCAAGATTATTTCTATATATCTCTAGTATTTAAAAGTTCCCAAGAAAGCATCCCAAATTTATTCTTAGTACTATGGAATATGGTGGGCTTAAGGCACCACACTAGAGACAGAAATGAGTTTGAGTGGATGACATCTTATTAAATAGAGAGAAAGAGTATTCTGATGTTAATATAAATGGACACTTTGATTGATTTTTTAGAGACCTCTCAAAATATTTTAGATGAAAACATGAGTTAGTTAAAATATGATAATAAAATCAATTCTTTTGTACATATTTATGTCACTATATTTTTATTTTGGAACTAGTTTTAAGACTGAACTTAAATTTTATAGCAATGAGTTATCAATTTCTTGTTTCTGCTATTTTTTTCTCTTTTGTATTGATCACCAGCAAAACACAAGCTTGCAAGAGGAAATGTCAATATTTCAGACTAAGCACAATGGAGGCTACCCCTAACTTTTCTGACCTTAAATTCAGAAGAAATGTATTTGATAGGAAATATAGAAATCAAAAGCAGAAAAAAGAAAAAGAAAAAGAAAATTAGCTCAACTGGGCTTAAAATCTGAAAGTAGTATTTAAAGTTAAGAAATAAATTTGAATGAAATACATCTTAGAATAAAAGCAAAACCAAAATTCCAGTGAAGAAACCAAACCATATATGTAAGATGGAAAGAGTAACACAATTCATTTGAAAAGCTAAAGTTCTACTAGAAATGAGATTAGAAAGAAAAAGAAGATGTAAAATTGATGAAAATGAAAATAGAAGATCTGTGAGATCTGAATGCTGTGAGAGTTTCATTTGGCAGGGCAGAGGCTCCTCCATTGCCTTCAGGTTGGATGAGTCCCCAGGCCTTTCTCACAAAAGAGTAGTATATGACCAAGTCGCATATTGTGATTTCCTCATTTCTCTCTAAGGATGACACTTTCAAAAAGTTCCTCCTTAGCTCTGTTATTTGGAAGTTTTTCCCAGTCACCAAAACTCAAAATAATTATTAATTGGAGAAACTGTTTTTCTATGAAAACAAATGCTGCTCTTTGATGATTTTCTCTATTCATGTTAGTTTTATTGTTTTTACAACTTATTGCTATCTTTCCCCTTATTAAACATGACTATTTGTTTTAATTAATTTTAGCATTTACATGAAAGAATACTTTGTATAGATTTATTTACTCATTGTTTTGACCTTAATAACACTCTCTGGGAATAAACTTGTTTCCCTTATTTTGTTATTGTTGTTGTTTTTACAAATGAAATTATGCTCTTTTTATGCATGGTATTATATTTGAAGAGAATGCTAATGCAATAACGAAGCCATAATCAAGCTAATTCACAGCCAAAAATGTTGTTTAAGCACCCACCAATATTGTGACTTTCTTTTAAGCTACATTTTTATGCACTTTCTTTTGTTTGCTGTTATTTCTAAGGTCTTAAATTTTCAACTAGACTATAAAATCCTCCATGATAGGGACAGTATTTTAATGATTTTATGACCTCCATTGATACTGGTATAGTGCTCAGTAAAATGTGCATTTGAATGAGTGTGTGTTGAATTGATACAGTTCTTGAACATGCATATAATTGAGTCATGTGACATCTCTGAGTTGCCAAGTTTTGAGTTAAATGGTACTTAAATGAAAGTACCTAGCTTCCTTAAAAATGATAAGATTCTTCTAAAATCTGATCATTCCTAATTCAATTTGTTAAAAAAGATGCATATTTCAAGAGCCAACAAATTTAGAATATCACTTATTCAATTGCATTTTTGCTATTTGACTTTAGAAAGCTTAAATAAATCTTATTTAGTATACAACTTTTCTTTTTGGAAAAGAATATACATAAAGAGTTAGTACTACATGCGTTCATTTTTGGCAAGAATTCTTAGTATATTGGCAAGGTTCAGGTGTTTCTTTTAAGATGTTTGTATTTCTTTAGAGCTTCACAACAAAAAATAACAATATGTGAATTATGTGAAACTGAAGTTCATTCTGTATGTTATGTATAGATTTATCTTCTCATATACTAAAATATTTACCATCCTCAGCACATTTGTACTGGCTCTGGTGCAATGTAAACCTTTGGAAGCTCTCAGTTTTTCTAAACATTTTTTAAATTTTTTTTTGTTGTTGTTCTAGCTCAGAATTCTTTTTGTGTGTGTGAAAGTTCTTGACTTAGAATTTAAAAAATGTGTAAGAATTATAAAAACTTTCAGATCCATGTTGTTTTAGAGATTTATTGGTTAAAAAATAACTTTTTAGTACTCAAAGCTACTCTTTTTTCAATATTTATTTTTTTGGTGTATATTGACAGAACACAATGCCTTTATTTTTATGTGGTGCTGAAGATCGAACCCAGGTCCCACCCGTGCTAGGCGAGCAAATCCCAGCCCTCAAAGCTACTTTTTTTATGTGAGGTTGCCTGTGTGTTTCTCTCTTTCTCTCCTTCCCTCACTGAATCTTCATTTCTTTGTTATCTATTTGTCAAAGCCATCAGACTTCCATCTGTTTAATAAAAATAGTGTAAATGAAACCTTAGTTTTGGTATAATTATGTTGGGACCTCTGCTGACCATGGAAGTGCAATCACTGGGGAAAATGAAATCCCCAGTCTTGTGATTCTGGTTTTGTGATTCTCCATGTACATAACAGAGCTTGAGAAATGGCTTCCATGTAAGTGCCTGAACGGCCCCAAGATATAGCTTCCACAAACACAAAGAATAACTTCCCAGCAATGGGGCACACATACCTAATGGGGTATTATTTATGTAACTAGGGTAATGGGGCTCTATTTCTGTAACTAGGGTAATGGGGCTCTATTTCTGTAACTGGGGTGTCTAGGCTACCCCAACCTGGGGGACTCTCTGATCTCTGATTGGCCCCTGCCTTTGCCCCTTCTCCTTCTCCTCTCTCTATATAAGACTTCTCCCTCCACAATAAACTGAATTGCTGTGCCAACTCGGCTGACACAACTCGTGACTCAACTCCTGACTCGGTGTGATTTTTGCCAGGCAGGGTGGCAGGCCGGGTCGTGACACTCACCCTCTTGCTCAGCCCAGAGACACTCACTAGCTGGTCTAGTGATTCTCCTCAACCTCTGTCAGAGGGTGGTCCGACAGCTGGTGGCCTGTGTAAGGAAGGGAACTTCACTGATGAGCAATCGGGCAACTGGTGAGTGTACCCCCACCAAAAATGGGTAAGGATTCTTTAAAAAACAATCCCTCCCTTCATTCCCTCCGAGTCCTCCTTAAGAGTAGAGGTCTCAAAATTTCTGACACTCAGGCATACAAGACTTGGGAGACTCTAATTAAAGCAGCTCCCTGGTTACCAGTGAGTAATTTATTTTACTGGGAGACCTGGGACAAAGTTGAACAACTGATCCAAAAAGCCGAGGTTAATCAGGGTGAAATTCCTCCTGTTGGAGTTTATCCAACCCTATCTGCTCTCAAGGGTTGTTTCCCTCCATGGCCCATTAGGCCACGTCCAGAACTGGAGGCAAAGATCCCAAAACTAGGGAAGGCACCCGGATCAACATCTCCTCCCCTTGAGGGACCTAACCGTACACCTTCAGCTGGAGCCAATCCAGAAAGGAAAAAGGAAAATAAGGAGCCCAAAGGGAGCCAAAACAAAAGGCCCCTAAACCCCTTTGATGCTACTCTATGGGCCCCTAGACAAAAAATTCTCTTTATCCTCCATTGCCTAGTTCTGAGTTTTCTCACAATCCCTTCAAGTCATCCACCTGTACTCCTGGTGATTTACATTGGACTCTTCCTCCACTGTACCCAGACACGGGGAGGGCGGAACCTAATGCACCACCTGGCCTAGAGCCATGTCAATTATTTTCTGTTAATATTAATCCAGGTGGTAATCACCCTGCAGCCTGGTATCCCTGGGACCCAAGGGATCTTAAGAAACTAAAAATTGCAGAGCTTTGGCCCGGGTGGTTCTTCCTGCCCTGACAATAAGCAGCGAACTCCATGTTGTTTGCGTCACATGATAACCATGCAGTGCCTGGCCGGAAGAGCGGGCTTCCTGGTCCCTCTTTCCACACTTTCTCGTGGGCTTCCAATTGATTCTTTCACAGTCACTCAGACAGGACTTCCAGTCCCGCCTTCCAGCCACTAACCTGTACTTCCTCTTTCAGATTGCTACCAGAGCTACCCAGAGCCTAAATTTTTAAAAAATGCGTACCTGTAAATGCTAATGACAGATCATTTTCAAACAAAACTTAATTCCACAGGTTTATGTGTTACAGCCCTAAATTTAAGTTAATTCTAAGTTAAATAACCTAACTTTTCTTATAGTTGTGTTACTAAATAATCTATTAATAAGAGATATCTAACATGCTTGTTTGTATTTCACTTTAATTTTGGAGGTTATGAGGATGCATTTGCTGGCCACAAGAACAAAGTCAGCAATATTCCTGTGATGACCAAAAATAACCTAATTCTAGTTCCTGACTATAAAAAATAAATATGTATACACAAGGATTTTATTTCAGTTACATCAAGTGACATCACATAAAAGAGTGCACTCCTAGGTAAAAATAAGTTAAAATGAATCCAAATATTTTTTAAAAGCCACGTGGTTACATAAAGTTAATACAATTATAAGTTATGTCCTTATTCTTAATATAATCTATAAAATAATGAATACATGTTTAATTTTTACTTAATATATATTTGCCTAATTGTTTTTCTTCAACAGGAAACTCATAATTTATATATTTTATACATACATTTATCAGATACTCTGCCTTTTCAGTTACAGATATTTGAGATAAATATATTTACTATAAATTTGCTTTTAAGTAAAAATCCAATCTTCAAGTAGTTTCTAATTCTCAAAATTATTGTTCAAACTGATAAGATAATAAACAAATATAAATCTGTCTACAAAATATCTAAAAATTTTAACTATATTTTCATTAAAATTTCTTATCAAAGTACAATAATTTGTTTATAGATTCTAAGGTTTTCAAAAACTGTTCCAAAGTATAACAAGAAAAAATCCTAAAAGAAAAAGAGGCTTCAACAAAGAGAAAGCACACTTTGGATCCTAAAAAGAGGAAAGAAATCATCTTTGGGTAAAACATGGTCTTTACATTCTAGATTTTAATGATAAAAATATTTTCCTAAATTAAAAAAAAAATTATATTATTATCGAAACAGATGATATAAAAAGTTAGAACAATTAAAAAAAAAAATATATATATATATATATATATATATATATACACACACACACACTAGACTGACTAAAAATTTTAACTGATTAATTCAAGGATATTTCAAGCTCTTTTCCTAATTTGACTATACTGATTTGAGCTAAGATTTTGTCCCTATTGACATGATAAATACCTATTAAAATGTAAGTTTCGACACACTAGACAAATATTTTACATTTTTTTCTTAAATTGTAAACTAATCTTAACTTAATAAATTAAATCATATATCAAAAAAAATTTAAACCAGTCATCATGCCCCTTTTTACATGTTCCCCCACTCTAGACCAGCAGGGTAAATCCCCAGGGTCTAAAACCTAATAATCTCTGGCAAACTGTTGTCACACATTTTCCCTCTTTTAAAAAAAACTAAAGTAAATCTTCCTATCAGTGGACACTTTCTCTCATACCTGTTGGGCTACTGCCCATGCAGGCAAAAAAGTTAAACATGCCATAGATCATTTCTTACAATGTTTTATAACTCTTGGCCTTCCTGATCAAGTAAAAACTGATAATGGTCCATGCCTTGTTAACAAAACCTTCAAGGAATGCCTTCAGCAATGGCACATTGGCCACATCACTGAAATCCCTCATAATCCTCAGGGACAAAAATTGTAAAAAGACATAATCATCTTCTAAAGTCTCAACTAATAAAACAAAAAGGGGGAACCCCCCCATGATCAGCTGAAAATGGCCCTGTTTACTCTCAATATTTTAAATTTGACCAAAGGTGAGCATTTCTCACCTTTCCAAAAACATTGGACAACAACTGTCCCTTATCAAATGATCCAAGTCCGATGGAGGGGCCCAGATCCCCTTATTACAGCTGGACGAGGATTGGGCTGTGTTTTCCCCACTATTGAACAAAAGCCTATTTGGGTCTCTGCAAGGGCCTCAAATATTGTCCCCCTCTAGCAGGGGACCCCGATGAGACTAATGAAAACCCAGAAGGCCCTTTGATTTTTGAGGATATTCTTCTCTCTTCTCTTTTTCAGGACCCAAGATGAATTTTACGATATTAATTTTGCTGCTCCTGAGAAGTGTTCTGATGATCAACGCTGGATTCGGTGATCCACATCAAGCTGAAGCCCTTTTACAAAGCATCCAGGGCGACCCCTTTACAGCTTTTGCTATCCTACCATCTGTTCCCCTCTCTAATTGTTATGCTACTCTTAAGACATGTTCAAATGGAAGAATATCAGTTACCCTCATACAGGGAAAACAGGCAGGATGTCCCCTAGAGTCCTTATCCAATGTTTGCTGGCAGGCCCCATAGGTTACCTCTATTACTCCAGCTACAAAGGATCCCCCAAATTTCCCACAGGATTGCTCACCCTCAGGGGTCTTCAAGGCCTATACCTATGTCTCTACCTCTTGCTATGATCAGGCAAGCTTATGACAACAAAACTCAACCAGATACTGATCAGGCCGACCAAACTCCAACACAAGGGCCATTCCATGTCCCTGGCTAACAGACTCCCCTTCCAAGACCTATTGTTAGACTTTCCTAATGCACATAGGAATGTCAGATGGCAGTGGGGTACAAGACCTAGCCCAAGATTATGTGCAAAAAAAAAAAAACTATGGAAAAAATAATTGAACTCCAGGGTCCCCCATTTACCACCCTCTAGTTCTCCCAGCAATTCAGGGAGAGTTATTTCTTGACCCTAAAACACAATCTATCTTACAAGCCACCCTCTCGCTGCTTAACACAACAAATCCCAATTTAGCAGAAGATTACTGACTTTGCTTAAAACCAGGTCCATTACAGGCCAATGCTATTCTTATTAACTCCTCACAAACTGAGATCTATTGCCTATTCCTGTCCCCGAGGTCTGGAGTCTATTTGTCTCCTTTTTCTCCTCTGGTCACATGTTTTAGATCTGATCCTTTTCCTGATAATTCCAGTAACATAGATGTTGGCCAGATACATTACTTCTTCTGCCAACACAATAATACCATCAATGGTACCCAACTCTGCCCTCCTAATGGTACTGTTTTCATGTGTGGGGGAGAAGCTCTAAGCTTTCTCCCACAAAGTTGGACTGGACTCTGTGCTCCCGCCATCCTGTTGCCTGATGTTACAATTGTTTCTAATAATCAGAGCCTTCCTGTCCCTACATTAGAACACATTGGGGGGAAAACTAAGAGAGCTATCCAAGCTTTTCAACTCTTCTTGAGCCTCGGAGTAGTCACTGGGGCTGGAACCGGCATAACACTGTTAGGGACCTCTTTCCACTTTTATAAGATTTTATCCCAACAACTGACTGATGACTTACAAGCTGTAGCAAGTACTTGGACCTCCAAGCACAATTAGACTCCCTAGTTGCAGTGGTTTTACAAAATCGCAGGGGACTTGACCTCTTTACTGCCGAGAATGGAGGATTATGTCTTTTCTTACAGGAAGAATGCTGCTTTTATGCCAACCAATCAGAAATAGTCCAAGATAAACTAAAATGGCTACAAGAAGACCTCAAAAAGCAGAGAAAAGAATTACAAGCCAACTTCCTCTGGATGGGGCTACATGGGTGGTTGCCCTACCTCTTTACTTTCCTTGGGCCCATTCTCTTGCTGCTTCTCCTCTTTACCTTTGGGCCCCACATTGCTAATAAGGCCATTCAATTTATTCAAAGTAGGATAGAATCAATTCAACTCATGACTGCTCAGGTACAATACCAGAGACTCACACAAACAAAGCACCCATAGCCTTCTAGGGGTCCAGCAAGTCCCTCCCCTCAATCATCTCCTGAGGCTAATGACGGGTGAGATCCAGTTGCAATGGTACCAACCTAAGACAGGGGGCTGGCACTTTGAGGTCAGTTTATCCGATGACTGGTAAGGACCATATACGGTATTGGACAACCTAAGAGGCCAAAGGAAAAGTTTTCTAGTCACCAGGTGAGCTGTAATGTACTCAGTGATGGGTAAGATCTGATTGCAGTGGTACCAACATAAGACCGGAGGTTGCTGCCTGAAGGGCAGCTCATCCGATGATGGACCATGTGCAGTATCGGACAACCTAAGACAGGGGCCTTACCCACTGGTACTTTAAAACAAATAAAAAAGGGGAAATTGTTGGGACCTCTGCTGACCACGGAAGTGCAATCACTGGGGAAAGAAATCCCCAGTCTTGTGATTCTAATTTTGTGATTCTCATGTATGTGACAGTTAGAGCTTGAGAAATAGCTTCCATATACGTGCCTGGATATGGCTTCTGCAAACACAAAGAATAACTCCCCAGAAACGGGGCACACATACTTAATGGGGTATTGTTTCTGTAACTAGGGTAACGGGGCTCTGTTTCTGTGGCTGGTGTGCCTAGGCTACCCCAACCTGGGGGACTCTCCGATCTCTGATTGGCCCCTGCCATTGCCCCCCTCCTTCTCCTCTCTCTATATAAGTCCTCTCCCTCCACAATAAACTGAGTTGCTGTGCCATCTCGGCTGACTTAACTCCCGTCTCAGTGTGATTTTTGTCAGGCTGGGTGGCGGGCCAGGTCATGACACTTACCCTCTCACTCAGCCCGGAGACACTCACTAGCTGGTCTAGTGATTCTCCTCAACCTCTGTCGGAGGGCGGTCCGACACTCTTTAGTCAGTGAGCAGGACATTGGCCGTGCAGCTGGCCCGCGTCCCCTGGAAGGTGCAGCCAACCTCCTGTTCCTGAGTCCAGCAGCACAAGATGCTGTACATTGTCATTTTAAAGCACTGTATAAAGGGGATATTTGGGCCCTGTCACTTTTTTTTTGTACCAGGGATTGAACCCAGGGTCACTTAACTCCTGAGCCCCCTCCCTAGCTGTTTTTCTATTTTGTTTAGAGAACACATCTCACTGAGTTGCTCAGGGCCTTGCTAAGTTGCAGAAGCTGGCCTCTACCTTGCGATCCTCCTGCCTCAGCCTCCTGAGCTGAGATTACAAGCGTGCACCACTGTGCCTGGGGCCCAGTCACGGTGGATCATGTTTTTTCTCCTCTGAAGGATCATTAAGATCCAAGCCCAGATGGAGGGGGATCCACAACAGTAAGGAGGCACTCAACCTCCTGGGGAAGATTGGCACCGAGAACACTCTGAGATGAGGTGGTGGCCTCCTGGCCCCAGGTGGAGGCTGACCAGAGCTCAGGCTATCTCTGGGCCTCCAGGTGTGACAAGACCCAGGACAGAGTGGCTTAGACTGCTGAGCATCTGAGGTGGCTTGTGAAAGTTTGATTGATGAGAGAGGTCCCCCTTGTCCGGCAGCTGACACTCCCTCTGCAGGAAGTCACTAACTCTGCCACAGTCCTCTGGGACAGGAGATGGACAGAGCCAGAGCCTGGGCTCTCTTGGGGCCTTGCCAGCCTAGCCCCTCCCCGGCCCCTGGCTTCTGTTCAGATGCACGAGGACCTGGGGCTCTCCAGACCAGGAAGTATGTCCCCAACAGTCTGTGAGGCCCTGGGACCCATTTCCTCACCCCCCATGTGTCCCTGGGGTCCAGCTGAGCCTACAGCTGAAGCCACCTTGGCTGGGTGGTGGCTTCACTGACTTTTTACCTCTCTGAGCTGGAGAAACACGGGGCCTTGATTTTGTTAATTTATTTTGACATGGGGCTGAGGAGCAAGTGCTAGGCAGGCACCAAACCACTGAGCCCTGTCCCCAGCCCTCTTTTGCATTTTATTTAGAGATAGGATCTCGCTGAGTTGCTCAGGACCTTGCTAAGTTGCTGAGGCTGGCCTCCAACTTGCCATCCTTCTGCCTCAGACTCCAGAGCCCTTGGGAAGCCACTGTGCCTGGCTTGAGTAATTTCTAGACTAGGGTGAAGATGTGAAGACCAAAACTTATGTTACACTGGTGGCCTCCATGATGGGGCTGTGACTGTGATGTTCCCAGTCATGGAAACTCTGTCCTTTGCTGGTTCCACAACAACCAGTCAGAGCCTGGAGGGGGTCCAGCTGGCAGAGTCCTGCCACCCGTGGACCTGTGGGGGGAACTTTGGGACCAGCTGGACTCCTGGCCCAACTGTCCACTGCAGGTCCTTGGTGCAGCAGCTGACTCCAGCCAACCTGCTGGCCAAGATCAATGGGAAGGACAGCATCCAGCGAGAGCCCATGGAGGAGAACATCCAGCTGTTCATGATGCCAAATCCTCAACCAAGATCCTGGATGACCAGCAGGACAAGTCCATGAAGGGACCCAGGTTGCACTCCATGGAGACTGCGTCCCCACGAAGACAGCACACACAGCCTGGGCTTGGCTTCCCTTCTCCCATGAGCTCTGCGGTGTGGTTAGTTCTGTCTGAAGAGCTTTTTATTTTTTTTAAATTCTAACTTTTGGGATTGCTTTGGTGGAATCCTCCCTCTGCTGAGGTGTTCTTAAATAAAATCTTAAATGTTATTTGGATGACACCACCCCTCCCACCTCCCCCTCTCCTCCTCCTCCCCCTCCATCTCCCTCCCTCCCTCTCTCTCCCTCTTTAAAACTTTCTTTTTAGGGGCAAGAAATAACTGGGATTAAACCCAAGGACATTTTTTTTTCAGAGACAGGGTCTCACTGAGTTGCTCAAGGTCTTGCTGAGTTGCAGAGGCTGGCCTCCAAACTGTGATCCTCCTGCCTCAGGCTCCCAAGCCACTGGGATGACAGGTGTGTGCCACCGTACCCAGTTTGCCATATCTTAATTATCTACTATTGTTATATATATATATTTCTTTCAACATGGCTCAAGGCCAAAGGTGTGGGTTCTGGGCACTGTCCCCAGGAAGGTTGCCTCTGTGTCCCCCACTGTGTGCTTTTGGGATTTCTCTCAGGTCAAGCTCACTTGTTTCAGGGTACAGTGGGGGCCAGGCTGAATCCTGAGCTTCACGTCCACCTCTACCCACAATCTCCTCATCCACTCCATCCCATGTCCCACATCCTGGCAGCTAAGGTCCTGCCCATGTGGGGGATGCCTCTGTGTGCTCATACACACTGTATTCAGCCTATTGAGAAGGAACCTTCTGGAATGGCCAGCTGCAGGGGCTGCCCCCTCCCTCTCACTCAGTGGTTCTCTAGCCCTGAGATGGTCAATGATAGGGATACACTGAAAGGACCAGGAGTCAACAGAAGGCTCTCAAAGGCCCAGCTGGACCAGCCTGAGCAACCAGAGAGGGTCGTTCTGGGTTGTCACCCAGTGCACAGTGACTAGACTCACACTGACATCAAAGGAACTTGGTCAACACAGGGGGCTGGGCTCGGCCACCTGTGGGTTCCAAGTCAATGAAGTAAATGTGCAGCCCAGGACACTGAGCACATGACGCTGCCCTCCACAGGTGGATAGGAGAGGAGGGACCATGTGGGTCTGAAGCATCCCCTCAACCCAGCCAGGAGGTGGCTGTCAATGCCAACTGGATGCTTCAACAGCAAGCGCCTCGGCAGACACAAGGGTATGGTGGACTTCCCATACTCAAGGTCCCGGTCAGGTCATGAGCTCAGCTGAGGGACACAAGCAGAGCACCCTACCAGTCCTCCCCCAAACTGTTGAGGTCACCAAAGACAAGGGCCATTGAAGAAAAGGTCACAGCCCAGAGAAGCCTCTAGAGATGGGACAATAAGGCCCCTGGCTGGGATTTTAGGACAGAAAAAAGGGCATCAGGTAAAACGGAAGGCAGTGGGTGCAGGTGGTGACTGGGTGCCAACTACAAAAGATGATGGGTGACACACAGGAACGCACTGCCACCATCACACTGCTCTGCATATCTAAAACTATTCTAAAATTTTAAGCATGTCCCCCCTTGTAGCACTGGGCATGAAACCCAGGGCCTCACATGGTAATCAAAAGTTCCAAGAAGGCGTGTGCAGTGTAGCCGGCCTGTCATCCCAGCAGCTCTGGAGGTTGAGGCAGGAGGATTGCAATTGGAGGCCAGCCTCAACAATTTAGCCAGGCCCTAATCAACTCAGCGAGACCTTGTCTCTAAATATAATATAAAATAGGGCTGGGGATGGTGGTCAAAGTTGAGTAACCCTGGGTTCAATTCCTGATACCCCCTGAAAAAGATGGAAGCCTACTGGCCATGAGAGCCCAGAGTGCCCTGGGCTGCACCTCCTCCCTTGGTGCGTGTAACTGGCCTCACTTGAGTCCTGGGTATTTGGAGGTCACTGCATGTCTTCAAATCTGACCTCTAAGAACAGGTTTTGCCGCAGTCCCTCCTCTGACCCAGGCCCCAACCTTTTCCAGGAAGAGACCAGAGGCCGCAGCGACAGCAGGCCCCAGCTGTGGGTTGGTACAGAGGTGCCCTCGTGACCAGAGAGGTGTGTAGTCTTCTCATTCCTCCTCCTCAGGTGTCGGGGAGGTGGCAAGCTGGATCTGGGCAGAGGTGGCCCTGGGTGGGCAGGTTGGGTGGCCTGGATCTACTCTGACTCCCCGGCCACCGGGCCTGATGGTCACATTCATCTCCCAGAGGCAGTTTTTCGCAGGGACCCCTCGCCCACCGTGGGGGGGGGGGAGGTCTCCCTCCATTATGAGCAGGACACAGCCCAAGCAGAAGCAGGGAATTTGTCACATCTTATTGCTCTGACACGGCACCTAGCGGCCATGACAGCACCCGCCTTTTTTTGCACCATTTCAGCTCTAGCCTGAAAAATGGTTGTGATGTTTAGGTGAAGTCAGGGGGTTGGTCCCCTGAAGTGTTTGAATTGGTCACAGCTGGGCCCAGGCTCTGGGGTGCCTCCCAGTGCAGGATTGGGTGGCCCATCAATCCCAGGTTCCTGCAGGCTCTCAGGGGCCCCTGTGGGAGTTAGAACCCAGGACAGGAGGGGCTTTTTTCTTGACACCACGCACTGAACCCAAAGTCCCCTTACCCACTGACCTCTGTCCCCAACCCTTCATATATTTATTTAGAGCCAAGGTCTCACTGAGTTGCTCAGGACTTCTCTAAGTTCCTGAGGCTGGCCTCCAACTTTCAATCCTTCCCCCTCAAACTTCCAAAATGACGGGATGACAGGTATTTGTCACCCAGCGGGGCTCCTTTCTGTCCTTGAGCCTCAGTTTTCCTATCTGTAAGATGGGCCAATAAGATAAGGGGCGATAAGATGAGCCAATGTGCACCCACAGATTGTCCGCTCTGTCACCTGCTGTCGCCGTCACCATCATGCCACCTGCTTGCAGGTCTGTGCTTTCAGCCTCATGTGATTAATGGGGACACCAGTGGCCTCGAGGAGGGAAATCACAGGGTGCGGAACACAGGGGACGCAGGGCAGATGGGGGCCTGCAGAAGTGCAGGGGGACCCCTAGGACTCAGCTCCCACATCAGGCTCACCCAAGGACCAGAGGGACTTCAGCAGGGTTGGGAGCAGGAGCACAATGACAACCAGGCAGGCTTCCTGACCCCCACCCCTACCTGTAACAGACTCAGCCTCTAGGGCCACCATAATTGTCCTTTGCAGACCCCTTTCCCGACTGTCCCAGCCATTGGAGAACCCCAGGTCCTAGACGGGCGCCTGTCATCACAGGCTGGAGGCTGTGGCTAGAGGACGGCAAATTTGAGGCCAGCCTCTGAACTTAGCAAGACCCTGTGTTAAAAGTCCAAAAGGGCTGGGACGTGGAGCAGTGGCCAGCGCCCCTGGGTTCAGTTCGGTCCGAACCCCAGGGGTGAATCCCACACCCACCAGACCCTCACTTGACAGCCTAGGGGCAGCTCTGGCCACCTACCGCCTGCAGTCTTCACCTTAAGAGGGAACTTTTCACACTCAGGACGCGGTGGCGGTGGCAACAAGCTGCCAGGGGCCCCGGGCTCCGGCGCATCCCACCCAACTCCGATGCATTCCTCCAGGCTACCGGGTGACCCCTGAGGTGACCTGTCCCCTGGGCAGCGTCCCTGCAAACCAGTGACTCAGCGTTCGACCAGAACCCAGCGCAACCGGCCGGGGGCCACGGAGGTCTGTGGAGACCCGCAGTGGCAGCGCCGGCCACCGGGTGGGTGACAGCCGCGCCCTCCATAGAGGAGCCCAGCTGCAAGCAGGGAGGAGGTGTGGACCTTGGCCCGGCTGTGTGGGCCTCAGGAGACTTGCAGCAGAGATGCGATGTCGCCTCCTCGCAGTTCCCGGAGGCTCCGTCAGTGCCTCAAAGCAAAGCTTGGACGGCAACCAGGAGGCTGCAGTTCCGGGGAAGCACTTGCACAGTGGGGTCCTGGCTCCGCCCACGCCCCTCCCCAGAGGCGTGACCACTCCACACTCCCTTCTGCACCGCCCACGCCCCGCCCACACCCCGCCCCCGGAGCATAGCCACGCCCCGGTTCCTGCACCGCCCACCCCCCCATGGCCACTTCCCCCGCCACTCCTGGGCAGCCCACTCCCCGCCCCTGGGGCGTGGCCACACTCGCCCCAGTTCCTTTGCCACCTGCTCCCCATCAGGAGAGGAGCGGAGCCTGGGGAGATGCCCGTGGGGGAGCCCTCTGGGAAGCCAACATACCTGGTAGATGTTCAATGGCATAGGGGAGGGGGACGCTTGGAACGTCAAAAGGAGCTTGGTGCCGGTGGGGTGTGTCTGTCATCCCAGTGCCTCAGGAGGCTGAGGCAGGAGGCTCGCCAGGTGGAGGCCAGCCTCAGCAACTCAGCGAGGCCCTGTCTCTAAAGAGCTGGAATGGTTGGCAGGGAGGCTACCCTGGGTTCAGTCCCTGGGACCACAACCCAGGAAGGCACAGAAAGGATTCTCAGTGGAAGTTGCCCTGCTGTGCTCACCCTCGGCCTCTGGTCCCTGACCAAAAGCTCCCCAGGCCTCCTCTCTGGAGACCCCCAAACCAGATCAAGGTGTCTGTCTGACATTGACTTTGAGACTTATCAAGTGCAAGGCTGAAGAATAGCCATTGAGCCTGAGACCCGCCATTAGGCGTTCCTGTAATCCCATCAACCTCTGCGCTGTCCATGCCACTTCCAGTGTCCTGCTTTTTGGAACTGCACACGCAATTCCTTGGTCCCCGAAGACTTCAGGATACATGCTGTCACCCAGTGTTCAGCACATTCTTTTTAATTTGTAGGGACTGGAGATTTAGCCAGGAGTGGGCGATCACAGAGCCACATCCCAGCCCTTTTTTTTTTTTTTGAGACAGGGTTTTTCTAAGTTGCTGAAGCTGGCCTTGAACTTGCAATCCTCCTTCCTCAGCCTCCTAAATTACTGGGATTAAAGGTGTGCACCATGGGGCTGGGGTTATGAAGGCTCTTGACCAAGTCCTTGTAGGCACGATTCTTTTCAGAATTGAGCAGAGAGGGCATGTGTCAGGGTTTTTAGCCCCCCCATTTTCTCCTAACCTGTTGGAGAAATGGGGAAAACATACCCTGACTAGGACAAGCCAAGAGAGGCAAAGGTCCACTGCCTGCCCACACCCAGCCTTCCCTCACTGGAGGACAATCAGTCACTCCAGGGAGACCAGTCAAAGCAGAATCTTATTTATTGAGGAAGTACACACAGCTAATATACCACACAGGAGCCAATCAGGATAAAGGTCAGAAGGGTGGAGTGAGTTCACATGTCCACCCATCCCATGGTCTGTAAGAGAAGGCACGAGCTGTCCATGAGGGCGAAAGAGTCCTGGACCTTCCTGGAGGTGGTATGTTTTTTCCGTCACCACACACAGCAGCGCCTCCTGGCTGTGCCAGGCGTCATTCCAGCCACATGTGTGGCCCCAAGATGGGAAGCAGGCAGCAAGTCATGCACTACAGGCATGCACCTGTTCTGGCTTCATGGAAACTGCTAGACCTTTCCTGATTCTGGTCTATTTGCTTCTCATCCAGGTTGTAATGCTTCTAGAAAGGACAGATGGGTGATGTGGCCCCAGAAGTTTTGGGGCAAGGAGTAGGTGGGTGCTGGCATAGTTAGGGCACCCCTGGGAGCCTCCAAGAAGATGCATTGGTGGGTGTGGTGGATGCTGAAGCTCAGGCCGGTGTTTGACGGCCCTTGGACGACAGCCCTTGGATGGTGCTACATACTCAGGCACCAGCCCTCATCAGGAAGCTGTGCGCTTCACTTGGCCACCAACCTGGAAGCTGAAACTGGAGGCTCATGGGTATTATGCATGTGAGGATCAGGCCAGGCCAGAGTGCAGGTGGGGGTCAGCGGTGGAGGGAGTGGTGGGAAGGAAACCCAGGGGTTAGGAGCCAGGGGTGGCAGCTGATGCCACCAGGACCCCTCATTTCTGACCTCAAGCAGGTCCCTGCAGGCAAGGGCCTGGGGTAGGCAGAGCCTGGATCTTGGCCTCCCAGTTGCCTCCTGGCCTCCTACTGCCCTGGCCTTACTTTTTTCACCTGTAAAATGGGGACCAGCTGCTTCCTCAGGGGCTCCATGGTTGAGCAGGGACCACATGGAGGAAGCGGTGAGCAGAGTCTGCACCAGGGGGGAAGAGTCACTTGGCTACTGAAGATGGCAGCAGAAACTAGGGGGTGTTTGAAGGCAGGGCCTGATCCTCAGTCCACCCCCCACCCCCCACACACAGGTTACCTGAAAATGGGCTCCAACTGCTCTGCTGTGAGGCATATTTGCAGTGGCCCCAGGCACAGCCCCAAGTCCCCAGGGCACAGAGAAAAGGCCCAGTGCTTCCCAAGGCAGGAGGTTTCTGACTTGGGGTTTTGGTTTTTTCTTGTATCATGGACTGAACCCCAGGACTGCGGGACCATGGAGGCTAACCCCTGCCCTTTTTATATTTAGACACAGGGTCTCATGAGTTGCTGAGGGCTTCACTAAATTGTTCAGGCTGGACTCCAACTCATGATCCTCCTGCCTCAGCCTCCCGAGTCATTTGGACACAGGCATGTGCACAAGGGGATGCTCCCAGCAGGAGGAAGGCCAGGCTGCAGGGCAGCATGTCTCTGGGGATGAGCTTGAGTGGAAACAAGACCGTGAACAAGCAGTTTGTAAAAAGTTGCCTTTATTTATCTTTTAACCACCGTATCTCAGTTATGCCATTTTGGCATCCACAGTGATTGTGCCCTGGAAGCTGGGTCAGCCCCTTCCCACCCACCCTCTGTGATCACTGCCCATGGGCTGAGAGCCCAGGCCACATGGGGCCAGCAGGACCACAAACTCCTCTGAAGTCTGGCACTCTCCAGCCACAGCCCGAGAGCCAGGGACTGGGCCTGCCTTCCAGAGGCCATGAAGTCCCCAGCGGTGGCCTGGGGGGCCCTGCCCTCTAACAGGAGCAGGAGACGTATGGCGGTGGCCTCCATGGGCTGAGAGATGGCTGGTGGTGGGGCTGCCCTGCTGGGGACTAGGTCTAGCCAAGGCCACATGGGAGAAGGTGCTGGGACCTGGGTGGGTCAAAGGCCCCTCTGGTTCTTGACCCAGGTCTCTAGGTACAGTGTGCCACCCCTACTGAGCCATGAAAGGGCCCGTGCAGAATTGGGGCACCCTCCCGAGGAAGCCTGCAGCTGAGTCTGAGAGGGGCGTCTGAGAACTCTGGAAAGTTCACCAGCTTCATGTCTATGTCACCTGTCACTTCTGTCTCAGACACCAGAGTATCTTCCCATGTACCCCGAGTCCCTGACTTTGAGCTCAGGCCCTGAGCCTGAACCTCCCCTCCTGGCCTCTGAGTGCGGTGGAGGCTGAATTTGGTGGAGGCCGAGAGAGCTGGTGGCATCCCACTGTCCCTTTACTAGCATTTGGTCCCTAAGTACAGTCAGAACATTCTAGAAACACAGGGAGAAACAAAAGACATCCCTTCCCAGGGACGCAGGGGCAGCTGCGCAGTGAGGATCCACCAAGGCTGACTGGAGTTTGGACAATTGAACTTGGCAGGGTGGTCCCCTGAGGGCAACGATCTCGGCCAGGCAAGGGTGGAGGTGGCAACCCCAGGCCTCCCCCAGATGAGGACAAAGCTGCCTGGCCACAAGTTGGCCGTGAGGTGGCAGGGATGGCGGTCCTGGCTCTGTCCCAGCATAAGGCTCATCTGGACACTTGGTGGAAGAGCAGCTGCCCACTGCTGGGCAGGGAGCTGTTTTATCCTGAGCCCAGGGGATCCAATGCCCCCCACGGCAACAGTCTGCACCAAGAGAGTGCCACTGCTAGTGATGCTGAGGACATGCTGGTGATGCTGAGGACATGCTGGTGATGCTGTCCATTTCCCCAGAGGAGGTGAGAGCCGATGGCCGACCATCCTAAGGCCACACACAGAGATTTTGTGCTTCCAACGCAGTCAAAAAGCCACCATGGAGACCAGAGACACCACGGTGGTTGCACACATCACTGAGGGTGGGAGGGGAGGCCAAAACCAAAGTCAGACAGAAAATGGGGACAGTGCTCCCCATCCCTGTCAAGGCTGCAGCTGCCAATGCTAGAAGAAGGAGAGGAGCCCTGCTGAGGGTGGCTGCCCCATGGTGAAGAGGAGGGGCAGACATCAGCCAGACGACAAGGTCCCCACGCGACACAGCACCACTGCCCCCGGCCACCACTGCCTTCCGAGGCACTGCCCAGTGTCGTCTCAGGTCCTTGGATAGGCATGGCTCTCAGAAGAGCAGGGTGCCCATGCTTCCCAACTCACTTGGCTCCTTGACGAAACTCTCAAAGGACTGGGAGATGTTGGTGACTGCCAACAGGATCCCCGTCCCCAAGCCGATGGTGCCCAGGAAGGCAGCCAGGACTGAGAGGCCCCAAGACACAGGCCCCCAGAGGCCGCTGCCATGGGGATGTACCTGGGGGAGGGCAGGTGGTCAGCCCCAGGCCACCACAGAGCCTCCAACCTGGCCACCAGTCTTGCCCATGACTGAGACCAGAACCTCAGGAGGCCCCACCACCTCCCTTAAGTATCCTCTGCTAACACCCCACTAATGCTATGGGACCTAGTCCCTGTTAGGGGACTGTGACTAGTCCAAACTGAAAGGCTGCTGAACACAGTGGTCCATACCTGTCACCCCAGTAACTCAGGAGGCTGAGGCAGGAAGATCACAAGGTGGAGGCCACCCTCAGCTGCTTTACAAGGCCCTAAGCAGCTTAGTGAGACCCTGTCTCTAAATAAAAAATAAAAAGATCTGGGGACATAGCTTAGGGGTCAAGTGACCCTGAGTCTGATCCTCAGTAAGGGGGCTGGAGGGCTGGTTATGAGACCCAAATGCTGATGATGTCTATCGAAATGGCCACTGTCCCTACCAAGGACTCATAAGCAACCAAAAATTTGCAACTGTGTCTTTTCCCATGGTTGATTCTTTCAGGAAAGGTCACCAATTGAGAACCCACAGGAGAACCTGGGCTGCCACCTGACTTTGTAGACAAAGCCCTTTTCATGGTGGCTGCTGCCGAGTGGCAGAGGAAGAGCTGCGAAAATGGCAGAGGGCACCAGGGAGGTTGGGGGCAGCCTTCAATCCAGGATGAGGTGCAGCTGCAACGGGCACTCCTTCTGCCCCAAACACCTGTGCCCTGGGGCCTCCCCCACCCTCCATTCTCTCCACCCCAAGGTGATGGCCACCCTGGCACATCTAGTCTCTGGCCTCCTCTCTGCTGTGGCCTTGTCTGCTGGAACTGACCTCCCTGCTTCAAACACCACCATCCCTCTACGGCTCTGCTGGCCTCTCAGCCACATCCAACATCTGTCTTTTTTCGGTCTTGGGGATTTAACCCAGGGGTTCCCCAACCCTGAGCCCTGTCTCCAGCTCTTTTTTGTATTATATTTAGAGAGAGGGTCTCACTGAGTTACTCAGGGCCTCACTGAGTTCCTGAGGTTGGCCTCCACCTTGCCATCCTCGTGCCTTGGCCTCCAGGCATGCCTCAGAGAGCCTGGCGCTTCAGTTCAGATCCATCTGGAGCCCCACTCTGTGCTCAGAGCCTGGGCACTGCTCCTGGATGCCTAGGGCAGCATTCCACTAGCATGAGCAGAGGTGAGGGTCCCCTGCTGCCAACACCATCCCTACAGAGCCCCATGCTGGGTCACTAGGCTGCATGCACCTGGCTCCCTGCTGAGGGCGCTAGACATCTTATTCCATGTCCCCAGCATCCAGTACTTAGCAGGTTCATAAATATCCAATGACACAGGGACCTTGCCTACCCTGTGATCTGAGAATGAGACACATGGACACTGGAGACCACAAGGTCCACTGGTGCTCGAGGCCCGGTAGCCGCACCTGCTGACTGGGGGTGGGTACTGCACTCACTGGTTGAGCTCATGCACCATGGATGTCTCCCGGTGGCCCCACATCACCATCTGCTGCTCCTTCAGCTGCTTGACCACCTGCATAATGCACAGAGCAGAGGATATGTTCAGAGGTGGTTTCAGAGGGAAAGGTCTCAAGCTGCTGGACACTTAAAGGGCAATTTCTGCAGCTCTACATCTTTACAAAGACTTTAATGCCCAAAATCCTGGGATGCACCCCTGTCAATCCAGCAGCTTGGGAGGCTGAGGCAGGAGGATCGCAATTTGGAGGCCAGCCTCAGCCACTTAGCAAGGCCCTGAGCAGTTCAGCAAGACCCTGTCTCCAGATGAAATCTAACAAGGGCTCAGAGGTTAAGTGTCCCTGGACCAACAAGGTGCCATAAGGAGACCAGACAATGTGTGATTTTCCACTCTGGCTTCAGGTTCTCAGACCTGCTGCTGATGGCTGAGCTCCATCCATCTGTCCTTAACGCTCTGAACTGTTTCACCAAGGTGGGTGGTCCATCTGCATGTCACAAACCACCACTGTGACAAAGCAACAAGCCGAATGCCACTTTAAGAACGTTCGTTCATACTTACATTCTTGGCAGATGAGCTCAAGACCTCGACCCAGATCTTAGAGAAGAAGGCAAAGATCCCAGCATGAACATGAGGTACACTACCACATGGACAGGGTCCTCCAACACGAGGCCAAAGGACTCCAGCAGAGATAGGTAGTAACACAGGCCACAAACTGCATAGGTGCAGGCGGGGCCTCCAGAAGACGTGTCCTTGGAAGAAGGAACAGAAGGTCTGGGACGCTGCGTCTACTGTACCTGAGCTTCAAGATGAACCCAGAGCAGATCAAAGACAGTGATTGCAGCCGGGCACAATGACACACTCCTGTCACCCCACAGCTCAGGAGGCTGAGGGAGGAGGATGGAAAGTTGAAGGCCCTAAGCAGCTCAGTGAGACCCTGAGTCTAAATAGGGGTGGAACAGGGCTCAGAAGTCAAGGGACCCTGGGTTCAGTCCTTGTTACAAAAAACTTCCTGCACAGAATTTGGGAAAGGACACAGGGGAGGAGATCTGTGGGTGAGACACTTGGTCAGGAGCAAGACACACAGATGCGGAGCAACAACACCCAGTCTGTGGCCAGGAGAGCCTCCTTGGGAACATCTGACTGACAGACCAGGTGCCCAACAGACTGATGAGCAGGTGCCCGCTGAAGCGAGCCGACAGGATCTGGGAGATGATGTAGAGGTGGGGACCAGGGCGGACTGCAGGACAATCGGGACATTGGAGGTGAAGAAGAGCTAAACGGGGTAGGTGTGGTACTGGCCCTGGTAGTGTGCAGTCTTGATGGGAAGGTCCATCTGGAAGCCCTGAGGACACAGAACAGGGCACTCTTCACTGCCTTGCTGTCCCCTATCGTCCAGAGGTACAAGAAGTGGCAACAGCTCTGGGGACCCGACTTCTGACACTGCTGGAGAGCACCTGCCGCTTCCCTCACAACCACTGTGTGGGTCACACACAGAAAAAAGACCAGAAAAACTGGTTTCAAAATGTACTCAATGGCCATTCATATCTAAACAGAAAAAAAAATGAAAAAAACAATTATGCCAAAGCCAGAGACAGTGGCTGTCATCATCAGCAGCTCTGGAGGCTGAGGTAGGAGGACTACAATTTGGAGGCCAGCCTCAGCAACTCAGCAAGACTCTGACTCTAAATAAAATATAAAAAGGTCTGGGGATGGGGCTCAGGGGTTCAGTGCCCCTGGGTTCCATCCCTGGAACCAAAAAATAAAAAATAAAGAAAAATAATTGCAGACTTCTTGGGCTCACGTTGGACACACCTGGAAATGGATGACCACAGCAATGACAAAGATGGAGGCAATGAGGTTCATGAGGTCAGGGAGATTCTGGCAGGAGAAAGCCTCACTAATTGCTTGGACTTTGTCTGTGCACGTGGCACAGAGATGAAATAGTGCAATGATGGCGCGCTCAAATTCCATACCTGTTGGCAGAGAAGAACCCAAATGTGAAGGGAAGAACAAAGGGCTGAACCCCGATGGGTTTTAGGCCTCCTCCTGGCCAAAGCAGAGTCAGGAGAACAGAATCAGCCAGGAGACTCAACTGGTAGACTCACGGCACCACAGTCATGGGGTCACTGTTTGGATTTTTTTTTGGGCATCAGGGATGGAACCCACGGGCCCTCGGCCACTGAACCCCAATTCCAGCCTATTTGTATTTCATTCACAGACAGCATCTCACTGAGTTGCTGAGGCCTTGCTGTTGCTGAGCCTGACCTCCAAGTTGAGATCCTCCTGCCTCAGCCTCAGCAACAGGTAGAAAGGAGCCTGGCCTGAGGAACAGGCAACAGATCATCCCAGGACACTGCAGCAGAGGGCGACAAGGTCCAAGCAATTCAGAAATTGTGTGAGAATGACTTTAGAACAAAAGGACAGTGGGAAACACTGTCACCATGGCCCCTGATGCCAGTGCTTCCCTAGACATGGCATCTGTGGGCAGAGTGGCTAATGGCTGGGAACTAAGATGTCCCAGTCTCTCCCTGGGACAGCATTTTCCTGTCACCTCAGAGTTGGGACTGCAGGACTTGCATCACCTTCTGGATGGCCACTCAGATGGGCCATCTGTCCTGAAGACCACATGGACGGGATGTCTGTGACAGAAACACTATCCTAGCTTTCCCTGGCCCCTGGCATCCCCATGGTGGTCTTCTGACAGCCCCTCTCCCTGCCACCTCTGGCTGTGTGGATCAACAGCTGATGTCCCTGTGGTCAAGAATCTGGAGACATTAAAGCTTGAGCATTTTGTAAAGGAGGAAGTGAACCCAGGGGGTAGAAAGCAGGGACTTTTCCTGGCTGTTCTTGCTACCAATGACCTCTCTGAACTCCCCTAACTTGCTCCAACCCTCAAACACACCAGCTCATCTCTGCCCCAGGGTCTTTGCACCTGCTGGGTTTTCTAGATGGGCCCATAACACTCTTCCCCAGTCACCCCATCTTCCTTCTCTGCTCTACTCTGACCCGGGACCCTGGCATGACACTGATGCTCCCATGTCTTATGTTATCTCCCTTTGTATTCTTAGCACCCACAGAAGCTCCTGGTGCTTAACATCACCTGCCTGACAAGTGTCAGGAATGAAAGGTGGGTCACAGCAAAGTCAGGGTGAGGGCCTTAGGAGCCTTCTGAATGTTTAACATGGTCATTTCATGCAAATCACTACCTGCTAATCTCTGTGAACTGGATTAATTTCATGTGCTAGTGTTGCCCCGGGGGCGAGAGTCATGTGGCGTCTGTACTGACCACCTCCCTCCCAGCCTGGACTGTCCCCCACCTCAGTGAAGAAGGACCAGCTGTGCTCTCCACCCTAGGGGCCCTTCCACACCCCACTTTCCAGGTTGCAAGCTGAGCCGTGGTGGCACTCCTGGTAAAAGGTGGCCCTTCCAGCTGCAAGCTACCTGTGCCTGCTCCATCCTCTTCTTGCCCATCCTGGGGGTATCCCCATGGCTCCACCATTTGGGCTCCTTACAGCACCACTCAAATCCCCCCAGGTAGTGCTTCTTCCCCAGCCAGTTTCAAGAGTTGGCCAAGGGCAGCCACCTCCATGTCTCGGTTGTCTGTGGCCTTCATCTCTCACTAAGTCCTAAGGCCCTCACTCTGATGTCACACTGGCTGGCTCAGGCTGGATGGCTGTGCCACTTCCCCAGCCATTTTCTCAGCCTGTCTCTCAGGAACAGCAAATCATTCCTTCCAAAGCTGTACCCTCACTCACTATCCTGCTCCAGAGCAAAGTGATCCTTTGGCTGGCTGCCGCAGCCCAAGCCTTTGCTGACTGGCCCCCTGTGGCCAACACTGCTCCCGCTCCTTTCGAGTGCAGCCCCCCCCCAAAGCCAGGAGGTGTTGGCTGACACTCCGACTCCTACCCAGCTTTTGCCCCCACATCCACGGCTGGGGCCCATCTGCTTTGCACCCTCAGATCCTCAATTCACCTTAGATTTTCTGAAATTGTAGGAAGAGTCTGGTGTCCCTTTGCCTACTCTACTGTAAGTGTCCCAAACCCTCCTTCCCATAGGATCCCTCAGGCACCCTGCAGAGACCAGTCTGCAGTTTTCTCAATTTGATGACATGGCACTGGAGGCCAAGAATAAGCTCCACAGTCAATTCCAAGAAAACACACAAATGCACACAAATATTTTCCATGAGAGAGACTTCCGAGCAAATAACAGATTCAGGGTTCAGAGGCCAAAAGAAAAAGAAAAGAAAAAAAGTCAATTTCCCCTCTCCTAAGAAGTCTCACATGTTTTGCAGTTTTTATTTTATTAAGACTTGTAAGCCAGGTATCATGGTGCATGCCTGTAATCACAGTGGCTCTGGAGGCTAAAGCAGGAGAATTGCAAATCAACGGCTAACCTCAGCCAAATTGGGGCTCTAAGCAACTCAGCAAGACCCTGTCTCTGAGAAATGCAAAAGAGGGTTGGGGACGGGACTCAGGGGTTAACTGTACCTGAGTTCAATCCCTAGTGCCTTCCACCCCAAATTGGCAGTACTGCGGATTGAACCCAGGAACAGTCATTCTACCCCAGCCTTTTTTGACACAGGGTCTCACTTATTTGCCAAGGCTGTCCTTGAACTTGTAATCATCGAACTAACTGCTCCTTGCCTGAACAAGTGGTTTGGTGTAGCAATTTCCTTTTTAAAATCTTATTCAATAAGAACAACTGCTACAATATGTGCAGATGATTGCCCAAGGATATTCACTTCAATGCTACCTGTGACTGAGAAAGGACTGAAATGTCCACCAAAAGACAATTGGCTAAAATCAACACTTCTTTATCTTTGCAGTGCAGGTTCCTGCTAAGAAATATGAGGCAGGATTACTCTGTGGCAAGTTGACTGTCTTTGAAATATTTTTATAAGAGGTGTTATTATTATTATTATTATTATTATTATTATTATTATTATTATCATTATTATTATTATTTTGTACTAGGAATTTAACCCAGGACCACTTAACCTCTGAGCCCTTTTCCCAGCCCTTTTTATTTTATTTAGAGACAGTGTCTCACTGAGTTTCTTAGGGCCTCACTAAGTTGCTGAGGCTGGCCTCCAACTTGTGATCCTTTTGCCTCTGCCTCCTGAGCTGCTGTGATGACAGACTTGAGACTCTGTACTCAGCTATATTTTTAAAACTTTGCACACTAAAAATTCAGAAGACATGTTTCTGAAACAGACATTTTCCCCCAGAGGAATACTCTGCATGTATGAAAACTTCCTGCAGAAGTGCCCCACAGGAGGCAGGGCCATTACCTTGGTTGGTGTTGATGGTGGTGGGGTTGAAGGTCTTTCCCAGGATGGTTTCACAGATGTTGCTTGAAATGGAGAGGGAGAAGGCAAAGCCCAGGCTGTACCCTTTCTAAAGAAGGTCATCCAAAATGAGGACGATCAAGCCCACCACAAAGAACTGCAAAATTGAAATAAATAAATTAATAAAATGGACTCTGCATTACTGGCCTCAGGGCTCTGGTTCCTTCCATCTTCAATGACTGGGCTCTCTGCTATGAAGGCCAAATAAGAGACCCTTCTCAATCTTCCTCACGGAAATTCAGAAGACAAAGCCAGGGTCTTTCGATTCTTTATTTTTTTTAAATCTATTTTTTAGTTGGAGATGGACACAACATCTTTATTTAATTTTTATGGGGTGCTGAGGATGGAGCTGAAGGCCTCGTGCATGACAGTTGAGCCTCTACCACCGAGTCCTAGCCCCAACCACTACATTTTTTTGTTTTTGTTTCTTAATTGTTTGGGGTGTGCAAGTGGACAGCATGCCTTTATTGATTTCAATATTTCTCGTTGTAGATGGGCTCAGTGTCTTTATTTGATTGATTTCTTTTGGGGCGGTGTCCAGCCTCCAACTCGAGGCTTCACCCTGCTCAGGCTCAGTCTCTAATCCTGAGCCCAGACCTGAGCCTGGCCTGGCCCCATCTCTTGCTGAGTACTGCTGATGAGAAAGAGGGATGGTGCAGTCACTCAGGAAGTGGCGTGCAATTGGGGGTTCACCTGAGTGGTGATCACCAGGCAGATCACAGCGCTCATCTTTGAGGCATCCCTATCCATGCCCGTCATCACATCCATTATGGACTGGCCAATGGTAACAATCATGCCAAACAGTAGGATCCCAAGAGAACCCTTAGCAGAGTGTGACAGGAACACAGATGACAAATACTGACACTGCACCCGGGGACTTGGTAAGGATTGTCCAACTGTCACATGTCAAAGTACATGAGAACTCAGAGGCTATCTAGTGAAAGCACCTTTGGGTTTTTTTGTACTTTAGGGATTGAGCCCAGGGCCTTGCAGATGGTAGGCAAGTGCTCTACTAAACCTCAGCCCAGTCATCCTAAATTCTTTTTTGTAAAAAATGATCTTGAATTTTTAAGATGGAAAAACATTTTTAAAAATTATCAAGTGTAAGGAGAAAACTTCTGGGTCTGTAGCTCAGTGGTAGAGACACTGATTTCCATTTCCAGGTTTGCAAAAAAATAATATTAAAAACAAAGAGAGAAAGAGAAAAAAAACACCTGATTTGGGCTTTAGAAAAATACTGCAAAATTTTTTTTGTTTGTTTTGCTTTTGGTACCAGGGATTGAACTCAGGGGTACTCAACCACTGAGCCCCATCCCCAGCCCTATTTTGTGGTTTATTTAGAGACAGGGTTTCACTGAGATGCTTTGGGGCTCCCTGTTGCTGAGGCTGGATTTGAAATCAAAATCCTCCTGCCTCAGCCTCCCGAGCTGCTGGGATTAGAGGAGTGCACCACTGCACTAAGCCAAGTATATTTTAAAATGTCCAAAATAAAAAATTAAAAAAAGAAAACCACTTATTAGTGCTTCAGAAGAATGATTCATTAATTTAAGACATTGAATAATTAATGAAGTACTATTATTTAATAATGCATTACTTAATTCATTAATGATTAATACATTAATACATAAATATATTCTACAATCTTGATTTGTGTCTGAAACTCACAAATTTAAGTTAGATGGATTTTTCACTCAATTATTTAACCTTCTAACTTAAGAGCTCTAAGGCATGCTGTATGGAAGATGGCAGAGTAGAAAACTGTAATCATTGTTTTCTAAATAATACATTCCAGTTAACAGAGGCTAGGCTTGGCTGACTCTGAGGCTGGTCCCCATTATTGGGACTGCCTATCATTTGAAATGGCCAATATTCTTAACCTAGTTTAACAGCACATAGAAACTGAGACTGCAGAACTATTTTCTAAATTTCTTCCACATCACAAAACTAATCAACAGCAGAGCTGGACTGAGAGGATCACCGTTCTGCTCATTAAATCCTTTTAAATGCAGGAAAAAAAAATAGAACTTGCTAAATAACTACCATGCGCTAGGCACTGTGAGAGTATTATTCAGTTTAATCATTTTTTTTTTAGTACTGAGGACTGAGCAAAGGTGCTTCACCCCTGACCACCTTCCCCAGCCATTTTTTAATTTTATTTACAGACAGGGTCTCACTGAGTTGCTTATGGCCTCACTAAGTTGCTGAGACTGTCCTCCAACTGGTGATACTCCTGCCTCAGCCTCCAGAGTTGCTGAAATTACAGGCATACTCCACAGCACCAGGCTTTGATTAAATTCTTATAACATCTCTGAAGTAGATGTCACCTCCTTCACGAGGTATGGAAATCATGGCTGGTGAAGGGGTGACCTCCATGCCCTGATCCTTCAATTTTATCCTCTGGGGCATTCCTGCCCTCCCCTGCCCTGCCTGGCCTTCCCCCATACCCAGCACCTCCCAGAAGTGCTCTCTCATTAACAGGCCATGGAGCACCTACAGGGTTGGCAGGCCAAGCACACAGGCCAAACTGGGCTGTTTTAATGCTCCTAATTTTAGGGCCAATTCTAATTGTCAACCAGACATCAGAACTGTACCCTTGATCTTTCTTATATTTCTTGGCTCCATTGAAGAGGGCTTGGTCTTTTGGGGTGTCACCCACTTCAATCATCTTGGCACTAGCCAAGAGTGCATGATGAGGCCCAAGGTGACAATTGCAGAGATACCCAGCTACTTGAATGTGCATAAGGAAAGGGGCAGCCACAAAGCCCCTGTGAGCCCAGGAAAGCAAGACATCATTTAATAAAATGAACCTACAGAATTGCATGCGACCCCCTTCTCCACAGGATGGGCTTCAGGTTTCTTACAGCAATTATAGAATAACTCCCCAAAACCAAAGATTAGAACACAACTGAGTCCCTCTGTTGAGCCTGTCAGACCCCGTGTCATTCTGTTTGGAAAGTCACATACCCCTCAATAGCCTGCTGCATTCCCATCCCCATGGACAGATCCATTCTGGCTGGACAGAGGTCAGAGAGTCCCGTCCTTCATCAGTTCATAAAACTGGAGAACATTCCAATCATTTTCTGAGTCTGCAGATGGGGCTGGCACAATTGGATCTAGTTGGGAATCAACCTTCCCTTTCCATCATGTTCAGATGAGCTCTGATTCTGAGTGACTGGAACCTCATTGGAACCCCATTTTTAAACCATGTCCATTAAATGTACCATCAACATACACAAGAAAATCATTTCCAGACCCACCAGTGACTGGTTAGAATCGACCCTCCACTGTCACTTGTGGTTTTGATCCGTATATTTCACCCGTAGATATGAAAAAGACATAGCTGAGAAACCAATGAAAAGTTCTAGAGAATATTCTAGGTGGACTCACCATCTCATTTCAGGGATTTCAAACACTCTAGTTTTTTCTAGTTTTCAGAAATTCTCAAGCAGAGACTTATCTTGTTCATCCAGGTTTTGTATTGCATTCAAACCCAACTCCGAAGAAGATGGTGTTGCCCAAGCTGAATGCACTGTTAATCAGGCTATTCGACATGGCACATGCAGACTTTCCAGGCCACAGAGCTGCCCATCCTCTGAGCTCCACCGAAAGGCTGTCATTCAACTAAATGGTGCTGGTCCAGTAGAAAAGAGGCAGAGTGAGTCTGAGCCTCCCTCTGTTGGAGGCCAGAATCCCTCACATCCAGTAGAAAGGGTTCACAGAATCTGAGGCCATAATACCAAATAGAAGATCTGGGAACAAGCAGAAACCAAAAGACTGGCACTTGTGTCCCCCCTCTTCCCCATGCTCCAACACCAGCACAGGAGACTAAGAAGATGAAGAAGGAGATGGCCACCCACAGCACCTTCTCATTCAACTGGATCTGCAGAAGAGACAGAATCAGAGGACTCAAAGTTTCCCAGTAAGTCAATAAAAATGGAGTCCCACAGATCCTTTCTCTGATCACCAAGAAAGGCCAACGAGGGCTGGGGTCACAGCTCCACGGGGAAGCACTTGCCTAGCATGAATGATGCTCTGGGTTCAGACTCCAGCAGAACTTTCCCCCCAAAAGGAGAAGAAACCAAACCATGCACCAAGCAGAGCCCTTTCTGCGGACAAAGCCAATGTGAATATGTCCGCAGGTGTCATGTCTGGGAATCCTCATATTATACAATATCATGATCTTCCCTCTGCTTAAGTGAGTTCAATGGCAAAGCTTTGCTCTTAACCACTGACATGAATAGTTTATATCCTCATGGTGAGGCAAGAGGAAGACAAGTTCAAAGCCAGCCTGAGCAAAAGTAAGGCACTGAGCCACTCTATGAGACCCTTTCTTTCCATAAAAAAACAAACTAGAGCTGAAGATATCTCTCAGTGAGTGGTTGCTTCTGAGTTCAAGTCTAGCGAATAAATAAATAAATAAATACATACATACATACATACATACATACATACATACATACTTTCTGTTGTTGATATTTTTAAAATAATATTTTAGTCTTTATTTTATTTACCTCTTCTCTGATGTTTAGTATTTTTTTCTACTAGTTTTGGGTCTGGCTTGTTCTTGATTTTCTACCTCCTTGAAGTTGAAATCTTGGTTGCTTTCTTTTTTGATGTAGGTATGTACTGATCTAATCTTCTTTAAATTGCCCCTGCTCTATGCTATAGGGTTTTCCATTTTGTGTTTCTATCATAATTTTTTTCTTAAGAATTTTTAAAATTTTTCATTCTATTTGCAGACACACAGAATGTTTCTGAAGTTCCTCCTTTTGTAGGTTTACAGTTTTATTCCATTGTGTTCAGAACAAAAAATATTTGAAATGATTTTTTAGCTTCTAAAATTTGTTAAGGTTTGTTTTATGACTTAACCTAGTGTCTATTCTGGAGAATGTTGTTGGTGCTGTTGTGAAGAATTTGACTTGTTTTGTTTTTTTTTTTTTTTTTTAAAGTTCTGTTGAGTCCATCTGCTCTGCAGTGTACTTTAAATCCTGTGTAAATAAAGAAGAAGAAACAGAAGCAAGGTGCAGAGGCAGAATGACATAATGGCAGAAATTCTCCTTGTCCAAGCTGCCAGCTTTACTTATAGTAGTAGGTTACATTAGGTCACTGGATTCAGTATTACATTATTGTTCATTGTGCCATTAGGCTACAGATTTAGCAACATTATACAGCTTCTTTGTTAGTTACCTATTAAGGTTGCAATGTGCAATGTTAGGTCCATTGTTTAAAGTCCATTGTTTAAAGTTACTATTATGTGGACAGCTTTAGGTGCTGCAGAGCTTGACAAAACACTGTGGTTGTCTAAAAAGAGAGTCCCCCCAGGAGCTAAGTTCCTAAAGTCAAGGTTGAGGCTGATAAGATTCTAGCAAAAAGCTTCCTCATGCAAGGCATTGCCACAACAGCTAGGTATTGAACATGTATTAGTTATCTTGCTAGTTTCTGAAAGAAACTGCTGAATATTCCAAACATAGGAAACAGGGTGCCTGTTACCTCCTGGGTGTCTGCTCACCAGAGGAATGCTGTCCTTATATTTCTTTTTTTTTTAATAGACAAATTTATTTTGCTTGGAACACGGCATATATATTTTACACATAACATCTTTGCTAACCAATTCCTGTGTCTCTTTTTTGATGTTTTGGATGAAAAATCCATCCATTTTTTCAAACACTGTTATCAGAAGTCCTCTATTAATATGCATTGAAGTCTCTCTCTCTCCCTTTAGATAAAGTAGTGTCTGTCTTATGTCTATGTGTTGTAGTATTATGTGATTTTATATTTATACTTATGATGGTTTCTTGCTTAATTAAAACCATTTGTCATTATATAATGACTTTTTTTTCTATTTTTACTTTTGGTATTAAGGTCTATTTTTTTGTAATATAAGAAAAGTTACTTCGAATTTTTATTTCCATTTTCTTGAGATATCTTTCTCTTAATCTTCACTTTTATCCTATCTGTTTTTTTAGAGGTGAAATGAGATTTTTATAGGCAAGATATAGATTTTGTTTTGTTCTATCTATTATAGAACTTTATGTCTTGAGAATTTACGCCATTAAGGTGGTTCTTGACAGGTGAATATTTACTAGTGTCATTTGAGTTATTGTTTACTACTTGTGCTGTCTGACATTTCTTCCTGTCTTACTGTCTTCTATTTTTGTTATCTTGTACTAAATAGATTTGTACCACAACTCTTTGAGAGTTGAAAATTAAATGAATATGTAAATCTAATTGATATAGCATGTGCAGAATCAAATAATTAAAAGGTCTGAAGAGGCTTAGGTTTCTTACCTGTGATAATATCTACCCTCCTGACAAATACTATTTACTCTTTTATGTTTGCATTTTTTTGCACATTATTATTATTAATAGTAGAAGTAGTAGTGTGATTTTATTAATCTTTATACATCTTAATACTATGCTTTAAAGAAATATGCATTTATATAAAAATATGTTATAAGTAAATAACAGTGATTATTTAGGGATAATAACACTAACCTATAAATCAGGTGAAATAAGAAAAATCTGATTTTAAAGCTTCATATAACAAAACAATAACATTAAAATCAGAAGAAATTAACCTTTTGGTTATTGGGGTAACTAGATATGATTGAAAAATTAAAAGATTTTTTGCATAATTCGATTAAATTCCAACTGCATTAAAAACTAAAGTCAGCTGGGTATGGTGGTGCACACATGTAATCCCAGCACTTCATGTGGCTAAGGCAGGAGAATCCCTTGGTATTAAGGTGTAAATTTTGTGATATAAGAATAGCTACTTCTGTTTAATTTTTGTTTTCATTTTCTTGAAATAACTTTCTCTTATTCTTCACTTTTGTCCTATGTGTTTCTTTTGGAGGTGAACTGAGATTTTTCTAGGCAAATTATAGATTGTTTTTGTTCTATCAAAAATCAGTACCTTGTGGTGGTTGATGCTTTTTGAAGTGCAAGAATCTCACAATAGATTTCTTGGCTCCTCTTAAGTAGAAGGGAATGGGGAATTGACATCTCATGGAATCCTAGCAGGCAGAGCAGGAGCTCACGCCTACAGGGTGTGATGTTCACCCCCAACTCTGTCCAGCCAGCTGTCTCTGCCCAGCATTGACTTAGATGAGCCATTTGGAATGGGAGTCATACTAGGGGTGCTGGGATTTTGATTTCTTCATTCGTAGCTTAAAATTTTTATAATGAGCACCAATCCTTAGAAATAAAAATATTAAAGACTTTTGAGGGGAAAAGTCCACTAGGCGTCCATCTAGCTGTGGGGCCTGCAGTAGTGTAGAGAAGGGAAGCAGTACCTTTCCAGCCTGCCAGGTGCCAGGTGCTGGCTGGACCAGGCGGGTGACAGAAGGGAGCCTCTCTGCTCACTCTCAGGGGAGACTAGTCAAAGCCACTTGGCCACAGGTGTTCTGGAGCCCTCTGAGGAGGGGAGAACTGCACATCTGTGACCAAAACCTGGCATGTAAGTATCATCTAGTGGGTATATTAGGGACAGTCACACATGATTCCCTTCTGGAAAAAGAAAAAATCAAAGCAGATTTTTTTTAAAAAGCCATTTTGACCACTGGAATTTAGAAATGAGTTCTCTGGGCTCTGCAGTGAGCCAGTCAAGCCTGGGGCATGAGGGCACTTGCAGTGTGCTTTGAAGCTGGCATGCAGCTGGTGGGCCAAGGAAAGGGCAGAATCATTGTGATTATTTACAAGTCACACCTATTCTAGCTGGTCAGAGCCTGTGCCACTCATTAGGAAACATTCTGAATGCCACCACTGCTCTTGTGTATTCCCTCTTTAAGCAAAACTAAAAAGCATTAGCCTTAGCATTTCCCATACGTGCATTATGTGGCATTTGTGTAGGTTTTTTCTTATGTCTCGCCTTCACAATAACTGGTAACACAACACTGCAGAGTCCATGTGACCCTTTTGCAGATGGGACAACCCAGGGAGAACTTCTGAAGGCACAGTTTCATCAGAGAGTGAGTCAGACAGGAACTGATCAGCTTGTCTTAGTAAGAGCACAGACATCTCCCTGGTCCCCAGATGTGGGGAAGGGCTCTCCCCCGAGGGCAAGCACCGAGACTGGCAAGGCCATTTGTTGGCAGGAACTCTCATTCATTTCCAAACAAAAATAGAAGGCTTGTGGAAGGCTTCTGGAAGCCACAGTGCCCATGGACAGCTCCCATGGCCACGGCTCCATGTCATGATAAAAAGCCTAGTTCACCTGCCAACAGTCAAATGGGTCTTTTGGTTTTTCAGAAAACATTGTCTCCAGACAGGCTGTCCTGATGATTCACCACCTTAAATATGGTGTCAAAAAGAACCTGGAGTCCCTCGCATAATCACTCCTAAAGTTGTCACTCAGGCCTCATGGCCCACAAAATTGAATGCTCCCAGGATAGAAGCCCTTGATGTATGGGCCACACAATGGCTGTTTTGTGGGTGGATCATAAATATTACTGCTATTGACACAGCCCTGAGGAACACATCCTCGAATCTCTACACACGAGTGCCCAAACCCTTTGGGGTGGTGCCTCTGACTGTCACCACCCGCTTCTCTCTTTCCTGAACTCCCTCCTCTGAGTCCATTCCTTCCTTTCACCTTCAAAAATTAGAAATCGATAAATGTTCTTGACAAAGATGCCGTTTGGCTGAACCAAACACCTTGATGGCCTGTCCCTTCTCTTGCACTCGGCTGACCCCAGCTGGCCCTCTCGGAGGCAGCCTTGTACACTGGTGTCTTTTAGTGTATGCTGGGCAGAGGCACAGTGTCTAAATCCAGCTGGGCCCACAGCAGATGTGGGTTCAGGAAGCATGCTCACTACAGCCATGTGCTGGAAAGATGCTCAGCTGGGCACCGGCGTAGCACCCATGTGGTACCCACGTGGCACCCACTCTGCTGCAAATGTGAACACCAGCTGCACAAGCTTGTGGTTCCCCTAACAAGAGTGGTTATTTTTGGCCATGTGTAATGTGAGCTCATTGAACACACATTGACCTTGACAGTTTGAAATGGCACTTTTACCTATAAGTAGGTGAGTGTGATGAGGATATTGGATGAAAATAACAAAAACTAAATATTATTAACTGCATGTAATATGCAGGCCAGTGTACAAAGACTACCTGTAATGTCTCACTTAATCCTCAGAAAACTCCACTAAATAACTGGGGTCCTGAGCGTGATTACACCAGACACCACTTTCCTTTGTCCATAGCACTTTCCAACCGCAGATAGCCACACGATGAGTGCCCCTGAGTAAAGATCAGCCAGGTAGTGGTGTTAATAGCCACTAGACAAAGAGCACACAGCAGAATCATGGCCTTGTGTGGCCTCAAGACACTCAGCCTGCACCAGCAGGGAGGAAACAGGATGATGAGGTAGGTGACAGAGAGTGCACCTCACCCAAGCTGCAGGCATCCACCCATGGGGGTAGCATCCAGTTCTATCCACAGGCCTCTGCTCCAGTCACCAAGAAACTGATAGCCTTCTGGGGACAGGGGCAATGCTTGTAAAAGACTGTCTAGCTGACCTGCATCTTGACCAAAGGCCACTAGTGTCACCGAGCCCTTCATTCACAGCCATGAAGTTGTTGGCAGCTCTTCCCCCAAGTTCTGCTCTGTCCCCACCCTGGGACATGACCCTGTGAGTGACATCTCAATTAGCCCAGCACCTGAGTCATGTGACCCAATGAAAGACAATGTGATCACTGGTCAAAGAGGGCTGGAGTGCTTTTGGCAAAGTCTTGTTTAGTAATAAAAAATGCTGAGAGTCAAGAACAATGTTGCCTAACAGCAACAGGACAGCAGCCCTCTCCTCACCTGCCTCCTCACACATTATTACAACATGCTAAAATTAAAGTTCAGCCAAAGATACTCTCTGTTGCAAATCCTCAAATCCACCAGCATCAGGATCCAAGCAGCCATAGACTCTGACAATGATCATGGCTGGATTTCAATACAACTATATGTACAAATCAGGCACCAGGCTGGATTCATCCTTTTCTCTGCACTTGCCCAGCCCTGTTCTCCACTCCTGCTCTGGTCCCAGGCCCTGACAGGTAAACACATCTTGCTCCCCAGCAACTCTAGAAATTGGTGCCTTCTCTAGAAGAGACACGAAGCTCTCTGCTGAATTCCACCCTCGAAAGTTTCAGGAGGCTTTGGCACCATAGGGAATTCAGGGCTAGAGTTGAAACATTGGACAAAGGGCAAGGACTTGAGTGAAGATATTCCCCAACTGTGGCCCAAGCTAGGTTGAGCTGGAGAATCTGCAGCAGAGCTCCCAGGGAGAGGGCTGTAAGGATGCCTCATTTCTCCCTGACACACACACCAGCCACCTCTGTTCCTTAGCAGCTGATTTCCTACAAAGTCATGCCTCCACCACACCAAAATGTGGATCACTGCTGACAGGATCACAGAATTTTCAAAACCTCAATGCCCTGGAACTTGGATTCAAGCACGGGCTCCATTCATTTATTCGACAACCATCAACTGTGCCAGGCCTTTCTATAGGTGCCAGAGAGACAGGGGTGAATGAAACTGACAAGGATCTCATCTTCTGGGGAGAGAGTCAGTAGATGACTCCAGATATGGCAAGTGGTGAAATCTTTGAAGATCATGAAATAGGAAGACATGGACAGAAACAGAAGAGCAGGGAGTGGCTGAGGGCTGCACAAACCAGTGTGATCAGGGAAGGTGCCTCTCTAGCAGCCAAGGTCCAGGAAAGGAACCAAACCCAGGGAGAGGCAGAGAACGTGTGTTTCAGGCAAAGGGCACATACAAGGACCTCAAGATGGGGGAATAACAGTAGATTAATTAATGAGCAGGGCTCTCATCTGCAATTGGCTCAACTCTGGTATCGAACTTGAGTGAGAAATGATCCAAAGCAGCCACAGATTTCCCCAGAATAGCTGTGTGTGAGATCCCAGCAGGAAGTTCAACTCAGTGCAGAATTTACTTGATAATTTCCAGGACAGAAGAGTATGGAGTGCATGGCCCTCCCACAGACCCTCAGCACCCTCCTTTTTATGAACTGGAATATCATCAATGACTTCATCCTCAAGTGTGGTCCCTGGGCCTTAGTTGTGAAACGAGTTTCAGTGAAACACAGGGAAAATACCAGCTGCTTTCTGACCCATGAAGCAAAACCACAGGCAGTTTCGTGGGCTCTGGGATCCTGAATAAGTTCATCTGGGCAGTTGCCAACAAGATTCTTTTGGTCCACCTCCATTTCAAAGTTTGCCAATCCCAGCCCACCTGGGGACTCTCAAAGCAAAGCCAATTGATGAGGGGCTGGTAACTGGGCACACAGAACTCTGTCCCAACACACACCCTACCATACATTTCAATATAACTATCTTCCCTCAGCACATCACATGGTCCTGACATGCACAAAAATGAAGACAATAAAGGATGCAGGCTCCCCAAGAAACCATTCCACAGACTCCAAAAATGAAAAGGGATTTACACACAGACCTACATAGTTTCCAGGAGGTACCATGGAAAGCAGATAAAGGAAATGCAATTTAAGAATATTTTTCTTGTTTAAACAACATGTACCAAGTGAATGCGAGAGAACAGATGACATTCTGCTTCATGACATTAGAGTAATCAAAGTATATAGAGAAAACTTCTCTGTTCCTCTTCTCCTAAAGCCATAATTGTGTACCATTGCAAGAGGGACGATGCCCACAAAGGTGGTATGGCTGATAAAGATCTCAGAAATTACCAGCTCACTCATGAAGTCCTCGATTGGGTATACCACTTGCCAGGTGATTTGCTGGGTCCCAGCCAGACCATTGCTGTTGTTGATGCCAAAGTCCCACTTGTAGGATCCCATACACTGAGCCATTTACTCTGGAAACAAACACATATTAAAGTTCAGATTGAAGCACTTAACTTAGCATAATGTGAAGAATGCAGTAAATGGCCCATTCCCCTTTGTCAACCAAGGAAATGATTGCCACCTTTGATTCACACATGGCAGTGTTCAAAGAAACTGGCCCAAAGCTGCCTGTCTGTGGCCCCATCTCAGGATGAGCTTTCAGGATTCTCTGTGGACAGAAGGATGCTCCTTATTGAATGAGAAGCTGCAATGGATTCTTTCCCAGAACAAGGTGACAGTTCCCTCCCCTGTTCACCCGAGGAGGGAGGTGCCAGTTCCTCAGTGAAGGCCACCTTACAGCCCACATCAACCACCTCTGGAAAGGCCCATTGACCAAAGATCAGGCAAACAAGTTCTGGAGATGAGAATGTGGGCCTATCTTTGGAGGAGCCTCTGTTGCCTAGGTCCATGTGCTAGATGGCTACTGGCACTGTGGGAGCTACTGCTACTGAGCATTCCATCCAGTGGGACAGAGAGCTGCAGGATGGGGACCCATGTAGGGACCCCTTGACAAGCATCTTCACAGCCCCGGGCAGTGGTCCAAGCACAGGCTTTGGAGTCAATGGCTTCTACCACAAACTGGCTGTGGGACCATGAGAGTTGCTTAATTGGGCCTCCACTCAAAGAGCTGTCAAGTGGGAATAATGACAGATGTCCACTTCAAGGACTCAGGTTTCTAATTTTTGAAATGTTGTTCTCCTTAAAGACTTTAAAAATTATTCCTAGCTCCTGATATATATATATATACACACACACACACACATGTATATGAATATGTATATATATACATGTATATGAATATATATGTGTGTGTGTGTATATATACATATATGATTTTATATAAGTCTGTCTATATGTGTGTTTGTGTGTGTGTGTGATTTTAACAAATTCTTTTTTTAAATTTATTGTTGATTGCTCAAAACATTACATAGTTCTTGATATATCATATTTCACACTTTGATTCAAGTGTAACAAATTCTTTACATAAAATAAGGTATTGATGACCAAATCACACAAGATGTTCCTGAGAGACAGACTGACCCTTCCCTGTGTTCATTCACTTTTCAGTGAGCCCTTTAACACTAGGAGAGGAGAAGCTAACACCAAACGGTGGTGAGGAGGGGGCAGCTGCACTGTCAAGGTGGAGAGGTGCTGCATGGCCGGATGAGGACCAGCTGGCAGCTGCCTCCTTCTTCTCAGCTCAGGTGTGAAGTGTCAGCCCACTGGGAGACACAGCCTGATGCATGCCACATGACCCATGATGTGCTGGCTGTCTTAATCAGCACTGTATTTTGGTTCCATGGCCAATGGCTAAATATCATCAAAAAGCAACTGGGTTCGTCAAATTATTTGACAGGGTGGCCCTTCCCTCTTTCATTAGTGATTGCTTTCGTTTGGATCTGGGTGGTCCCCAGAGGCCAGGTGTTGATGAGGTTCCTTAGCCTGGTGTTGATGGTTTGGGGAACGTTTGGGGACTTTGCAGAAGGCTCTAGGTCATGGGCCTTAAGGGAGGCTGTATGAAGCCAGCTCCCTCCTCTTTCTCCCTTGTTCAGGGCAAGAGTGAGTGGACATTTTCTCCATACTGTGCTCCCTGCCACAGGGTGCTAACTCACCACAAGCCCCCAAACCTGACCACAGTCTGAATCCTCTAAAACTATACCCCAACAAACCCCTTCTCTCTGCATGTTGATCTTTGCTCCAGTAATGGAAGCCCGCAAACTGTCACCATGTTGTCTGGATGATAGCAGCAAAGAAAAATCCCAGAAGGGAGCTGGGGATGGATTCCAGATTTCCAAACATGGTCACATTTCCCAGTGCACATTGGACCATGGCGACAGCATGGGGAGGGCCTGTCCTCAGGAGAAAGCCTTGTCTTTGCTTCTCCTCTTCCCTGTGGACAACAGAGCCTCCCTCTGCCCCAAGCACAGTGCTCAGAAGAGGAGGGCTTTGAACTATGGGTCCTGGTGACTCACCTACTGAGGTCTAGGTCCAACAACCAGTAAAGGCAGGGAAACACTTGCCCCCACTGGCCAAAGGCACATTGCTTCTATGCAGAGAGCCATGTCCTCTGTCTTGTTCCCTTGGCTTCAGCTTATCTGTACTGAACCTTTCCAATTTGCTTCTTTTTCTAATCTTTTGTCTTTTGGCAACACAACCCTTTATCTTCTGGCTTCATCTTTATTACTGACATTCCCTCAGGATTAGTAGTCATTACAATATTTTAAATTAAGACCTGCACTTCCCTCGTAATTGTGTGCATCAGGGCACCTGACACAACATGTGTAATTCATATTAGAGAATTTCAGGCAGTTTGTACATTATGTTCTATTAAAAACTCAGTTCTACTCAAGGTTGTCACAACTCAGAGATCACAGCTTCCTGCCAGATGATGTGCTGAGATATATTCAAAACATTCCTGTTAGCAGAAAGTTTTCTCCACAGGCATGTGCTTCACACCTCATTTGATATCACAATGCAACTGAAGGCATAAAAAGAATCAGTTATTTATTTATATTATGGAATGGATTCTAGAGGGATACTAGATAAGCATAAAATATCACACCACAGCCACAATCCCTGCCCTTCTTCAGACCTAGGGAGAAGGGTGGGGCCAGGAATCTGTCAATCACACATCTCTTTCTCAGTCACTTCTAAGAACTTCAAACTCTGCTCTCAGAAGACAACAGTGACAACAACCTCCAAGAATTTGTGTGGTTCTCTGCATTTGAAACATTACCATTTGACCAAATATTTCAACAAAATCCATTCTGCATGGAACCTGGACACCATCACCTACCCAGTGTCCCAGGATGCAGGGACAGATGGCACCCACAGCATGCTCTGGGGGTATCAGGACCCCTGACACTGTGGTGACTGTCTGGCTCATTCTCACTCAAGTCCCCCCATCAGAGTCCATGGCCTCCAGATCCCCTCCCACCTTCCATCCCAGACCTTCAGCTGAGGTTGATGGGAACCCCTGACTTCAGGGATGGCTATGGCAGTTGCTTAGGGGATCACATGATCATAGTTATATCCCCAGGGCCATGGATGACCAGGACCTCTGCTGGGCCTGTCTGGGAAGAAAAGCTTCTATCAGAGTGACCACATCAACAGATGGATGCAGATGTAGTCAGTGTCCACTATCCTCCTCAAGAATGGAGAGCACCTGAGAGGTGTACAACCATGGGAACATGGGGACAGGCTCTGAGTAGAAGGTTAGAGCCCCAATCCAATGCTCCTGGTGCCCGTCCATCAAAAACTCAACCTGCCTGAAGACCTTCATTGTTACAGGACCAAATGGACAAAACCACCTGATAAACCAAGCACCGGAGAGGAACTTTTCTACCAGGAATACGCACAGCAGTGCTGTTTGTTGTGGTTTGGGTCTGGAAAGTCCCCCAAATTCTTATGCACCTAAAGGCTTAGTCCCCAGTGCAGAAATGTTCAGAGGTGGTGAAGCCAGATTTAAAATTAGGTAGTCAGTGTAGTTAGGTAAATCGGGTCTAATATCAAAAAAAATCTAAAATGGAGGTTATGTTGAGAATGAATTTATGGAAAAGCTGAGCAACTCTCGGAATATTAATGAAGCCCAGAAAACAGTCTGCAACAGATTTGAAGACAGCCCATCCAAAAGAAAGTTAATGAAGCGCAGGAAACATCCCCCAACAGATTTGAAGATAACCCATCCCAAAGAAATGTTAATGAACATCAAACTTTACTCAGAAATGCCCAGATTACTTCTTTGGTCCACCTGTGTCCCAACCCTTCCCAAAAAAAACTATAAAAAGGGGAACACATTCAACCTTCCATCACCAAAATCTATAAAAAGGTGAACACATTCTCCCTTCAACTGATTCCACCTCTTGGATCCCCTTCTTCCTCTGGGAGAAGTCTTTTCTGCTGTTTTTTAATAAACTTCTAATTTTCCACTCTGACCTTGCCTTGGCATGCTTCTCTGGAGTTATTTCTCAACATTGGGGAAGCAAGGACTCGTCACTGGTCAACAGTGGAAACAGTGGGGATCATAGGAAATGACTCCATCCCCAGGTGCTGACCTCCTCATTGGAATAATGCACCAGATGGATTGAAGATAGGAATGGATTATTGGGAGTGGGACCCTGTTGGAGGAAGGTTATCACTGGGGATGTGGCCTGAGAAGGTTCCTCTCATCCCCAGCTCCTGCCTTCTCCACTCCCAAGGCCTGGGGCTGAGCAGCTCTCCCCACCACACCCTCCAGCCATTATGTTCTGCCTCACCTCAGGCACAGAGCAATCTCTTTGGTGAACCACGAACTGAAGCCTCTGAAATGGTAAGACAAAGTAAATCTTCTTTACTCAGAGCTGCAGGGGGTCATGTATCCTGGTCACAGTAATGAAAAGCTTCATCACACACTGTGCAAAACAGAATAAAGCCACAGCCCTTGACAGACACCAACTCTGAAGAGTACTATCTGCCCTCTCCCCTCTTCATTCCCTGATGGCAGAGACCATCTCCCACTACAAAGCCCAAAATACTACCCAACAGTTACTTCCCAAGAGCACCTGCTTCTTGGGCAAAAGCAGAGATCCCATGACTTACTGTTGAGCTCTTAAGGGAAGACTCCCCTAAAGACTGATTGTAGAAGAAGACACTTAGAACAAGTCCCACTCCTTTTCAACCCGTGAATATTTCTGGGTAAGTTTTCAATGACTGAAAGAGCTGCAGCCATTTTGTGACGATGAGGAGATGAGGTAGAGGATGGTGGTCAGTTCTCTGGCTGGATTGGAGTAGAAGGACAGAAACACTGAGCAAACATGTGGTACCACTTTGTCACCAATAACAAGACCAAACAGATTTGAATTGCTTGGGATGTGAGATGACAAAATTTTTTGTAGCAGCCATATGCAGGCAGATGATCTATTACTTGCAGCTGAATGCCCTGAGCTAATATTAACAACTCAGGAATTTGATGTGATCAAGAATTGGGGTGCTCAGTATTTGGGTATGTTCAGGATTTGGGGATGCTCTGGATTTCAGGTGCCCAACATTTAGGGGTGAGCAGCAGATAGACATAGATTTCCAGAGACATTGTGGTCACCTGAGGCTGCTAGAATGAGATTGAAGGGAGAAGTGTCCAGATCACCCAGACAGTGGTTCCTAACAGGCTTCTGACCAGCACTTATCTGAGGCCCTTTTTCCCCTGAAAGAGCAGGCATAAGGAAACACCAGCTGATGCTGTCAGGGTCACCAGGAAGAGGCAGCCACACCATGCCACTTCAGGGAACAGGCTGTCCCCACCACTCACACACCCACCAAAGATCCTGTGTTTGTGGTCCTCAAAGAATCTAATAGAGAAGAAAGGAAAGAGAAAAGACTATGACAATGCAGCGTGACAGAGCAGTTGCCTGAGGGGCTCATGTACCCAGATAAGGAGCTGATGCCTCATTCGGGGTGAGGCCTGAGCCATGATTGTGGCTGCATAGCTGCCACAGTAATTAACCTGAATAACCACTGAAGATGCTTGCCCCACATATGGGACAGGGCAGGGGCCGGGACTTCAGGCAAGGGATCTGGTCATCCACAAGTTTTCCCGATGCAACATCATCAGTGAGGGCCTCTCTCTGCAGCAGAGCTGAGCACAGCCCATATACCTGAGGTTCGAGCCCCAGCTGGAAAAGAAAGGCTGCCCCCCAGCAGTGCCAGGAACCTAGCTTAAGACCAAAGACATGCACCAGTCCCCAGGTGTGACATCAGAAAAATGACTATTTAAGTGGAAAGAAACAATGACCCCCTCAGTGGAGCTCCATCGGTCTAGACGCCACCACCAGCCCTGGGTTCCCACACAGTACCCAGTCTCTCAACTGCCTTGGGCCTTGGACCATTCACCTGCCCTGGGTGTCTGGTGGCCCATGCAGGCCAAAGTGACCATCATCTGGGTGCTGCTGTGGTCCACTGCCTACTGGTCTCTATTGCTGGTTCTCAAGGCTGCGATCTTCACACCTTCTGCCACCTTAATTCTGAGAGGTAGGAAACAAAATGTATAATAAAACATCCCAGGACAACTCCATAGGCCAACACGACCCTATAAGGGGGAGTGTGGGCATACTGTCCTCTCCCCAGGAGACAAGAAGAACACTGTGAGTGGCTTTCCTCTGAAAACAAAGTGTCCTGTTATTTTTATGAGTTCCTGAAATTCAGAGGCCAAAGCTTTGGCCATTTCCATTAATTTTCAATTTAGTCTGAGTTTGGACAGGTCACTTCCTGCCACTGGGATTCATTGGGTGTGATAGGCATGTGGGGAAGTAGATGGACTCTGCCCCTCACCTGCAAGTGGGAAACAGTCACCATGGGATGGGGAAAGCCAGGTGCTGCCACATCAAGGACCCAGGAGGCCACTGCACTGAGCACTCAGTGATGGGGAATGCTCAGCAAAGCTCCCGCAGTCTTTCCTATGAACAGAAAAAAGGAATGCCAAGGGCAGACGAGGCCCATGTGCAGGAGTCAGAGAGCAAAGACATGCATAGGGAGTTCATGTTCAGCACTGCTGAGACCTAGGGAGCCAAGATGCCCTCAAGATTAATCATCAGACCACATACGGTCCAAGGTGCTGCTGGTTAAAACAAGATGAGCAAAAGTGAAGATATCGTAGACAGTGACATGGGAGGAATGATCTACAGATCATCTGATAAGAGCTAATATCCAGAATATGCAGAGTGTTCTTTCAAATCAATAACAAAAAGACAAATCATGCAAAAAAAAAAATAGGCAAATGTCTTGACTGCATAATTCTACAAAGAAGACATACAGATGGCCAACAGGTACATGAGAAGATGCTCAGCATCATCAGTCATTGGGAAATGCAAATCAAGACCACATTGAGCCACCACTCCACACTCACTCACTGGTTAAAATATGACATAAAGGAGGTGGCAAGGTCCTGAGAGATCAGATCCTCACATGTTGCTGGTGGGGATATAAAAGGCACAGCTGCCATGGAAACAGTTTGCCAATTTCTCAAAACGTTAACCTAGAACTACTGTAGGACCCACATATGCTTTCCCTCGTTACAAAACTAGAAAGCAAAAAGGAAAAAAATCTGGGGAGGGTCTCATGAAAATAGATGAAAAACCAGAAGAGGAGGGAGTGGGGAATGAACTGGACCAAATCATGTTTGCATACTTATGGATGCAAGAGGTCCCCTAATATGTATAACAATTAGTTTCTTATAAAATGACTACAGGACCAAGCAATCCCACTCCTAGGCTTAGAGTCCAAAGAATTGAAAACAGGAACTCAGTAAAATACACATACAAACGTGCACAAGAGCACTGTTTGTTTGTTTGGGGTTTTTGATTTGTTTTGTTATGGTACCAATGATTGAATGTAGGGGCACTTAGTCACTGAGCCACATCCCCAGCCCTTCTTAAATTTTGTTTAGAGACAGGGGTTGCTAAATTGCTTGGGGACTTCCTAAGTTGCTAAGGCTGGCTTTGAACTTGTAACCCTCCTCCCCAGCCTCCCAAGCCACCCAGATTAAAGCTGTGCATCACCACCTGGCCAGTGCTGTTTATAATGTGCACAGTGGGCAAGAACTCAAATGTCCATTGACTGTTGAGGAAAAACTAAAGCATGGTTCATTCATGAACTTGGAGTATTACTGAGCTGTTTAAATGGCTGAAAATAGATGTATGCTCCAACAGTGCCCATCAAAAAAATATTCTATGAAGTGTGGGAAATTGAACATATTGAGTGGTATGATTCATACAGAAAGTGAACCACAGAGACAGAAATGCAGATCAGTGGTCTCCAGGGTCTAGGAACAGCAGGGGAATTGGGAGGTACTGTTTAGCTAGTGGGTACAAACTATTTTTTTTTTTGTTGATGTGCTAAGTGCCACTGAATTGATGGCTTTAAAGTCGTTAATTTTAGGTTACATGAATTGTGACTCAATCTTTCAAAAAAGAAAAAAGTTTGCGGAGGGGACAGGTAAATGACCCACCATAATTCCATGTGGATGAAACTTTAAAAAATTTCTAAAAGGATTTGTCAAAATTCTAACCTTTGTATGGCCCAAGCGAGCAATGCTCTTGTAGCAGAATTTGAGGCATTGAAGGATGGAGCTTGGGGGTGGTATGAAGCTCTTGCTGCTGCCTGCCCAAGGAACCCTGCAGTGGGACTGGGGACTCAGGTGTGCCTCTCTAACTAAAAAAAGGAAATGCGGTATTGTCCCCTCCAGATGCTCCCTGTCCTGCTGCCCTCCACTCCTGTTGCTGTCCCCTTCCTGACATGGATCCCTCCCCAGCTGCCCTTCTTTCCTGCCTCCCTCTTCCTTATGCCCCCTCTTCTGCATCCCCCCTCTCTCTCTGACAAGTCTGTCCCCAGACTCCCAGCTGCTTGGCTGCCATCTCTTGTTCCTGGCATTTTCTGAAAAACCTCGGCCAGGAGAGATGGCATCCACTGGAGACCCTCACAAATCTTCCCTGACTCTTTTGTCCCTTTTCCTGTATCCTGTTGGCTTTTTTAATAATGTGCACAGGTGGCAACAACTCCAAACTTTCCAGTGGGTGAGTACAGTGGTCCCTATGTGCCATAGGTAGGGATCACTTAGGAAGCCTGTGACCAGGACTCAGTGATGCTCAAGGCTGCCAAGCACCTTCTCCCACTCACTGTTTCCAACATCCCCTGACACTTAAGAACTTTTTGGGATCAAGTGCTATGCACATAGCCCAAGGAAATAAGAAGGCACAGAGCTAAGGTTGGACTGTGAGTCTCAGATGGCATGGGCCACAGGCCAAGACCATGGACACACATTCCCAGGACCAATTTAACAGTAGGAAAATGACTTAGTAACCAATGACAACATGCCTCTGGCCTTCTGCTACAGGCCACTCAGCCTGAAGACTCTCATAGATCCATGGCACCCTCATCCCACTGGGTGGCAGGCATGCTTTCTGCTCCCATTTTCCATGTAATTACACTGCTGAGGTGTCACTGGACAGGCTCTTATGTGGGTGGCCAAAGAGAAAACTGTCCACTTCAGCCAGCAAAAGTAAAGATGGCTCATATTTGGAGAGCAGATGCCACCATCTCTACTGGTAGCCAACAGGCAGGAGAGTGAAGTCAGTGCATCCACTAGATCAAGGCCCCATGACCCCCGGGAAAAGCACTCATGATCCAAATGCAAAGGCACCACGACCAACCCAGGTCACAAGTGAGAACACCATGTCTGGTGTGAACAGGACAGCAGCATCTGAAGGCCCACAGGGCTCTCATGGGTCTGTGTAGCTTCCAGGACCAAACTCCACGGGGGCCATGGCCAAACCAGTGGGCTCTGCACAGACTGCCTCAGGCCCTGCCTGCACCAGGCTGACCCCTCCAGCACAGCAACAGGACTCATTATCTGGCCTCCCAGATGAGAAGCCTGGGGAGCCAAGCAACATGACCAGAAGGTAACCTACTGCAGAGCAGGCCAAAGCCCAGACACTGCCCCTGGGAGGCAGAGCATGGCTGGCCACACAGGGGCCAGTTCCAGGCCCTGGCTCTGCCAGTAGCTAAGACTGTAATGGAAAGTGCTGAGAGTAAAATGCAGTGGTGTCTGGAGAGCTCCCCAACCCCACATCCACCCAGCACCCATGATGTGGCTTTATGTAGAGGGGGGGTCCTCCACCCCTGGAGTTCCTTAAGGATCTTCAGAGGAGGCTTGTTGTTTTAGTGTGGGTGCTGAGTCCAGGGAGTCGTGTCTTTTTGAGACAAAACAGGAAAAGACACAGAGTCATGGATAAGATGAAGAGCAGAGGCTGGAGCACCTTCTCCACCCCACAACATCTGCACTGTGAGTTTGGGCACCCCATGCCCAGAGCACAGATCCCCACTGCTCTAACCACCACCTCCTTGGTCATTGGTGTGGTAGCTGAAGGCCACTTGTGCAGGGCTGCTTCATGAAGTCCTACGATGGTGTTGTGGGATGCAGGTGCAGAGCAGGAAGAGGGCAGATGTGGGCAGGGCAGGTGTGGTGCAAGTAGAGAACAGGTAGAGGGCAGGTCCTGGCATGCATGTTATTATACATATGATGCACAGAGGAGGTGTCAAGAATTTCTAGGGGACAACAACTATGCAAATAATACAACATGGCAGGTGAGGAGGAATGAATGGTATGAGTTTGCCGTGGAGGCTTAAGAAGCCCTAAACACGCCATCCACCAGCCCCCAGGACAGCAGGAGTCATGCAGGATGAAGGAGGCAGTTGGGCCAGAGAGGATCACAGAGGCACTGGGAGCAGGTTGGGGTTCAGCTGACTTCCAGTGAGACCTGGGCAGTGCACCTGAGCTGCTGGGACTTGGCATCCATGTACATGAATAGTAGGTGATGACACTCACCCTCCTTGCCATGATGAATGTTAAATGAGACACACATGTGCCCTGCATGGAGTATTAGAAACTGATCCATGTTAATTACTGATACTTTCTGAACATGAACCTCCAGATACTCCCCAGAGAGGACAAACTCAGCACTTGATCCCACCTGATGAGGTTCTATGGGAACTGCTCTAGGACACCAGTCAGCACCCAACTACCTCTATGAAGTCCCTGGGAGCTGCTCTAAGACCCCAGCAGCATCCCAACCACCTCCCCTGAGGTCCTCTGGGAACTGTTCTAAAACCCCAGCATCACCCCAACCACCTGCTGTCGAGATATGATTTCCTTATACACCTCCTGTTTCTTGGCAGAAAATTCTTCCCACACACCAAGGCAGGGAAAACTCCTCACTTTGGCATGGCAATTCCACTTCTTTCATAAAATATTTTGCTCTAGAGAACATCAAACTCTGAAACCTTTGGACCCATAAGACCTCAGTGCATATATGAAAATTCACAGAAATTTTATGGTGGTTGCAATTGTAAACACACACACACACACACACACACACACACACACACACACAAACACCAACTCTGCTTCATGACTGCTCAAGTTCTATTCATAGAGCCATTTTCAGTGCAGCTCACTACTGAGGTTTAATTGATGCCTCCATTTCTTTCAGGCAGCTGATCCTATTAAATTTACACCTGAGGCTTCTCATGGTCAAAGTGTGCCTGCCACAGCTCCAGATCTTATACCGACATCCATAAAGAAAGAAAGCATAACTCTCTTGCCCATAACAAAAATTCTGGAGCCAAAATTTTATGAGATGAATCCTATTGAGTATACAATTTTTATTCCTGCACCAAGGGCAAAGTTAATCCCATTTTAATCATCCATGAAGGGTTATCAAAGAGAAGCTCCTCAAAGAAGATTGAAGTTATAATTAAAGTGGAGTGCTGTGTATCAAAAGTATAAGCCTGATGCCAAACTATTGACATTTTGCACCTTTCTTTAACACAAGTTAATTTTTTTTCCTAATCACAGTCCTTGGTCCAAATCTTCCTTCAATTTAGGTTATATTTGTTTGGAGCAATTTAAGCCCAGACTCCAACACTGATTCAGCCAAGATAGATATCAAGAAAACCATCCCATTCACAATAACCTCAAAAAAATAAAATACTTGAGTACTAATGTAACTAAGAAGGTGAAATATTTTAAAATTAAAATCATGCAACACTGAACAAATAAATTGAAGAAGACCCTAGAAAATGGAAAACACCTCCCATGTTCTTGTATTGGCAGAATTAGTACTGTCAAAATGGCCATACTACCAGTATAGTAATATACACATTCAATGTTATCTTTATTAAAATGTCAATTTTTTTTCACAGAAATTGACAAAACAGCCCTAAAATTCATTTGAAAGAATAAGATACACAGAATAGTCTAAGTGATACTAAGCACAAAGAGTGACATAGGAGGCATCACAATGATGTAGAGGATTTCAAATCATACTCCAGAACTGTAGTTACAGAAACAGCATCGTTTGGCATAAAAACAGACATGAAGACGAATACTATAGACTAGAAGACAAAGAAATAGACCCGCACACTTACAGCCATTGTATACTTGACAAAGTTTCCAAAAATTTATGTTGGATAAAAGATAGTCTTTCTAACAAATTGTGCTGGGAAAACTGTATATGTATATGTAGAAGAAAGAAACTGGAGCCCTTTCTGTCACCCTTCACAAAAGTCAAGTCTAAATGGATCCAAACCTTAGGAATCAGAACAGAAACCTTGCAACTTCTCAAAGAAAACATACAGTCAATACTCCAACATACAGATGCAGCACCAGCTTTCTCAAAAAACCCTACACCCCCCAAAATAAAACAAGAATCAGTGAGTGAGGTAACATCAAATTAAAAGCTTCTACACAGCGAATGACATGATTAAGAGTGTGAAGAGAACACCTATGGAATGGCAGAAGACCCTGGCCAGCTGCTCCTGTGAGGGAGATCAATACCCAGAACACATAAAAACTCAAAAAACTACCTCCAGAAAACAAATAACCAAATCAGTAAATGGCCAAAATAACTAAACAGACACTTCCCAAAAGAAGAAAAACAAATGACAATAAATATATGACAAAATGCTCACCCGCCCTAGCAATCAGAGGAATGAAAACCAAAACTGCATCAAGATTTCATCTCCTTCCATCTGCATAGCAATTATCAAGACCACAAAGAATTATAAATGCTCAGAAGAATTTTTGGGAAAAGGCGCATTTCCACATTGCTGGTGGAGCTGCAAATTAGCACAATTATTCTGGGAAGCAGGATGGAGATTCCTCAAAAATTAGGAATGGAACCACCATGGGGCCCAGCTATCCCATTCCCTGGTATTTATCCAAAAAACACTAAAATCAATATACTACAATGATGTGGGTACATCAACGTTTACAGCAGCAAAAATCACAACAACCAAGTCATGGAATCAACCCAGATGCCTGTCATAGATATACGAATTAAGAAAATGTGTTCTAGCCCCACAATGGAGTTGTTCTCAGCCATAAGAAAAAAATGAAATCATGGAAGTGGAGAACACTGTGCCAAGGAAAATGAGCCCAGTCTCAGAGAATCAAAGGTCAAATGGTTTCTCTCACATGTGGAAACTAGAGTGAAATAAAGGAAAGAGGGAGCAGAGTGTCCAGGGAAGGTCAGTGGAGTAGAAATAGACTGAGAGGGAGTAGGGGTGGTCAAGGGCAGGACAAGGGAGTGAATTCTGAAAAACCATGTATGTGCATATATAAGTACACCACAGGAAATTTCAACTTTATATGTAAGTACAGAGAACCACTCAATATAAATAAATAGATGAGAAACATCTATAGAGTGGAGAAAGTAGAATGGGGGAAGGGAGGGGGGAAGGGAGTCCATGAGCTGAAATCAAATCCCATGCATTTATGACTTTGTCAGGATGAATGAAACTACTAGAAAGTACTACAATGCTCTCAAAAAAATTCCCTGCTAACAACTCAATACCAATCGGTGTCATCTGTTATATATGTCCTGGCATCATTAAAGTAAAAACTACATGTAATTTCTCAAGTCTCTGCATATGGTCCCACATTTGGTGCACACACAAAAAAGGAACATGGCTTCCATTATAATAAAAAATTCTTATAAATCCTTATACCACCATTCCAAGAATTTTCTTTTAAAGAAAAATGAAGAAAGGAAAGAAGGAAGGGAGGATGGAGTTGGGGGTTGAGGATGGAAGGAAGGAAGAATGTCTGCCCTCACTTAGCCATTGTCCTTGGACAACAGCAGCATCTATCCCACCCACTACTCTGACATCTCTGCCATCTTGGTTGTGTGGGCTCTGCTTACTGGCAGCTTCAAAAAAAATATGCATGCAGTGCATCTTTATTGCAAGTCTTGTGATCCTGGAGGATTGACACATGCCAGGAGGGTGCTTGGCAACAAGAATGCAGCAAGGTCTATAGTTACTCCTCAAGGGAGAGTCATTGACAGTTAACAAGTGGAGAGGAGAAGACCAAGGAGAGCAGTGCTTTATAAGAGAGCAGCTTATACTGCCAGGCACAGTGAAGCTGCTGGGGACTGCAGAAGCCCTTGAATATTTCTGCTGAATTGACCCTTTCAATGATCATATTGGCAATGTCAAATGTGAAGTTAAAAATTCAATATTATGTGACAATATAAAATTGAAGAAGAGTCACAGATGATCTGCATGCTATAAATTCTTTGTTCTGCATATTAGAACATGCAAATTATTAAACCTGTGTTTTTTTTAACATAAGATCAAGTAAACTTATTATAATAATCTGAATTTCATTTCTCAAGGAATACACCCAATCAACATTTTTCTCATTTTTTAATTTTTGTAATTCTTGTGAAATCTTGGTTTCCATTTTAATTAGGCAAATATTCTCTGGGTACAGAATAATTTCCCATAATACCCTTCTATTTTTGAATGGCAATGCTCATGAAAATGCATATTTTTTGTGTGAAAATATGTGAATATTCTATCTTGGAGAAGAAAAGAGCTCTCCCTTCCTTCTCAAAATAGCACCTTCCTTCCTGCCTCTGAGCCTCTGTACATGCTGTTCCCTCTGCCAGAAATACTCTCCCATGGGTGCATGTGGGGCTCACTCCCTAGTCTCCTTCATGTCTGGGTAGGTGTCCCCTTATGGATTCAGCTTACATGACATGTGGAGACATAACAACATGGTTGCTCCAGAGTGCCCCAAGGGGTACTGACATAGGTCATTTCTCAGCACCATAAATGCTGACAAAACCACTGTGTGCTGGGTGGAGTTTGCTGCCAGCCTTGCTAAGGCATGAGTCTGACTGTCTGACATTTACCTAAGGTGACCTGAGGTGGGTTTCAGTCAAGAGAAGTCACCTGCACCCCAGTCCTGTTTGTGGTGTAGAAGACGGGGATGGGCAGGGCCAGGACCCCCCTTCCCCAGCTAGAATCTTCCTGTGAGGGGAACTGAGGCATCTGTGGTTAAGGGAGGAAGTCAGATGATGACCCTCAAGTCAATACCCTGCAGGGGGTAGTCCCTATCTTGGGCATGACATGGCCCGAGGCACTGACCTGCAGCTTGCTTGTATATACATGGTTAGCCCTGAGCTATGTGCCTCTCCTGTGCCTTTGCTGGGGGAAAATACATGGGCACTATAGCATTCACATCAAGTTCAGGAAGTGATCGATCAGTGCACATTATCCCCAGATCTGCTGGGAGGAAAGGGGAACCAGCACATTCCAGCACAGAGGAGCTCACTGTGTCCATGGGCCTTGAGCTACATGCTCAGCCTTTTCTGGGGCCACAGTGTGGACTTTCCCCTTCGTCAACCCCCACTAGCTTTGCCCACCAGCCCCACATCTTACACCATTCTTTGTTTGGGATGCCAAGAACCTGGACCAGGTACCCCCTGGAAACCCCTGCCCATGCACCAGCAACATGTAGACAGCCCTTCTTCTTACTCAGATTTAAGGGACCCACTAGGCTTGCTGTGCCCAGGATGATGGTCCCAGCAGGAAGTGCCCCAGTGGTCCTCCCTGTGCAATCCTGAGCCTTGGCCTCTCTTCTCAGTCTCAGGGCCTCCAGGGGCTGCCCTCACATACCTGGGGCAGGAATCAGTGACCATCACCTCCATTGAGCCCTCCCCCCCAGGCCCCAGTAAGGAATGTCACCAACACTGTAGGGAGGGAGGGATCCCATGGTCCAGCAATCCTCAGATTCAGAAGCACACAGGATCACTGGTGCCACCAGGGATACATCAGAGTTCTGTGCCCACCCTCCAGAGCTGAGACTGAGCTGATAAAGAGGACACATGGGCTTCAGGGGGTGACTCTGCAATGGGCTCCAGGCAGCCCTCACCAGGCAGTGTGATCTGGAGCACATTTAAGGGAATCCCATCATGTGGGAGGAAGGTGAGATCACCTCACAGCCCCAGAGCTAAGCCCAGCCCCAGGCGCAGTGCCTCTGCTCTGGTTAAGGGGAGCATACAGATTCTGTCTCTTTGGCCAACCACTCTGCCTATGATCAATTATCAGAGAGCCCCTTGCATCCCAATAGGGATATGGAGGCTGCCAATGTGTGCCCTGCCGGGTGTGCTTTCAAAATGGGATATAAACTTGAAAGATGATAGGACAGAGTAAGGAGCCCTGAGAGCAGGCGGGGAGATCTCTCTTCACACTTGCCAGGAAGTCCTGGCCCAGTGGATCTTCCTTCTGTAGGTGCCTTCCCAGGAAGCAGAGAACCTTGAGGATGTAAATTTTTTGCCTCTGACTTGGAAAGGGACCAGGAGGACCAGCAGACCACGGGAGCTGAGAAAATGCATCTGCCAAAAAGATGAGCTGGATAGGCCAGAGCACAGCTCCAGGGTAACGCAGGAAGGGATCTGGGTACAGGTGAGGACCCGCAAAAGTACCCTCGCTCCTAGGAGGGGCTGTCAGCTCTGGTCTCACCACTCAGCCTAACTGTCCATCTGAGAAAGTCAAATATGGCAGGTGCAGCTCAGAAGAACTCAGGAACAACACTAAACCATGTGTTTTACTTTGATGTCTATTCACCAAGACCCTGCTACACACCAGGAGTTGACTACCTACTTTTTGCTGTGGGAATGGCCATCCCCAGAGGCACCCAGGTAGCTTAGTGAAGTTGGGACCACACACCTGCCTTGAGGTCAGACTCCAGCATAAAGCCATAGAAATTACCACACCTCTGGCCTTCCAATGCCTCATCTGTAAAATTGGGATGCTGGAAGCAACAGGTACCTCTCAGCATCTCTGCAAGGATCAGGATCTTATGTGCAAATAACTTACTGCAGACTCTGCCAGGCAATCTGTACCACACAGGCTTATGGTGATAGGTGATGGGGTCCAGGAACTGCCCGCTCAGAAGCCATTCCTGTCCACCTGCCACACTTCAGTCACCTTCGTTCCCACCCTGCCTCAGGGACACACAGACCTGGAGAGAATCTCTCATGAATCATCAACAGCTCCTGCTCTGTGTCTCTCCATAAAGAGGGTCCTTGGGAACAGTGCTACCTGCCCAAACCCAGCGACTCAGTACCAGGGCTTCCCAGGGGAGGGGCACCCTGTGCATTCCAGGCAGCTCAGGCTGGGCCGGCTGTACTCCAGCTTCTGGGATTGACATGTGTGGCCAAAGCACAACATCTTTATGGAGAGAGACTGGTCTAAGAAGGAACTGTGCAATCACCCAAGCCAATCAGATTTTTCATCTTCTGGCCACAGTTGATTGACTCACAAAGAGACAGGTGACCAGAACTTGTCAGGAATTGTTGAGCTCATTTGTCCTTCTACAAAGCACTGATTGCTCCAAGTATCCAGCACCTGCCAGAGACTAAAGCCAATAGAGGAACACAAAGGCAACAGATGGACATAGATCACTTTCTGGCCATATCTCTGAACACCTGGATCTAGCCAGCCCCGAGGCTATCCTTGAGCTTTTCAGTTATATGTGCCAGAAAATTCCCTTAAGCCACATTGGGTTGGGTTTATTCTATTTGAAATTGAAAGTTCACTAGCAAAAACAGTTAGGCACTGAAATTTTCACCACTCAGAAGACCAGACAAAATCCACCTGAGGTCCACAGAAGACACACACAAAAGTGTATCCCCTGCAATTCAAGGTAAAATTTAACAATAAATAAATAAATAAAACAGATGGTGAGTGGGTATTTATTGTTCCAATCATTTCTGTGAATACAGAGAGAAAATATTAAGTAAAGGGGATCCATGGAAATAGCCAGAGAGCCTCTCCTGTCAATATTTATCACAATAAGAATAAATATTAATAAACAAAGCTAAGATAGGAAAAATCAATTTATAGCTGCAAAGCAATATGATCTTTTATACAATTAAACTCATTTTGTCTCCAAACTGCTCTTTGTATAATGCTTGCTGACATAAACTTTCAAATGCTCAAGAAAGAACCACTTCATTGTGGTGATTCAAAGTAGTCCATGAGCCAGGGTGAAATGTTGTCACTTTTCTTTCTCTCACTCAAACACACTTGGGCTTTGCCCTGGTGCTCTAGGCACTCCTATCTTTGAAGAGCTGTCGGACACCTGGGTACTCACGCATACCGTGACACCTTCACAGCTCACCTACCATCTGTACTAAGATGGTCATCAGAACTGCACAGAACTTTCTTCCAAGTACCAAATTCATAGGCAAAGGAACACCAACATTGCCTCCTAGAATTTCCAAGAAAAATAAAACAGCCCAAGCCAAACTCAAGATCAACCCACGCAAACAAAAACACAGAACTCCCCCTTCTGTGCCCTTTTAGAAATGACCAGCAACCACTATGTGGACTTCACCAGCCACTGTAGTCTCAAGGTGCTGCTCACATCAAGTGACTGGCACCATAGGATGTGTGTGTCCCTATGCTCCCTGCCACTGTCCTCCCATGCATGTCCCCAGAAGCACCCAGGTTCCTAGCCACACCCCATGCAGCCTCAGGGTGCTCTGCTGGAGCTCAAGCCATCCTACCACACTCAAAATCACACTGGAGTCTTCTGCTTTGGGGCCTGTGCTATGCCCCTTCTGGCAGAACTAGCTGGAAGCCAGTGTGAAGGGAGGCTGGACACAGAGGCAGGCTGATTTACATAGATAATAGGGCTCATCCCCCAGGAACTTGGCTCTGCTGGAACCTCTCATCTGACATCTTTCTTCCTGTAAATCACCCTGCTTCCTGATCATGGGTGCCTCTGGCCCACCTTTAGCTAAATCCCCCCACTGTGCTCTGTTCAGTGTGCACCAGTTGCTGCCTGCCTTTGCAAGGACACTCTAGGCCCTCTGAACCTTTCCCCCTCACACTTGGGGGCCCCTGGTTGTCTGGACTTTCACTGTCCATCCTTCAAGTCTCAAGGTGATGGTCCCTCCTCCAGAAAGCCCTCCCAGGGCATAAGATCAGGCTGTCTGCTGCTTCCATGAACTGCTTTCCTTCGGAGCACCCACCATGCTACATCCACCATGCATGCTTCATTAGTGTTTCCCCTCCTGGACTGCGAGTCCTCATCTTGCTAATTGTTGCACACCCTCCACTTGGTACCATGCCCTGCACACACTTGGTGCTCAGGATGCAATTATCAAATTAAACAACAAATGCCATGGGCCCCTGAGACTGACATATCTGGACTTTTTCCTGCTCAGAAGAGGTTGGCAAACTGCCGTTGAAGGCAAACTTCTCAGGTCTCCCAGCTTGGGGATAATGGCCCCCCTGCCACCCATGGCCTACAGCTGCTAATGAGAGATACGCCTTTTTGAAGTCTTATTAGAGCCAATGTTGCAAATCTGGGCACAAAGGCAGGCCAGGGAGAAGGGATGGAGGTTGTCTTCAGGGCCTCAGGACTGCTGCATTCACTTGCCCTCCCATCCCACTCCTTACTGCCACCACTGAGGGCGGCTCAAGGCAGCCACCATGAAGGCTTCCAAGTGTTCTCACTTTACCTTACTTGCCCTTCAAAAAAAGAGATGACTGAAGCAAAGAAACAATCCATATGCTCACAATCTCCCAGGGTTGATACAGAACCGGGCTGCAATAGGACCCTGCCAGGAGGACCCAGGAAGAGTCAACCAGCCAGGGCCACACAGCTGTGCACCCTCTTGGAGGTGAGATCTAGGCTTTGGTTTTACCCCTCTCCCTGTGACAGTTTCTGAAAAGGCAGCTTACAGAAGGGCCAAAAACAGTGTCCCCAAGCCCTGACATCCAGGTTCAAAGCCTAGCTTTGCCCTGTTGGACCTGTGAACCTGAGGCTATTTATTCAGTCTCTCTGACCTCAATGTCCCTGTCTACAAGATGAGGACAAGAATGCAAATGTGGGTGGCACCCCCCCCAGGCACTGAATGAACACATTCACACACACCTGAAGCACAGTACTTGCCTTGACTGTTGCAAATGCCTACGTGGCCCTCCTTCTGCTCTAGTGTAAATCTGCCTGTCCCACAAAGGCACAAGTGGAAGACATTGGGAGTGGGGAACTACTGGGAGGCATTGGTACTCTTAGGATGGGAGGCCTGGTGGGAGGGAGTCCAGCATCAGGGGTGCCCTTGAGGGGAGAGCTGGGTCCCAGCCCTTTCCTCTTTCTCCTTTGTGCTCACAGTCATAAGGGCAACAGCTTTAATCCCTCACCAATCAGCACCACAGGTTCACAGCAACAAGCCCAATCCTTAGGATTGAAACCTCCAAAGCAGTGGGCTGAAATAAACCTTCTGACTCCATATGTTGAAATCATCTCAGGAATGTATCGCAGTTACAGAAAGCTGACTGACACACTTCCAACCATGTCCAGCTTCCCTATCCCCACTACATGCTTCCAGTCTTTCAGAGGGGTAGAAATCTCATTACACCCTGCCCCTAGCTCTGTCCCTGGGTGAAGAGAAAAGCCCAGAGCAGGCGTGTCTCCCAGGCCATAAACTCAGAAATCATTTTTGTAACTTTCTATTATTCAAATCAGTTTTGATTCTCAGCCCCTTTGGTCAGGCTAGTTTTTAAAATAAAGCTGGAAGAGATATCTTCCTAGATTTTCTGCATCCTCTTGGGGATCAAAGGCAGTGGGTAGTTCCGGAGTTCTGAGGCTGGACAAAGAGGAGAAAGAGAAGACCAATAGGACTTTTGTCATCTTCACACACAGGCCCTGCAGCCTTAGCACTATGCCTCCTGATCTTTCAGGTCAGCCATGGGTGAGAAGGGGGCTCTGATACTCACCTGACAGGCCAGAGGATTTTCTTAGGTCACTATGTCCCATTCCCAAAATCCTGGGAAGATCCAGTGCCTCCATGGGCCAGGCAGGTAGTGTAGAGCCTGGGAACCTGGTGATCACATTCACAAATCTCCAGTGCCTCCATGGGCCAGGCAGGTAGTGTAGAGACTGGAAACCTGGTGATCACATTCACAAATCTCGATCCAGAGGCTGCCCCTCTGAGTGGCATCAGGCCCCTTTCAACCTGGAGAGGAAGCAGCTCTCTGGCAACAGGACCTGCCATTCTCATGTTGTTCACACCACTAGGCAGCAGAGCTGCAGCTGGGGCCCCCTCTACAGAGGTGGTATCAGAGAAGCTCCTGCCCTTGTCCTTCTGACTATTCTCCAGGACAATTCTTCTCTATTTTTACAGTCTAAGGTATACCTCCTGAGACCACACTTGACAGAAAACTTTAATGGTGGATGGAAGGATGGATGGTGTAAGATGGATGGATAGATAAATGGGTGGATAGAGGGATAAATGATGGATGATGAATGGAAAGATGAATAGATGGATGGTAGATGGAAGGATGGATGAATGATAAATGGATGGTAGTTGAACGGATGGATAGAGTCAAACAGAAGGACAGACAGATGGAGATAGGTATTTCTCCATCTCAAGGATAAGCCTCTTAGAGTGATTATCATTTTTTTACTCCAGATTTCCAATGTCCTACCTGATCCAGTCACAGCAGCTCCATGAATGACTATCTACAACAATGTTTGTGATATTTACAAACTAAGATTACAAACAAGATTATAAAAGCTATATCTGCTACTGCAGCCACAAAAGTTACCAACAGTAGCTTTCAGCCTAAAGTAGAAGAAAAGATCACTGAGGAATGGCAGAGTGTGGTGGTTCTAATCTACATGGGGTCACACAAAGACCAAGGAAACCAAGCACCGGTTGACATTGCCTTGAGTGGCCTTCCTGCCAGGCCAAAGTCCATCATCTGCACACAGACCAGGCACCAAACAATTCTTAATTATTCAATAACCCAGAGAACCAATTTGGGTGCTCACATTCAAAACTTCTCTCTAAATGTTCAAGCCAAAAAAGCTCAGGACCCTCTTGCTTTGACAGTATCCACCCTATGCTCCGGATTCCTAAAATGTACACCACCACTTCTGATAGTCTTTAGACATAGCCTGCAAATACTGCCTGTCGAGAGAAAGAAAATTTAAAGAAGCCTAAGGTCTCAGAGAGCTCAAGATGTGTTTCAAACAAGACCAATGTTGATCAAATAAATCATCACTCTTTCTGGTGCAAAGGCAAGCAGAATCTATTCATTTTCTCAAGTATGTCGGATATTTTTCATTAGTAGTCATTGCTACAACATTATTCTTTATACATACAATAATTCAATCTCAGTATGCCACTTTCCAGTATTCAAAAGTACCAATTACCCCAGTGCCTGTGCATGTGCTGACCACAGCTTGGTCTGGCCTTTCGTCCATTCCAGTCATCTAACCTTGCCTACTTCTTGCTGTGGATCCCTCTGCACTCTTGCTCTATTAAACATCAACAAGTACTTAAGAACCTGTTGGGCTCAGAAAATATGGACATCAAAAATAAAACAGAGTGATCCCCTGTTCCTGAGGGGCTCACTCCCCACACATGAAGAACTGCAGTATTCTCAGCCCAGGACAGGTCAGCACACACAGCACTAGCCGACCCCACAGGCCCCTGGAATGCTGCCAGCAGGCCTGGCAGGGAAGGTCTGCTGCTTGTTTAGCCAAGCACACGTGGTAACTGGCCCATGAACCCTCCTTTTTGGAGAATATTCTAATGACGGCTTGCAATAGTATGTAGCTGTCACTGACAACTCAGAGCAAGGTATAAGAATTTCATAAAATAGAACCATCAGAAAGGACAAGCTCTGTCTTCTGGACTCCAAAGGAGGACAGACCACTAACTTAGGTCACAGCTAGTGTAGGTAGACAGAGGTGGTACTGGGTCCATGCCACCAACCCTTGGTGCTGGGTCACTTCTCTGTCTCAACTCCTGTGCTCCCCTCCCTCATGGTCCCTTTCTGATACCCAGCCCATCTTTGCACACACGTGAGGGCCTTAGCTCCCTCCTTCCAGACAAAAGTTGTCCTGGCCACTTTAATTCCTGGCTATGTTTATTGATGACAAACCCCAGCCAACGACCGACACCATCTAACAGCCTGTAGCTTGGGGTTTCTAAGAATTGACTGCCACTCAACCCAACATGGCAAAGCCTCTAACTGAAGAGTGAACTGGTCTGCCATGCTGCCGCTGGTCAGAGATCTGAAAGGTGGTTGTATCCCCTTCACAGATGAGGTTCAGCAGAACAGAGAAGGTGATGTTCTCATCCAGGCTCAACAGGGACCTCTACAGGTTGTCCTGGGTCAGGTAGACTGCAATGCTGCAGATGCACTCTCAGGCAGAAGGCACCTGTGTGGGGCTGTCCTGGCCCAAGTGGATCTTGTCCTCCCACTCACCCTCCTCCTCTAGGGGATGCTGGACTGCCTCATTGGCCAGGTAGAAGCTGACGGAGAGCTCCATGGCCATGCCCCCCAGCAGAGTCAGGATCTCTTCCTTGGGCTCCAGGTCCAGTTTGGAGCTAATCCACTCATGCAGCAGCTCCAGCTCAGCCATGCACAGTCAGGGCCCCCCTGCAGCCAGCAGCTGGCCACCATCTCCCTGGACTCAAGAATGGCAAACATCTTGATGCAGGTTAGATCCTCAGCAGGGTCACTGTCATTCCAGCCCATGTGAGTGACATAGAACTGCACTTTGGGTCTGTTGGAGTGGATGGAGCTGTGGAAGATGTGGGACTTCACTTTGCGTCTGTTGGAGTGGATGGAGCTGTGGAAGATGTGGGACTTCACCTCCCAGTTGAAGGGAAACTTCTCCAAGTTACTGAAGGCCATGGGAATTAGCAGGAGCTCCATGGAGAACAGGCCATAGCTGGTGCTGACTGAAGGGGGCTCCAGGCTCTGTGGATCAAGAAGGACTCCCCCTAGGCTGTAGGCAAGAGTTGCACCTGAGGTCTTGCTTGGCCTCCTCAAGTAAGGAGTTGGAGATGCGCAAGCTGAAGGGGAGGAAGGTGGGCAGTGAGGAGAACCTCTGCAGGCCATTTATGGTGACTGGACCCTCGACCTCTGTGAGGAGGGCAGCAAAAAAAGAGTGAGACCCTGTTACGCTGTGTGAGAAGATGACCCAATGGAGTCCCTGCCTGCCACCCAGTGAGCCACCTGATGGCCACAGGGAAAGTCTTATAATTCCACAAAAATGTGTTCTTCAGGACCATCCCCAAAACCATGTGAAGTGGGAAGGAGCCCAGATGGTCACTGATTCCATGGCCCTGATGCACACAGCTGCCTCCTCAGAGGGAAAACGTTACTCCTCCAGATCTCAACCTCACAGAGAGAGCCCAACATCCAAGCATGGGGTCATCTTCATGGCTCATTACCCTGCAGACCAGACAGAACCCACCATGCCCATGATCCACATGGGGCCCACCCAGCTCTAGGACTTGGCAGCTCATGCTTCTCTCCTTTCCATAGGAGACAAAATTCAGATGCTGAGATATATCCAGAATCATTAAAAGAAGGGCAAATCTTTGGCTTCACACTTCTACTATTAGAAATTTCTCCTTCTGATTATTGGGGTGGCATGGAGTGTGTAAAGATTTCTCTACAAGGCCATTTGCTGCCTTGGCTAGAACTGTGAGCCAACTACCCTCCATGTTTCAGTATTCAGAGGCCCGTGTCTGGAAGGAAGTCTTGGCAGGTGGTACAGGAATTGTGGAAGTGATGGTCTGGACTAGAACATCTGCACACTCTCCAACCCCAGGTTCCTCTTCTCCACAGCCCACTCAGCACTGTCATCTCACCCTCTTCCCATCCTCTCCACTTAATGGGAATCTCCTCCCACCACAAGGCAGAGCAGGCTTCTTCCTCAGCCTGGAGGCGGTGACTTTAGCCCTCCTCTGAGCTTCTCTACTTGGCAGGGAACTGTCTACACAACTCCCCACTCTATAATCCATATACAGCCAAAGGAAATCTCTGGTAGGAGGACTGGAGGGAGGAGGCCATGAGAGCCACAGCATGTAACCCTTCCCCTCCCTGATTGTCCTATGCCTTCTGCTCTCACAGTGCTCCACCCTGGTCCCAGATTTCCCTAAGAGTGACACTGGTGTCCTGCTTACTGCTGGGTCTCTGGTCTTTCCTAGTAGAAGTTAAACAAATGCTCATAGAATTCATGTCCACCAATTATGATTACAAGGTTTCTGTGCTTGAGAGAATAAATATACTGTGTTTGCTCTGAGTCTCTCTGGATTCCTCTCATTGTTGTGAACAGACACCATTTACACTAACATAGCCTTTGCCTCTTGCATTCTCATGCCATTTATTTCCTTCTGCAACATCATGTCACTGGGTTGCTAGTCTGGCAACCAGTTTTGCCAAGAAAGGTGCTGCAATTTTCATATAAAAAGGGATAATATCAATTAATAGAAGAAACACACTATTGAGGTGCCAGTCCACCTGGGTCCACATACCTGCCATGTCAGGAGACCATTACCATATTTCTGAGATGTGTAGTCTCAAAACTACTTTCAAAAAATGATAAAACTGAGCCACAGGGAAGTTCTCCAATCTGAACATAGTCAAAGTCAGGATTCACACTTGTTCTTTCCACCTCCAAAACTTTCCAGTTCTGTCAATTCCCTGAGTTTCTCCTGGCCTGGTGGATCTACAGTGAAGGAGCTGGGACTCAGTGCTCAAGGCCAAGTTCATGAACCCTGCACTAGTCAGAAGGTTTCACTACTCTAAAATCACAGATGACTGTGTCCCCTATCCAAGGTGCCCACTGTCATCCTGGATCTCCAGGTCATTCAGGAAAATAGGTGCATCTGTCTCAGAGCATCTCAGCACAGCTGATGGCAGAAGAGCCAGTGATGAGACCTTCAAGGCAAAAGTGAGTGTAGGAAAATTCTACTCCCTGGAAGCCCCCTGCAAATCTCAGAGCCTCAGGAGGAACAGCAGTGCAGCAACTTGAACCTTGGATGAAGGAGGCCAGCTGCAGGCCACCCTGCATTTGTGAATAGCCAACTCTGTGAGCAGGTTTCCCTGCCCCATGGCACCCAAGGCCAGGTCCTTCTATATCTCAGCCTTGGAAAAACTCATTACAAAAGCAAAAAGAGAAAAACTTCAAATAATCAACTACTGAATTTAAATGCTGCCAGTTTAAAAGATAAAATGGAAACAGTCAGATAAGTTTCTTCCTTTTCCAGCCACATGTAACACAAACTGGACAGAGAGAATGCAGGGCCACACCACAGTCCAGCATGGGTGCCAGTGCCTGTGGCTGGCAGGAAGGGTGATGCCTGCCTGCCTTTTTCCCATGACCAAACTTTTTGACTCTCAGGCTGGGTGGCCCTAGAAGCCAGCTGGGGCTCAACAGAAACAGAAAGAGGAGGAGAGAGGAAGGAGCTAGATGGAAGCAAACAGAACTAGACAGGAAGTAATCAGGAAGAAAAAGGGAAGAACATGTACTGATCCAGTACCCTGTGTCCTCTACTTGCAGGGCCTACATGAGGACAGCTGGCAAAAGGAAAGGTGGCTCAGAGTCATGGCCCTAGCATTGCACATCAGAGATAAGAGGACATGTTTAGAGCAAAGAGTAAAAACTTAATAACACACACACAGTATCCAACAGAAGAGGAAACTGGGGCATGAAAGTCTTAAGTCATGCAATAAATAAATTGTGGTTTTGCGGCAGGAATCATGCAGACTCTAGAGTTAACATGATGGTGTTAAGGGGCATCTGAAGGGCAACCTCCAAGGCCAGACTTCTGAGACCAGAAGCAGGAACCCAGAATGCCAGAGCCCATCATAGTCTGTGCATGGCATCTGCCATCCTGGAAGACCCCTGGGTGTGCATCCATGGAGCTGTGGACAGAACAGAGGCGACCAGAGTCTGTAGAAGCTCCATGGGGGTGGCATGAGGGAGAGTGGGGGGGTTGTTTACTCATATTCAAGTTCAACAGACATGGAAAGCAGGACAACTTGAATCAGTGATGGCACAATAGGATGAACTCCCACAGGCTCCCCCACAGAGGAAAACCCCAGAGGACACATCAGAGCTGCCTTGTTATTTAACAGGTCTCTCCTCTCACTGCAGGATGAGCTATGCCTTACACTCAGGGCCAGAGACTACTCAAATGGTCTCCATGGGTCTTGAGTGTCCCTATGGTCCTCTGTTGATGCAAATGAACAACGGCAGGAAGACCACTTCTCTAAAAGTTCAAGGACCCTACTGGGCACATAGTAAGCACTTTGTGTATGCACATATAAATGAACATCAGGTCAGGGGGAGCCCATTCTGGCCACAGGTCCTGAAATGTGGAGCAGCAGATCCATTGACAGAGAGAAGGCAGGGACACACCACAGTCCAGCACTTTTTTGGAGTAAAGGGAAAGCAATAATAAAACCACCATCATCAACAAAGTATTGGTTTGAATATTTGATAGGCACTGAAACCATTATCATGATTATAGTCATTATTTGCATAATCATTATTACAGACCAAACACTGTTATGAGAACTTTACAGGCATTAATGCTGTCAATCTCAACAGTCTTTCAGTTGTGAGGGATTGATTAGCATCCCATTTATAAATTAGGAGACAGAGTCAGAGAGGTTAAGTGACTTGCCCTCATTCACAACAATAGCCAGAGGAGGTAGTTGATCCAAATGGCTCAGATCCAGGTAGCCACTGTGTTCTGCTGCCAGAGGCCACTTGTTATACAGATTCTACATGGAAGGAACCCAGTAAGTATGGCAGCGAGTTGTGAGTGTGGCTTTTAAGGGCCACATGTGGGTCATTGGCTGGACACTGTCCTGTGATGAAGGAGGAAACAAGGATGGGGTGCTCTCAGCAGTCCCTGGGTGCCAGGGCAGCCTCACCACAGAATGCAATAATCCAGTTGGGCTGATGCCTGCCCAGGCTGTAGCAGGAAGGACCAGAAGGCAGAGGGCAGCAGCAGGATGCAGTCAGGCAGCTGAGGGCTTCTGTGTGGCCTGGCATGGTGGACAAGTGACATCTTGACTAACCACAGACCACACCACACACTCTGGCCCCTGATGGCACTGAGGATTGGAGGAGACAGGCCACAGCCCAAGCCTCAGGTGCTCCACCAGCAATCACAGGAAAAGGCACAGTTTAAAAGAGAACCAAAAGCAGGTCTGTGCCCTAGTGTGATGGCCACCACTGCTATGTGCCAGAACCATCCAACCTACACCCACAGGACACATGGCCTCTGCCTCTGTGGTTGTGGGTGTCCCACAGCTTTACATTCAGTCTGGAGCCAAAAGGGGCTTTTCCTGTTACCTGATGTAAGCTGGGGCCTGGGAGCTGAGTATTCTGTGGCTGGATTCCACTGCTGGGAATCCAGGGAACTTGAACATTTTGCATCAAGTGCCCAGTTTCCACCCACTCCTGGTCACCAACATGAATGTCCATGGCTCTCCTCAGTCATTTCTGGGGTATGTCTTGCCTTGATCATGAGGTTGTTGTCCCATGTGGCTAGACAACTGTATCTGTGGCTTTACTTTCCCCTTTTAGGTGATTCCTGGGGCTTTGATTTTTCCCTGAGTCCTGTCACCCAAGGGGCCCACCTGTTGGTCAGTCATCCAGCTTTCTTGATCTGCAGGTAAATTCTCACATGAATGCACTAGGGCTGAGGGCAGCACTGAGGACACAGCTACCACTAAAGTGCTGGGGACCATGTGGGGTTCCCTCTCCCAAGAAGTTATCACCCACAGCCCTGCAGAGCCCAGCTTTATGGGGGGAACAGGGACTCTGTAGAGGAAACCAAGTTAATACTTGGTGTCCTTATAAACAGAGGGACTATGAGGACACCAACACATGCAAGAAGACCGTGTTAGGACCCAGGAAGTGCAGCCCCCAGAAACCAAGTATGAGCCACAATAGGACCAGCCTGCCAACACCTCAATCTTGGACTTCCAGCCTCCAAACTCTGAAGAACAAATTTCTGTTGTGGAAGTCCTCCAGCCTGTGACCTTGGGGACAGCAGCCTTTGCAGGCTAATGGAGGGACTGCTGTTCTTTACTATATTCCTGTCAGCTGGACTAGCCTGTCTTCTATCTTCCAAATCAATGTTAGAATCACGTGTCCAGTTGCCCAAGCCAAAACCCCCAGACAGCCCGCTGAAGGTGAGGCCTGCACATTGGGGTGGCAGTGCCCCTCAACTCCCTACCACAGGACCCCCATCAAGTATCTTATAGTTTCCTAGAAGGAGCAGATGTTGCTCTTTCCATCCAACTACATAGCTCCATGTCACCTCTATAATGAAAGACCTGGAGCTCAGCATAAGCTGCAGCCTGACCACAGGTATCCCCCTGAAAGCACAGAGACACAGGAAGGAAGGGGGAGATCCAGGAGCAAAAGCTCAGAGATTTGGTGTATCCCCATAAGTATTTCAACATGTGCAAGAGAGGAAGCAGGTGGGTGAATGTTGGGGAGCAGGCAGCAGAGGCCACCTCAAGCTGTAACTTGGGGTTTCTGCAGAGTTCAGGGGCTGTGCTGCCACTGGCCTCCAGAAGTGTTCCTAACTCACTATGGCAAAATACCATGAGGAGAGGAGTGGGACATGGGGCTGACATCAAGCACTGTCTACATCCTGTAGATGAGAGCCCCCTCTGCAGGAAGAATCCATCCCAATGCCCACACCCTAACCAAAAGGCAAGATATTTGATATTTATCCCCAGTATACATTCCAAAAAAAAGATAAATTATTCCAAAAGAACCCTTGAAATAACCCACTGAAAAATATGAGGTGTCCAACTGTGAATGCTTGTGTTCCATTCTTATTGAGATGGAGACAAAGCAGCCATTGTGTGACCATGAAGACCAGAATTAAATGATAAGAACACAAAGCAGGAAGTCAGAGGAGCAAGCCACAGCATGAGAAAAAAGATTCCTGCTTGGTTGAGCTTTGTGGCCTAAGATTCTGTTACTTATAGATAAATACTAACTGAAAAAAAGAAAAAAAAAACAGAAGGCAGATAAATAAGCTAATCCTCATATTCATTTTTAATTTATAGCAACAGTTTTATATCAAATGCTTGAGGTAGGAGAGTAGCACATGTTCTAGAGGTAATCACAGAAAACTGAAGACTTTGGAGAGGGAGATTGAGATCATGGTGCAATAGAAGGCTCTTATCTGTCTTTGAACATTTTCCCTAACCACTGTCTCCAGGTTTGGCTGAGGGTGAGTAGGTGGGTTCTGCAGGAACCTCAAGTCATAGACAGTCTTGTAAATAATACTGGATTCTGAGTGTAGAACAAAGAGAGTGAGGAGTCACGTCAGTCAGGGAGATTGCCACCTGTCAGGATTTATAAACACACAAACCCCTGCTCTGCAGAGCACTGCTCAAAGCTCCACAGCTAGGGACCTAGCCAGCCTCTCCTGTTCTCAGGTGTGGCCGTAGGATTACTTCTGGCCAATGAACTATGAGCCCAAGTGTCACACATCACTTGAAAGGCAGAATCAATTGCTGTCACATTCCACTAGGGACAAATTGCAGACACAGAGGCCCTAGAGTATGGCAAAGCCACTACCCAGAAGCAGCCTGGGTCCCTAATACCCACATGGAGGACCCTGCCTGCCATACATGCACACCCACATGGGATCTGAGCAAGAAGTCCTCTTAGGTAGTGCTGAGCCACAGGTGGAGCAGTCACAGCCATCAGTGAGAAACCACCACATGCCATCACGTGGTCTGGTCACATGATGACACTCATATCAGGCCCCTACTAAAAAGACTAAAACCTGTCAGAGTCCAGCTCTACCAGGGTGTCTCAGGAGATGAACAGATGGTGAGGAGTCAGAAAAGGCAGCAGAGAAACAACACAGACACAAAAGTGAAGGTGCTGAATCCCAATCTTTACTTGTGAAGTTAATCATATGTACTTTTCATTTTGGCAGGCTCACAGTATTTTGTTATTACAAGACAGGAATCATTAATCAAAGAAACAAAATATTACATAGCTACGATTACATAAGAAGAATGTATCTTGGCTTATGCATAAGCAAGTATTTTTTCTTTCAGTTCACATTTTGCTTTGAGCTGTTTCTGCTTAGTTAGCTTTTAATAATAGTTAGAAATGTCCCAGACTATTGGCCTATACCTTCAGTATTCTTTCTTGACTTACTGACTAGAACCGGCACTGAGGTTATGACAAGTGGTTAACTAGATAGAGAGGCTACTAATTTAATCAAACAAGAGTAAGAGCACAAACCATTGTGCACAGGAACAAGAACAAGTTACCCAGTACCAAGCACTAATCTGTCTTTTTAACATTAATTTTTCTTCTCTAGATTTTAAATTAATTTCTCAAAAACTTCCTTGACTGTTTTTCCTACAGGGGGTTTTTTCATTAAACATTAACAATCTACATTCCACAGGTGAATCGTTGCATTTAGAGCAAACAGATTTATTCTTTAGAAATAGTTGCATTAATTGGGAAAGTCATATTTTTTCTTCATACTTAATGATCATATGAGAAGTTGCAACTATACTTATCAACAAGAATACAAAAACAAACCTCCCATTCCCAGAAACATTCTGCACTCCTCCAGAGGATGGACATCTTGCACCATCCACCTCAGTAGGGCCTTGCCTTTGCCAGAGTCAGGGGAGTGGTGCAGCAAAACCCTCTACACACTTCCTTCTCAATGCAAACTGTTATGTTAGCAAGGAGAAAATAATGACAGAAAAAATATAAAAAACTGCTGAGCCAATGTGAAGGATTTCTGGTGCATCCCAGTTGTAGAATATGCATTATCAAATGGATTATATGGACCTCTTAGTGACAGTAATTTTGAGTTCCTATAGGCACTGTCAGCTGTTAAACAACAGGAAATTTTGATGACCTTGTTCTAATTTCTATTTCTATTTATTCTAAATTGAACACCTGGGAGGTTGTTTATATCAGAGAGAAAAATTCACTAAGTAATCCTGCCAGCTCTGCTGCCATCTGATGGGGAGGCAGCTGAGCTCAGGGGAGGCAGAGAGACACCTGGGCTGCAGCCAGACTGCTAGGTTATTTCTCAAGATGAGTCACTTCATCCCCACTGAGAATCAAATTCACTGTGTGTCAAGTGGGGTGTCAATTTCTATCACCTTCCAAGGCCACTCCATGAGGTAACCCAGCAATGTGGCACATTACAATGCAACTGAATGTACAGGAATGTCACTTAGAAAGCCCCTTGCCATTGGACTTCTCACTAATTCAAGTGAGACTTTCTTCATCAGTTCACTAGGGGAATAAAAGATGATTCCTTAAACACGAAGAACACTCAAACCATGTAAGTCTACACAAACCTGGGATAGAAGGGCAGATATATTTGTTGGCGAGTTTACAGCTTGGCTAAGCTTCAGGCCTGGCTGGATTCATCATTTAAACAAGGTGCATGTTCACAAATATCCTGGTGGATGCATGCAAAAGAAACTGTGTGCATCCATGGAGTGGGTTATCTGGCAATAAAGTAGAGCGTATGATGGACACCTATGATGACAAAGCTAAATCTCGAATACATTGTGCTGAGCAGAAGAGGGTGACCTCAAAAAGCTGCCTAATGTATATTCCCTTTAGTACTGCTCTTGGAAACTCAAAACTGCATGGGTGGAGAATGGGTTGGCTGTTGCAGGAGAGCAGGGCTGGGGAGGCTCTGGCTACAAAAAGTCAGAGCACAGAACAGGGGTGTGGGAATGAAGCTGCTGTGTGTCCTGTATTCTTCACTCAAATACACCAGAAAGTGTATTTGAGTAAAGAATAAAGTGATTTTTAAGATGCATCATCATCATCGCTCTTCACTATCGTCCATGAAGCTGACTTGATTCTCAACTTCCACATAAGTGTGGAACCAGCAACTCCAGGCTCACATTTTGCTTCCTTGAAATCTAAGTGGAAGTAAAGGGAAAACTTTCTGTTCCCCAAAGTCTCAGGAAAACTATTATCAGGGCTTCTCATTGGCTCTGAGGGCCATGTGCCCAATCCCTGGGCTAATCCCTATGGTCAGGAAATGACTTATTTTGATTGGCTCAGTCGTGGTCATCTGCCAATTTTTGAACCATCACTATGGCTAATAAATGGCTTCTTCTGATTGGCTCAGTCTGGAACATATGCCCATCCCTGTATCAATCACTATGATCAGGAAATTGTCTCTTCAGTTTGGCTCAACTGCATTCATGGTCCCTCCTCATTAGCCTGGAGATGGAGTCACCCTTAGCTGAAAATTTGGGAGGGCCCCCCAAAGCATCATCAAGATGCTATTTTGACAAGAAGACAAGGAGGTTCAAGGTACAGAACAACACAAAGTCCACTGTCTCTGGCTGCTCCTGTTTATCCTAAGTCCAGGCATGTTTTCCAGCCAATGCTGCTCGCAAAACCACTGGGGCTGCAAAGAGAAAGAAGAATTGCTGTGTCCAAAAAACATTTTAGCAGCTACCCTGTGGGAAAGTAGTGCCTTTGCAGTTTGATGATGCACTATACTTGAAAGACAAGTTGGAGATTCAGAACACAGGATCCAAAGCAAGCCAATCCCAACTGAAGCACTCCATTGATGCTTCAAGATTGATATCAGAGGCAGTAACAGCACCAGCTCTGTGCCTGTGATCTGAGCATTCTCACAGGGCCTCCTGACCAGAAGGGAAAGTGCTGGGCCTAAACTCTGCTCATAGGGTTGCCACTTCTGAATTCTGAAGACTTTGACTTTGAACATGCTCTTTGGGAGTGACATCTGGTAGGACAATGGGGCATGCCCACCAGCAGAAGAGCAGTGGGCCACATGCTTGCTGCTGATATCAAAGTGATTACAAGAAAATGTGCTGCAACTATGATGAGAAAGTGGGGAATCCACTGCTTTGAGAAACCCTGCTGGCTGTTCAAACCAGAGCTTGCTCCAAATGAAGAGAAAAGGCAAAGATGTTCTACAAAATTGCAACAACCAAAGAACCCATCACATCCTTTACCACCCATGTTTCTTCCAGCATCAAAGCACTTTTGCTGAACATGGTCACACATGAGGAGAACAGAGACAGGGAAACCCCGAGCCATTAGCTTCCACTCATTCCCAACTCATTGGCCACCTATGGATATGAGGCTGGTGAGATGGGAACTTTTTGAGAAGTCAAATAAAATTGCTGAATGGGCTCAGGGAAGTACTTCTGTTGCTCCAGTGGGGACAAAATACCTGCACAGGCATGAGCTTCAGAGCAGGAATGGTGTAAATCTGAGGCACTTACATAAGAGTTAACTGCTATGACATTTGTATTGAAAGTTTAAATTTCACACTTAAAATGAATGGGAAATATTATGCTATGATTTAGGGTTTTAATTTTTCTTATTTAGAATATCATTAAAGAGCAAATATAAATTCTATAACAGAGGAGAGAGACCCAGAAGGAGGGAAAGAATTTATATTCTCTCCTTTTAAAGGCATTTTTGTCATTGTTAAACAGAAGACTGCATTTCCTTGGGCTCTGAGTGCATGGGAATTACCCCAGGCATACATTCAGGCCACCATCCCCACTTTTCTCTGGACACCTTGTCCAGAAGATTAAAAAGCAGTCTCTGGGGACTCCATCAGACTCACAAAGTTGTTGTTTTTTTTCTTAACCTACTCAATAGTTTTTTAAAAATGAAATGGGTCACACAATATTTATATTTCTGGGTTTTCTGTAAAAATAAAATAAGCTTTGAGCCAGCTGGATAAATGCCCTGACCAGCAGCCACAGTTTGACAGCCTTGGTCACTGCACTTAACTAGTGCCTGCTCCATGAAGTTTGCCACAGGCCCCATCCCTCCCTGACACTCACCCCAGCTCTCTCATTCACATGTGTACCAGGCCTGTTCCTCCTGCCTTAAAGATGAGAACAGCACTGAGGACAGCAGACTGGAAGATGGATGCAAAATTTCAGGACCTGCATGAGTGGTGGCTGGAATCAGACACCTGTGATTCAGAAAGGTATTACCATGATTTTCCTCATGCAATGGGGGGAAGCATGTCCCTGTCTCATCTGGTCTGTGCAGTTGTAGCAGAATACTTAAGGGTGGGTGACTTATAAAGAAGAGAGATTTATTTCCTATGGTTCTGGAGGCTGAAAGTTCACAATGAGGATGCTGACAAATGGCAAGGACCTACATGCTCTGTCCCTCATAGGGAATGTGGAAGCGCAAGAGTTTACTCCCACACATGGGGACAGGGGACATGGTCAAAATATTCCCTTTATCAGGAGCCCACCCCAGTGAGACCACATGAATCCATTGCTCAGGGGACAGCCCCTGTGGCCATCAAACCCCCAAAATTCCTTCCCTCAATGTAGTCACACTGGGGAACAAGTTTCCAACCCATGAATGCTGGGGATACATTCAAGCCCCAGCAGTTCCCCAAAGAGCTGTTTCCAAGTCCCAACCCCAGTTTCTGCAAATGTGACCTGATTTGGAAATAGAGTTTTCCCTATGTGTTTATGTTAAGGGTCTTGAGATGAGTCATCATTATGCCAATGACAGTGTCCTCATAAGAGAACTGACAGCATGCTTGAGACATACAGAGTCCCAAGAGTGCCTCAAGTGTAGATGGAGAGACCAAGAGGGACTGCAAGTGCTGCTGCCGGCACCAGAGCCTGTCCCAGTCCTCTCCCTGATCCTCAGAGGGAGCCAATCCACCAACACCATAGTTCTGAATTTCTGGCCTCCAGAATATAAGAAAACCAGTTTCTGTTTTCTAAAGACACCAGCTTTCTGACAATTTGTCACAGGACCCAGCAAATAGGGGAATAAAACACTCTCTTTAGCTGGAAGAACATCCCTGCTTCAGCTTCCTGAGCTTCAAGGTCCCAGATGTGGGCTGCTGGTTTCCTCAGACATTGTGCTAAGTCCACCCTGCCTGGCGCCAGCAGCCCGAGAAAGCCCATCCGGCAGGCTGCTTACTGTCCCTTGCTCCATCTTGTTACACATGCACAAAATGCACATCTTTGACTCGCAGGATTCACCTTGCACCCGGAGCACAACAGGAGATAGACCCTACTATATGACAAAGAGGAACATAAGTGACACCCAAAACAGCTTTACTCCTGGGCCCTGACTGTGCCAGCACAGCAAACGCCTCCTGGGCTTGCTCTTGCCATTAGTGGCACCCCACCTTATGGGTTCAGCCCTTCATCAGCAGAGGGTGGAGTGCATGGATCCAAGGGGGACAGGCTGCACCATCACCCCATGTGAGTAGGAATGTCCCAAGCCATGCCATCTAGAAAAGGGAGGAGGTCAGCAGAAAGTCAAAGCAAGCCCTGGGCTCCTGATGGGTCATAGTGAGCCTGTGGCCAACGAGGAAAGCTTTGCAAAATGACCAGAACAGAAGAAGGCTCTGAGTTCATGTGCTTCAAGGCCAGCTGGTCCTTGTGGGCTTGAATTTGAGATGCAAGGTTCCTTGATGTAGAGCCCTAGGAGTCACCAAAGCAAGGCCTCTCTTGAAGGACCATGTCCTTCTTACCCCACCTCTTCCTGCCCTCTACTTGGGCCCTCACTGTGCTGTTCTCAGCAGTCTTTGATATATGGCATATACCCTGAAACAAAGCTGAACTCACTCCATGCACCATCACCTCCAAATACCTTAATGCCAGCTCTGGGAGATCAATGACTAAGTTCTCCCCATTTCACAGTAGAGGAAACTGACACTCAAGGGAACATAGCTCTTGTCTGAAACCACCAGGACCCAGTCAGGTCTTCAGCTTCTTCTGACTGATTCCCTTACCACAGTACCACCTGGCCAACCTGAACCTAGGGTCACCTTGATGGCCTGAGGAAAACCAGGACATCCTAGAGTCTCAGGTCCAGCAAGGAAATTATAGAGCATCCAGCCCAGTGACTTAGAGGCCTATTTTTTAGCTATGCATATTTTCATTCAAACAAAACATTTTAAAATCTATACACAACACCTAAGATTAACAGGAGTTATGTGGGACACAGTGGCAACACAGGTTCCAACCACCGACCTGGAAAACCTTCCTCATAAATGTGCTCTCTGTTGACCCCAGGGGACTTTAATTTTTGTCACATAGTAATGTCTCCTTATGTTGCTAAATATTCGTTTTTAGACTTTTGTGCTTCATATAAACAGCATTACCCTGTGTCTGTCTGTGATGGCCCTTTGTGCTCAACATTGTGCCTGTCAAATCACATCCATGGAGCCATCGCTGGACCTGCCCACTCTCTGCCTTTCACAGCTCCACTGGTGGGAATGCAGAAGGGGGCTCTTCTTCTGTAGGGTACTCAAATTGTTCCAGATTTAAGTGCCTGTCTGTGCCTCAGAAAGCAATTCTCTTAGACCCTACCTAACCTTGCTCACACCTCCATCCTCACTTTCCCTGGAAATGGAGGGGTCCAGTCCTGGAAGCCATGCCTACCTCCCAGGTGGACCCTGGGGCCAGTGGTGGGAGCCCATCATGGAAATACTTGCCAAAGTCTACCAACACAGAGATGATAGAACCACATCCAGAGCCTGTCTCCAAGTCCAGGGAAAGTCATGTGGGCAAGAGGTAACGCATGTGGTGGGAGATAATGCATCCCCCTCCCCACATGTGCTTCTTGCTTGTGCCTCTCTGCAAGTGCAGTGAATACAGGTGTCCTGTGTTATGTTTTTGTCTTTTTTTTAATTGGTTGTTCAAAACCTTACAAATCTCTTGACATATCATATTCATACATTAGCATACATTAGCTTCAAGTGATTTATGAACTCCCATTTTTACCCCAGATACAGATTGCAGAATCACATCGGTTACACATCCCCATTTTTACATAATGCCATACTAGTAATTGTTGTATTCTGCTACCTTTCCTATCCTCTACTATCCCCCCTCCCCTCCCCTCCCATCTTCTCTCTCTACCCCATCTACTGTAATTCATTTCTCACCTTGTTTATTTTCCCATTCCATTCACCACCTCTTATATGTAATTTAGTATAACAATGAGGGTCTCCCTCCATTTTCATGCAATTCCCCTTTTCTCTCCCTTTCCCTCCCACCTCATGTCTCTGTTTAATGTTAATCTTTTCTTCCTGCTCATTCTCCCTGCTCTATTCTTAGTTGCTCTCATTATATCAAAGAAGACGTTTGGTATTTGTTTTTGAGGGATTGTCTAGCTTCACTAAGCATAATCTGCTCTAGTGCCATCCATTTCCCTGCAAATTCCATGATTTTGTCATTTTTTAGTGCTGCGTAATACTCCATGGTGTATAGATGCCACATTTTTTTAATCCATTCATCCATTGAAGAGTATCTGGGTTGGTTCCACAGTCTAGCTATTGTGAATTGTGCTGCTATGAATATTGATGTGGCAGTATCCCTGTAGTAGGCTCTTTTAAGGTCTTCAGGGAATAGTCCGAGAAGGGCAATAGCTGGATCAAATGGTGGTTCCATTCCCAGCTTTCCCAGGAATCTCCATACTGCTTTCCAAATTGGCCGAACCAATTTGCAGTCCCGCCAGCAATGTACAAGAGTACCCTTTTCCCCACATCCTCGCCAGCACTTGTTGTTGTTTGACTTCATAATGGCTGCCAATCTTACTGGAGTGAGATGGTATCTTAGGGTGGTTTTGATTTGCATTTCTCTGACTGCTAGAGATGGTGAGCTTTTTTCATGTACTTGTTGATTGATTGTATGTCCTCCTCTGAGAAGTTTCTGTTCAGGTCCTTGGCTCATTTGTTGATTGGGTTATTTGTTATCTTATTGTCTAATTTTTTGAGTTCTTTGTATATTCTGGATATTAGGGCTCTATCTGAAGTGTGAGGAGTAAATATTTGTTCCCATGGTGTAGGCTCCCTATTTACCTCTCTTATTGTGTTATGTTTACACACCCAAGTCCAGCAGGGAGCCTCCTTCTGTGGATGCCCCAGGGGTGGTGCTCCAGATTCCTCCCCATTCACATGGCACATTCTGCCACATCCCTGTGTAGTACCAAACCCAAGGAATCCTCCCAACAACGACAGGTACTATTACTTGCTCCCTTTGATGTGGAAGCTGAGGCTCAGAGAGGGTAAGCAACCTGCAGAGTCACACAGCTGGGTGGAGTGGGGCCTGGACTTGAACCCAGGCAGTCTGGCAGGAGCCTGGCCCCTCCCCTACACTCCAGTGGCCTCTGTGGTATGGTTTCCCACCACCCCAGGGGGCTCACCCTGAAAATAGAAACTCAGAGTCACTGAACAGCAGATATCATAGGCACAGCTGAAGGCATCAGAAGGCTGGATGGGTTCAAAAGAGTCGAGTGGCCTGGGAGCTGTGCCCCTCTGTACAAAACACACGTGTCTTCCTGGGCCAAAAGGACAGGCTGACACTACTCTGCCCCTTCAATAGATTTTCAAAGTCATAAATTTAGCTATTCATGTGAAATCTTTTGCCATTAATTTGATCTTCTCAAATATTGTCCTGGGTGGGGATGCTGGCACTGACCTCTGATGAGAAGCCTGCTCTGCAGCTCATGCTTAAAAGTCCTCATGTCTCCAGCCCTCTGCCAGTCACACCAGGAACAAGGAGGAAGCCACAAGTCCTTTGCACTACCTGATCCCTCCATGGGTCTCTACATACAGTAGTTGGCTCCTTCTCATCACTCAGCTCCCAGCTGAAGGGCCACCTCCTCCAGGTGGCCTTTGCCCACCTCCTTTTAGGAAGCAGCCACATGGAGGCAGAGGAAGGTGTGCGGGGCTCTCTGTACTCTTTCTATGATTTCTCTCCACATTCGACATTTGTTCAAAATAAAGGAGTTTTAAGAAGAAAAGAACCTTTAGCCTAGTGCATTGAGGAAAAGCAGGAAGGTTGGGATGATCAGGCTGGGAGATAAGTTCAGAATCAGGCAGGAGGGGATGTACTAGGTTGGCCCGAGGAAGAAATCTGAGGTTTGATTTCTTCTCAAGGAGTCTTGAGCAGGAGCTACAAAGATCATGGGTGTTTTTCTACAGGACTGTCACCTAGAGGAGAAGCTAGATGTCCTCAAAACAACAGCAGAATCCAGAGAGAACCTGGAAAGGCAGTTTCCCCAAAGACAGAAAGAACAGAGAAGCCCCCAGAGCCTGGCAGAGAGAGGGTAGGGGGTCCTTCTGGAGATGACACTCTGCAGATTTTGGACCCAGGATAAACTAATGTTCCAAGACCATCTGAGCTCTCTGAGGGTTGACCCACTCAGAATATTCTATCTTGGTTAAAATAAGAGTATTTTACATTTTAAGAACACAGACTCCTGGCTTCTTCTGAGACATTAGTTCTAGTGGCCCGAGCTGGCCTTCACCCCAATGTGGCTACAACTGCTGAAAGGAAGACTGTATGTGGGATGATACCCCAGTCACCCCAGTCCCTATGACCCCCAAAAAACCAAGAGGCAAGTGAGCCCAAATCTGTGCTCAAGTCCTAGTTCTTCTGCTTCTTGGCTGGATAACCTTTGTCAAGTTATTCCATCTTCCTGGGCCTATTTTCTATGTTCACTGGAGCTCCGTGAGGCTGCCTTTGTGAGTTGGGACACACACCAATGCTCAGAGCCACAGCTGCTAAATAGCAACTAGGGGCTTGTTACTCAACTCCCCACAGGTGAACAACTCAGCAGCTGGTTTTTCAGGATGGCCATTTCCAGTCCTCCAAACTGTCCAGCCTGTCAGCTGCAAGGTAACTGTGAAGGGATGAGCCTTCAGCCCAAGAGAACCCTCTTGAGCCCATCTGAGGGAAAGAGGATAGAAGAACCCAGAACTGAGCAACAAAGACACCCAGCCTACAAGGGCTTCATGGAATGTTCCCCCACTCCATGGCCCACCATGTTGTCTCCCCTAAGGGGCCAACATCCAGAAGGCATTCAAGCCACCAGAGCTACTGGAAGCAAACACGACATTGCTTGTGTAATTTTTAGTACAATCTCTGAAAGAACAGACTAGGCAACCCAGATAGTCATTATCACCAAGAAAGAAAGCTCTTGGCTTCACCTTGTGATGACTAATTTGAGCTGGAAAAAAGACCTTTGTGCCTGCCTGGCTGGGTTTGCCACGTGGAGAAGGGTTCTGGCTTTTCAGGGTACTCCGCATGAGCTCTGGTGACTCACCCTCCTGTAGGATGACACCAAGAGCCCCTTCAGAGTCTGCCCAATGGGCACCTATACTCTGCAGAGCAAGGTGTCTGTGGGAAAGCCCTGCACACCACCTTCAGGGGCCCCAGGTGTAACTTGTTCCATTACCTCACCCTCACGCAGAAGTCAGCTCCATCTTCAGAACCAGATTTGTGAGCCAGGATGACGGTCAGGCTGCCAGTGTAGCTCCAGCAAGGCCTCCAATTACTGCTGCAGCTGTCTCTGCTAATTCCTGTCAAAATATACAGGTCCTGTGAAGGAAGACTGTGTTAATGTCTCCAGAGGGCCCAACAGGACTTTAAGACTGGCTAGGCATGGTGCACCTGGCCTTGATTTCTCCCCACAGCCATATTCAGCATATACCACCCAGCAGCGGGCATATGAGAACAAATACAGAAAGGTGTGCCCTGGTTCCAGGGGGAATTAGTCCCATTCAACTGGTATTAACTGAAAGCCGCCAGGTGCTTTGACACAGAGACATGAGGAGATGCTCAACAGAGAGGACCACTTTGGTGGCACAACGACCCCCTGCAAAATGACAATACCCTTGGTCAAAAATTGTTAAGCACTTAATGACAAAATTACATTCTTATATGTAAATGAATATACCACATAAAACCCAAAATTCTAACACAATTAAAACCCCGCAAAGTATCCCTGACTGTGTGGTGGCAAAGTGTGACTGAAGCCAGACCTCAGCACCAACATGCAGATTTTGTAGACTCAACTTTAAGACACTTTTAATACTGAAATGCAGACAGCTTACCCATCACCGAGTGCAGGGGACAGCTCCTTGGTCAACAGACACTCGTGACCAGATAGCTGTCAGGTCAATGTTAAGCCAGGATTCTTTTTCATAGTTATAACTAATCTGTGCTTGGGCTTGAATTTTAATGCAATTAATTTAAAAATCCCAATGATAATTCTTCACTGAACTAGAAAATCAATCATAAAATTTACTTGCAAAAATAAGAGACTCAGAATAGTAAAAGCCACACACAGCAAGACAAGTGAAGTGGAACACATCATAATAGTTTAGCTTAAACTGTACTACAGAGCCACAGTAACACAATTAGCATTGTATCAGCACCAAAACAGATGCATACACCAATGAGTGGTACAGAATAGAAGACACAGAGACAATCTCACAAAAACACAGTTATCTCATGCTAGACAAAGGTGCCAAAAACTACATTGGAGTAAAGAAAGCCTATTCTACAAATGGTGCAGGGAAAATTGGAAAGCCACATATAACAAAAAGGAAGTAAAAACCCCTCTCTTACTCTGCATGAAACTCAGCACAAAATAGGTCAAAGACATCGGTACTAGAACAGAGACCCTGTGCCTAATAGGAAAAAAAAAAAATAGGCCCAAATCTTTACCATGTCAGCTTAAGATTTGACTTCCTTAATGAGACTTCTACATTCCAAGAAGTAAAATCAAGAATCAATAAATGGGATAAATTCAAACTAAAAATCATGTTCTCAGGAAAGGAAATAATGAATAATGTGAAAAGAGAGCCTAAAGAATGAGAGAAAATCTTCACCACATGCACCTCAGATAGAGCATTAATCTTCAGGTTATATACAGAACTCAAAAACTTAACACTAGAAAAACAAATAACCAAATCAATAAATGGGCTAAAGACCTGAACAGACACTTCATAGAAGAAGCAATAAAACTGACCCACAAATACATAAAAAAACTGATCAACATACATGGCAATTAGAGGAAAGCAAATCAAAACTTCTGTAAGATTTTATCCCATCCCAACCACCAAGGCAACTATCAAGAAGACAATTATCAAGTAACAATAAATGTTGGCAAGGATGTGTGGAAAAGGATGCATGCACATATTGCTTGTGAAAGTGCAAATTCCTGTAACCATTATTGAAAGCAGTATGGAGATTTCTCAGAAAACTTGGAATGAAAACAATGTTTGACACAGTTATTCCACTATTAAATTTAAACCCAAAAGACTTAAAATCAACATATTACAGTTACACAGCCACAACAATGTTTATAGCAGCTCAATGCATAATAGCTAAACTATGGAACTAACCTAGGTGACTTTTAACAGATTAATGAATAAAGAATCTGTGGTGTGTGGAAGTATATATAAAAATATATACATATACATATGTGTGTATATACATATATATGTATGTGTGTGTGTATATATATATATATATATATATATATATATATATACACATATATATGATTGAATACTACTCATCCTTAAAAAGAATGAAATTATTACATTGGTGGTAAATGGACAAAGCTGGGGAATATCATGCTAAGTGATATTAGCATGAGCCCAAAAAACCAAAGGTGGAAAGTTTTCCCTGATATGAATAAGCTAAACACAGTTGGGGGGGCTAGGGAAGAATAGAGTTACTTTAGATTTGGTAGAGGAGTGAAGGGAAGTTCAGGAGTATGGCAGGTAGAATGGATAATAGAATGAATCAGACATTATCATCCTATATACATATATGACTATATGACTGATGTGATTCTAGATCATGTACAACCTGAAGGATGAGAAATTATACTCCATATATTATATGTCAAAGTGCATTCTGCTGTCAGGTAGAATTAGAACAAATCTTTTAAAAGTAGATTAAAAAATGATAACATGGGCTGGGGTTGTTGCTCGGTGGTAGAGTGCTTGCCTAGCAAATGCAGAGCCCTGGGTTCGATCCTCAGCACCACATCAAAATAAAATAAATATATATTGTGCACATCTACAACTAAAACAAAATATTTAAAACAAGGATACCAATCTGCAGGAAAAACAAAATTACTATGCTATCTTCCTTAAATGGATTAATCTGGAGACTATCGTACTTCCTTAAGCTAAGTCATTTTCTAAAAAGAAAGAAAAAGGTCAAATATTTTCTCTGATATGGGGAAGCTAACCTACAATAGTAGGAGTATGTAGAATAGAAGTGTGGTAGATTAGACAATGGGTAATGAAGAGAAGGGAGGGGGTTAGGAAAATAAGGCAGAATGGGCAGAACTGAGCAAATTACAAAGTTTTAGCTTGTAAAGGAGCAAAAATACAAAATAAAGACATCCTGATATAGGTACCTATGGGACATCTGAAATCCTACGAAAAGTGTAACTGCATTTAGCCAAGGCAATGTCTCTACGTCCCTTTTAGAAGATAAAGGGTTGCAAGGGGTCTCTAGCCCCACAGCTGCCCACACAAGTGCTCAGGCTTTTCTGGCTGTGAGACATATGCTTGTTCAGCCTTGATGCTAAAACCCCTAGCTCTCCTTTGGAGAGCTTGTGTTAAGGAGCAGGGCCTTTTGGCATCAAGGACTAGAAGGTGCTCCGTCTTCCCATATTCCCATACTGTTGTTAATTTTGGGTGCAACACATTCCCCGCTCTCCTCTTCCACTTGCATGAGTTCCTCCTTTTCTCTCCTGCTGGAGACCGACTTGCCAGCTGCCTACCAACTGGAACAACCAGCCCTCAGGCCACTAGTGGGCAGTCGTCTTTCTTGATAACACTCTGTGCTAGGAAGTGTCATGCAAAGCCTATGTGGTGTGGTGATTATTACCACAGCAAGCCCCGGGCCAGAAAGATTCAGAAGGCACACACGGTAGCCATGTTTTTCATCAGAAAGTCATCAGGTTAGTAAGCTAACTTTATGAATTAGGCTATTTTAATTGTCAGCTTGTTGATACATATATAAGATTATATAAGATTGATAATTTTAAGCAATATTTATTTTAGGCATATTTGGTTAGAATTGATTACATAGCTAGGAGGATCTTCTCTTTGCTGAATAAGTTCTCCTGGATTTCATGAATAGTCTCACTCCTGGATTCTTAAAAAATATGTTTATGATCATACATAATTTTTCAAACTAGTGAAATTGTAAAATGACTGATAAATGTAATTTCTTTTTCAGAAAAACCTCATACAGTTCTTTTGGTAGTTACAGTGTTGTAAAAGTGAAAACTCGAAACACTGAATTTTTTGCTAGTACAATATGCTATAGATTAAAATCTAAATAATCTTATAAAGTGTATTTGTTGTTGTTGTTGTTGTTTAACTTAATTTTATTTAAGTTGTCATTACTGATTATCAGTGTGATTACTTAGTATGAGGTCATACTCAGTAGGGTGCTCATTTAGTTTTCCCTGAAGATAAGTGATTATCTCATAAAAAATTTATAAAGCTAAGTATGCCCAGACTCAGACAAAAATGGCTTAATTGTGGTATATGACCTCAGAGAAAAAATTATAATGCAATTGTCTGTTGTCTGTGTGTTTAATGTGAATAATTTTTGTATTTTATTTGCCTGGGTTGAGTTTGTATTTTATGAAAAGAATTCTATATAAAAATAATTTTTATATGAAAATAAAGAGTACACAGATTTTGAAACAAACATAAGTTATCCCAGCCAATTGCCAAATACCAGAAAACAGCCAAATACAAGATAAATTTCTCAGTCAGAACCATAGTTATTTCTATTATATTTTTTATGTGCGAAACTTTTTTTAAAGTTTGCTCTTGTGTTTTGTGATGCTAACTGGGTGTGACTTTTCTGTAAGCTCAATGTATTTTACAGGGTCAGCTTACAGTTCTAGTATGAGAAAAACTATTGTATTTCTTTTCCTCCTATGTTTCTTGCCTTATTTTTCTTTGACCCTTCTAATCAGGAAGAATCAATAAAATTATTAAATCAAGAATGTGAGAGCTGGTATCATACTTTGAACTCATATCTTATTTTTCTATATGGGCCTTTGTTAATTTATAAACTGGAAAAAGAATATGCTAATTTTTACTGTCTTGCCTTTGGTCAGCTATACACTAGTGATATTCAATTTACCTTTTCCGCTTTGGTAAAATCCAACCTCTCCCAAAGGTTTAGACACTAAAGCAAATGGAAAAGATATTCTAATGTTATTTTATTCTTATTTTTACATTTTTAAAATTTTACTTTTATAAATGTGGTTTTACTGATAAAACACAACAGATTGTTTTTTTGCCTTTGTTCTATTTTAGAAGTATATACTACATTAATTTTTTTTTTATTTTAGGAAGAATTTTTGAGCTTGTTCTTTATTTATAAATGGAGTTTGTTCTGAAGATTAAACAAAATGTATTAATTGTTGCTGCATTTCAAACTTAGCTGGTACCTGAAACACAGAAAATGTTCAGTACTTATTAGCCATTGTTATTTTCATGACTTAGAGAAATTTTTATCTTTAAAGTAGGGTTTTTAGTGATTAGAAACTAAATTTTCCACGCACAGTGGCTCACACCTATAATCCCAGTGGCTAAGGAGGCAGGAGGATCACAAATTCAAAGCCAGACACAGCAAAAGTGAGGTGCAAGTCAGTGAGACCCTGTCTCTCAATAAAAATTTAAAAAGGACTGAGGATGTGGCTCAGTAACCAAGTTCCCCTGAGTTTAATCTCTGGTACTCTCTGCAAAAAAAAAAAAAAAAAAAAAAACTAAAATTTTACAAAAATTTATCTTTGATAGATCAATTTGGTTATGCATTTACATAGTAGCTTAAATGTTTGAACTGACTCATCATACTTATTGATGTTTAAATTATAATATCATTGTTGCATTAGTGATGATATATATGATTTAGCTTTATTATAAATTTGGAATATTAATCAATTTTCACTTTGTGTGAAGAATCAGGATAGTTTCTTTGCTCAGGAATTGATATTAACTGCACAGAAGTGATAGCACTAACTTAGTAACTCAGAGAAATCAGTTCCATTCTCATCTCCCAGTATTTTTAACAAAAATCAAAATGATTTTACAAATATAAATAGGGACAGAAAATTCTTCACATACATTATGTAGAGATACTTTTGTCTCTAGGTAATTTCAAAGTAGAGGATATTTACATCATTTAATCAGATGCCACTTTTCTATTTTAATACATTCTGTTTACCACTTTGTACATTTTCTATGTACCCATATAATTACTGCCTATGTAATTATTTATTGTTAAACAAATAAGTACTATGCAGTATATTTAACCTTTTATCACAAACATCTAGTTTATTCTCTATTGCCCTCAATTTATTTTCATAGAACTTATTTCCTTTTAGCCTAAAATTTTTGCTTTAACACTTTTTATAGTTTAGATGTGCTGAAGATAGAGTTTCTCCACTTTGGTCTGTCTGAAAAGTTTATTATTATGCTTGTATACATGAAAGAGGTTTCTATTAGGTACAGAATCCCATGGCAGTACTTTTTCTTCAGATTGTAAAGAATCTATTCTCCATTTCTTGATCTTTCATAGCTGTTGTCATTATCATTGTTTCTGTTGAAATATTAGATGTTACATTAGATCATTTTTTACATCTATATAATGTCTTTATTTATTTAATGCACTTCTATGATTTTTCCTTTAATTTTAATTTTCAGCAAATTGTGGAATGTTTACATGCTTGGATTTACTTAATTAAACATTTGTATTCTTTTTGCATTTTTCTTAAATTCTTGGTTTTGTATTGCATATTTTAGTCAATATTCTCTGTGTATTTTCTTAGATATTTGTTTGACCCCATTCTCACTTTCTGCTTCTAGACCCTAATTATAATTCTTTTTTGATCTTCTGTATTGTATCTCAGATCTTATGTTTTTTTTTTCTTCTTCTCTATGTTTTTCCTCTTTTTATTTTAAATACTTTCTATTGATTATGAGTTTAGGTTCACAAATTCTTTCCTCAGCTATGTCCAGGTTACTGAGCAGACAATGTAATAAAATCTTAACTTGTCATGTAGTGTTTATTTCTAAAGAATGTTTTTAAATCTACTTCTAAAATAATGTCTTTTTATTTTCTTATTTTAAACTGCCTGTATAGTAATTACAATATGTAGGGCCCCTCTGGTTCTACTGATTTTAACCATGGGTCACACCATCATGCTCCTTCCTTATTGTGTCTAGCAATATTCATGCAGTAGATATTGTATAAAATACAAGCGGGGACTGAAGTAAGGTATATTCCCTCTGACTTCTAAAATCCATGCCCCTTTTTTAGACTGATAGTGTGCTGAGGCTGTGGTGAGTTGCAGGAGGCTGAGTGGATTAGATCTCCAGTTGATCTAGGGCTGGGCTTTTTGCTTCTGGAGTTTTAATTCAGCTGTCCTCTGGCTTTGTGATTTATGAGTCTTATGATCTGAGCATTACTGAGACTCTGGTAATCTATTCTTTGACTTTAAGACTGCGCTTCCAGCTTTCTAAACTGTGGAATATATCTTTCTGTTTTAGATCTCTGATATCCACTTTAGGGCTATTGTTGAGGGTTTTTTTTTTTTCAATTTTTAGTTCCACACTTATAAGGAATAGTAATCACTGTGCCTTTTTAATTATTAGAAGTCAGATTTTTTTTGATTGTTGAACAAGCGGTTCAACAGAATTTTCTGAAATAAGAAGTGTTGTATATATGCTTTAACATGATGGCCATTAGCTACGTATGCAAAGAAGAAAGTGAATTTTTAGTGTCAATCAAATTCAAGAATTATCTGTAACTACAGCCCATCATAATCAGTGGTATAGGTTTGGGTCTTGTATATGTTGTAAAAGCAAGAGCTCACTGTAAGTAGCCATGAGAACAATTCACAGATCGATTGATCATGGTTTTAAAATGTTTTAGATGTTCTGCCATTTTTAAACATATGTGAACTATTTCATTTACTTGTAGGTAAACCCCACTCTGACAAAAATCTAGCTTTACTTCTTATAGTTTGAACACACTCAGCTCTGTAGATCTTCTAAAAGTTCAAAACAAACCAGCCTGAACAAGGAGGAATATGTTATCAGGCTAACAGTCTATGAAGATATATGTAGAATTTAATTCAATTCCTAACTATGTCCTGTCATACACACCCCAACACACATAAATACACACACACACTTGTTAAGAGATTAATGCCATTTAAGAACTTGCCAGGATGTGGACTGAAAGGAGGAAACTATGTACAATTGGGTGTCTTCACTAAATTAGACAACTTCCCTTCAAAAACGTACTTAGGTGTTTTTTTTTCTGTATAAAGCAAAGGCTAAATTTTACTACAACCTGAAAGCAATAATTAAATTGTTTCAAGATAAGAAGGAAAGTCTTTTGACGTTGTTCAAATTTTTATGTTCTTTTAGGAGGATAGTTCCTGAATTTATTTTTTCACGTTTTTTTAAAATTGATTTTAAAGATTCTGTTTCTGAATTCCTATTGAAATCACATTGAGAATGTTATTGGCTCTATTTATTTTACCATTGGAAATTATTTACATTTTGTGAGAGAAAATGCAAATGTGTGTGCTTTTTTTCCCTTTCTGTGTAGCTGAAATAATTTGCCAGCATAAAAATTCTGGAGGAAAAACTCATCTATTCAACCTGAAGACTGTTTTCAGACCCGGATGGTACATTAGCATCTTCTGAAGTAACATAAATTATCCCAAAGCTAACATAAATTATCCCAGAGAAGGAAGCCCTACAGCTATTTGAAGAAATAAGGATAAGAATTTTTATTCTCTATAGAATGATGTAAAACCGTGTTTGCTTTTGTGAATAAAACTCAAATCATATTTATAAAGTAGATTTTACAGGGCGATTCTAGATGTCACTTAAGAAAGCACTTTAGCTTAAATGGTTTTGGGACAACAAAAGTGAGAATCTGAAAAATAATGACACTTGTTATTAGGTTGTACAGAGTACACAAAAATAAAACTAAAGAATCAAGTGGCATATTTTTTCTAAACAACATTGTCTAGGTTGGTTGATTTTTAATCTTGCCTCTTTTTATTTCTTAGTTCTTAGTGTGTCTGTGATGATTATGGTTCTGAAACTGTTATGTTTGTAGAATTGAATTGCTCCTTTTACTGTGTGCCATTTCTGGTAGAGACACAATCTTCTTTGAGGCCAGGTGATTCTGTGACTCAACCCAAGATATTTAAGCCAAGAGAAATAATTTGACCACTAACCCACATGTTATGAATATTCAACTCATTTTAAGTAAATAAGTGTTAATTTAAGCTAAATAGTTTTATTTAAATATACAGTTCCTACTCTTATGGTCTTAATTCCTAGGATTACCAAAAAAAAATAAAAATAAAAATAAAATGAGTAAAAAAATTGCCAGAATGTTTTATTAAATACTTAAGTTCTTTGTAAGTTCAGTGTAGGAAGAAATTTTGTGAGACATCTATGTTCTGCAAACACCGCAATAGATTGAATATTAAGTACATTAGAAAAATTTAGTAGAGATAATGAAAGAGGTCAGGTCTTAACTCAAGATAGGCTTTTGTAGGCAGAGGGGAAGTAAATCTCTTGAGAAGAACAAAATGACAGTGAGCAAAGATGTAGAGCTTGATCAGAAATAGAGGTGAAAAACATTATATCAAAGTGATAACTTGTGTCAAATTAGAAGATTTTGTGTGCTATTCTGAGGAATTCTCTATTTTTTCCAGAATCATTACTTATTATGTTTGTTTCTGTTTTTCTGTGTATTGGTTTTAATCAACTTATCAATTTGTAGGGAAATATTTATGTTCCCCTATTTTAAGAGTGTAAGATTTGTATGAACTTTAAGAAATGTGAATAATGTTATACTGTCACATTTTCTATTCATCACAAATATTTGTGTTTAGTGTTACACATGAGCTTCAAAAGACCCCAGAAAACATCAGTGCCTAGTTTTTGCTTTCATAAGTATTTTCACAAGTGTCAGTGATTTTAACTATATAACACTGAATGTATATTTTAACTAGTAATATTTCTGCATGAACCCTAGGCTATGTCATATCTTGATGAAGTGCAAGTTCTGGTTTGTTAACCACATATGTATCACACCTCCACTCTTTTCATATCATGAGTGGATTAATTTTCAAACAATAACAACAACAACAACAACAAAGTATTTCTAGCCTTAGCCATTGTTGTTAAGGCTTGAATGAAGACAGCTTTCTTTAGTGTACCATTGGGGACTCAGGATTGCAAAGTTTCTTTTCTTACCTCTCCTCTGTGAACTCTAATTGGAATTGTTTACCTTCACTACCCATGACATTTTGGAATGAAAGTTTTATGGCTCTCTTGTGACTACCAGGTATTTTTTGTGGTCATAATAGTGGGCGCCATATGAGTAAGCAAATGAAAGAGACTATTGATGTTAAACATTCAGGGAGATGACATTTTTTTACTCCACACATTTAAAAATAAAAGTATGAAGAAGTATTAATTAGAATTTATTCATTTTTCTTACTGTTAGCCAACAAAGGAGGAAGTCTGTCAGTTTTAATAAGATATATAAAACATATGAAAATACACAATTTAAAAGTATTTACAGAGCCCACACTAGCCTATGCAAGACTCAATCTCACAGTAGGCCCTAGTCCATCCCACCATAAGAAGACACCCACTGGAGCCCAGCCTTCAACATTAAGAATCAATTGGAAAGCCAAATAAAAGACACTTACTGAACACCAAATGTACAAAATTAAAACATATCTAAAACAGGACACATTATAATGAAAATGTGTAGCGTACAGAATAAGAATAGAATCTTAAAAGCTGCAAGAGAGAGGAGTCTGATTACATATAGGGGGAGACTAATTCATATCTCAGCAAATTTTCAACCCAAACACTCAAAGCCAGGAGATCATAAAATAACATATACCAAGCTCTGAAAGAAAATTGATGCCATCCAAGAATCATATGTCAAGAAAAATTAAGCTTTAGATTTGATGATGATATAAAAACCTTCCATGATAAAGAAAATTTAAAAGAATTTACAAAGTCTGAATTATAGAACACCCTAAGAAAAGTATTCCATGAAAAGGAAATTAAAAACATGAATAAAAATCAGCAGAGTAAGGTATCACACTAAAGAAAAACCTAATCAGAGGGAAAAAACAAGTCATGTTAAATACCAAAAATAAACAAACATGGCTGCAAATACAAATCATGTCTCAATAATAACCTTGAATATTAATGCCAAAACTTACCAAACAAAAGACATAGACTAGCAGATTGAATTTAAAAAGACTCCAAAATACAGTGCCTCCAAGAGAAAAGACATCCACAGACTGAAGGTGAAGGGTTGTGAAAAATAATACTTGTCACATGGACTGCAGAAGCAATAGGGGTTTCTATCTTCATAACATATGAAGTAGACTTCAAGCTAAAGTTAATAAAAATATAAATAAGGACACTACATATTGCTCAAGGAAACCATACTTTAACAAGACTTTACAATTATAAATATATATGCCCCAAACAATGGAAAATCTATGTTCATCAAACCAACTCTTCTCAAGTTTATGAGCCAAATAGACCATAACACATAATTTTTGATGATTTTAACATACCTCTTTTATCAATGGATAGATGTTCCAAACAAAAGTTGAAATAAGAAACTATAGAACTCAATAATGCAATCAATAACATAGACTTAATTGACATCTAGAGAATATTTTATTCTTCAAAAAGTGAGTACTCTTTTTCTCTGCAGCACATGGGTCCTTCTCTAAAATAGACAATATATGAAAAAGTAACTCTTATAAATATAAAAAAGTAAAGATACTACCCTGCATTCTATCATATCATAATGGAATGAAATTAAAAATCAATCATCAAATAACAAATAAAAGTTAATCCAACACCTGGAGAATAAATAATATGCTGCTTCCTGAACAATAAGTTGCAGAAGACATTAGAAGAAGAATACAAAAAATTTAGAGATGAATGAGAACATAGATGCAACATATTGAAATATCTGGGACACTATGAAGGCAGTTCTAAAAAGAAAGTTCATTGCATATAGTTCATTCGTTAAAAAAGATAAAGCCAAAGAATGACTTAACTCTATATCTCAAAAAAAAGAAGAAAAAATCTATACCCAAAGCAATAGAAGACAGGAAATAATATTAAAGCTGAAATTAATGGAATTGAACAAAAGTAATGATTGAAAACTTGACAGAACAAAAAGATGGTTATTTTAAAAAATAAATAATATTGGCAGACTCTTAGCCATACTAATAAGGAGAAGAAGAGAAAAAACTCTAACACACTAACATACATGATTTAAAAAAGAAATATCTCAACAGACGCAATAAAAACTCAGAAGATAATTAGAAATTATTTGAAAACTTGTACTCCAATAAAATAGAAACTATCAAAGGCATCAACAAATTTCTACAGTCATATGATTTGCCCAATTGGAATCAGGATGACACACACAATTTAAACAAATTGGTTTCAAAAAATAAAAGAAAAGAAACCATTAGAAGCCTACTAACCAAGAAAGCCCAGGACTGGATGGATACCCAACTGATTTCTAGTAGGTCTTTAAAGAAGCACCAACCCCAATACTTCTCAAACTATTTTATAAAATAGAAAAAGAGATTACACTTCCAAACACATTGTATGAAGCCAATATCACCCTTATTCTAAAACCAGGCAAAGAGATATCAAAAAAAAAAAAGAAAACTTCAAACTATATGTCCAAGGAATGTAGATGCAAAAATTCTCGATAAAATATTGCAAATCAAAAAACAAACAAACAAAAATATTGAAAAGATTGTGCACTATAATCAAGTGGTATTCATCTCAGGAATGAAAAAAGGGTTCCACATAGAGAAAGCAATAGATGTCATTCATCACATTATTGACTTAAAGATAAGAATCATATTATCATCTAAATAGATGCAGAAAAAACTATTGACAAAAATGCAAACACCTCTTCATCTTCAAAACACTAGAAAAATTAGGAATAACAGAAACATATCTCAACATCATAAAGACTAGCTATTCTTAGCCCCCAGCCAGAATCATTCTAAGTAAGTTAAATTAAAGGCATTTCCTCTAAGAACTAGAACAAGACAGGGATGCCCTCTTGTTTCTTATATTCAACATAGTTCTTGAAACACTGGCCAGAGCAATTAGACAAACAAAAGAAATTAAAGGGAGATACATAAGAAAAGAAGAACTCACATTGACACTATTTGATGATAATTTAACTCTGTACCTAGAAGACCCAAAAAAATCCACCAGCAAACTTTTAGAACTAGTTAATGAATTCAGCTAAGTAGCAGGATATAAAATTAACACCCATAATCCAAAGGCATTTCTATATATCTGTAACATATATTGAGAAAAGGAAATAAAAAACAACTACTCAATTTACAATAGCCTAAAAATAAATAAATAAATAAGATGCTTGGGAATCAACTTAATGAGAGAGGTGAAAAATCTATACAATGAAAACTACAGAATCCTAAAGAAAGAAATTAAAGAAGACCTTATAAGATAGAAAGATCTACGTTGCTCTTGGATAGTCAGAATAAATATTATCAAAATGAAAATACTACCAAAAGCACTGTAAAGATTTAATGAAATTCTGATCAAAATACCAATTACATTACTCATAGAAATAGAAAGAGCAGTCATGAAATTCATTTGGAAAAATAAGAGATCCAGAAGAGCTAAAGCAATCCTTAACAGGAGAGTGCAAAAGATGGCATCACTATACCTGATATTAAACTATACTGCAGAGCAATAGAAATAAAAACAGAATGATATTGGCACCAAAAAAAGACAGGTAGAAAAAGGGTACAGAATAGAGGACATAGAGACTAACCCACAAAATTACAATTATATTAGACAAAGGTGCCAAAACATGCATTGGAGAAAAAGACAGTCTCTACAATAAATGGTGCTGGGAAAGTTGAAAATTCATATATAAAATAAAATTAAATCCCCCATATCTCACCATGATCAAAACTCAACTCAAAATGGATCATGGACTTAGGAATAAAACCAGAGACCCTGTATCTAATAGAAAAAAAGTAGCTTGTAATCTCCATCATGTCAGATTAGGCCCTAAATTTCTTAATAAGAATCCTACACCACAAGAATCGTAATAAAAAATTAATATATGGGGTGGATTCAAACCAATTTTTTTTAGCAAAAGAAACAATCTGTGAGGTGAATAGAGAGCTTACATCTGGGGAGCAAAGTTTTACCCCTCATACATCAGATAGAACACAATCTCTTGGGTATATAAAAAAACTGAAAAAGATAAAAAAAAATAACCCAATCAATAAATGAGCCAAGGATATGAACAGACACTTCTCAAAAGATGATATACAATCAATCAACAACTATGTGAAAAAATGTTCATCAATGCTAGCAATTAGAGAAATGCAAATCAAAACTACACTAAGATTTCAACTCACTCCAGTCAGTATGGCAGCTATTATGAATACAAAATACCCTAATTGATTGCAAGAATTTGAGGAAAAAGATACACTCATACACTTGTGGTGGAACTGCAGATTGGTGCAGCCAATATGGAAAGCAGTACAGAGATTCCATTGAAAATAGGGAATGGAACCACAATTTGACCAAGCTATCCCTCTCCTCAGTCTATTCCCAAAGGACTTAAAAACAGAATACTACAGGGACACAGCCACATCAATGTTTATAGCAGCAAAATTCACAATAGCTAAATTGAAGAAGTAACCTAGATGCCCATCACTAGATTAGTGGATTTTAAAAAATGGAGTTGGAGGAGATAAGGCTAAGTGAAGTTAGCTAATATCCCCCCCCAAAAAAAAATGCCAAATGTTTTTTTTTTTTTTTTTTTTTTTTCTGATATAAAGAGGCTGATGATAGTGGAGGGAGTCATGTGAGGAATATATGAACTCTACATAAAACAGTGGGGTGGGAGTGGAAGAGAGGTGGCAGGGGATGAGAAATAATGGTGGAATATGATTGTCATCATTATCCAAAGTACATTTTTGAAGAAACAAATTTGTTTAGTTCTAAATGCCAAACACTGGAAACACCTAAACGGCTGTAATTGGTGAAAAGACACATTCATACAATGGAATACTTTGAGCACTTAAAGGAATAAACTACTAATATAATCAGAAACAGAGATATATATCAAAATAATTACACTGAGAGAAAGAAGCCAAAAAAAGTTCCATGTGATATAATTCCATTTACATAAAACCCTAGAATAAGCAAATTAACCTACAGTGATAGCAGAGAGGTAGGTGGATGGTTGCCTGGAGAAAGGGACAGAGAACCATAAGGATAGAAGTACAAAAAAATTTGGGGTGGTGATGGATCTGTTCATTCTCCTTATTGTGATGATAATTTCTTGGGTGTGCACTTGTTTCAGAACTGATGAAATCATACTCTTTAAACATGAAGTTTATTGGGTGTCAATTAGACCTCAATAAAACTGTCTTTGAAAAAGCTACCTAAATTTTATAATATCTATTTTAAATTTCCCCTTTTCCATTCAGCATACCAACAATCTTTCACTATAGTAAACTTACTCATGTAACTTCTTAAAAAACATCTTTCCTTTGACCTTTACTCTATATAAACATGATTGTAAAAGAAAATTACTATTGGATAGAAAAGTGAACAAATTGGTATCCCTGGATTGCACAGTTGTCTGTTTACTGGCTTCAAATGAAGTCTGAATGTTTAGCTAAACTACCAGTACTGAAGGCTCAGTCACTGAATACTGAAAACATCATTTTTGCAAGCTGCCCTAAAGCAATTCACTAATTCAAATAAATATTTGCTGCACAGGTGCTCTCTGTATGGCACTGTTGAAAGGGCTTGATTTCATGCAGAATAGACAGTTCCACATTACAAAGTTATTTCATGTCTTCTTTTGGAATAATTTGTAAGGTATAGCAACAGTTAAATCACAAGATGAAAGAATAGCCATGGAAACAGGCCACAGATAGCCTTGAACAGTGACTCTTCTAAATAAAGGTTAAAATAATAAATTTCATTGATAACATGACTGAAGAACTGTATCCTAACAGCTTAGAATTCCAAAATGACAAGTATCTCTCATATCTTAAGTGAACTCAGAAAAAACATTAAAAATTATTTCCACGCACAGCAAATATGGAGTCTGCCAGCTCTAAGAGGTCTTTCTGGCTTAGAAATATAAAAGGATGTGAAGACAGACCCCCAAATGATTTTTTTAAATACCCATAACAATAGGAAGTTTTAAGTAAATTCTCTAAAAAGAATACTCTGTAACAGCATATTCTTCATTACTGAGCTCAGCTAACTGGACCAAGAATGGAAATTATTATATTTTATAGATGATACAAGCTTAATTATTCATCACAAATAAAACCATCCATAGCACCACCACCATGTTCAAGACACTTTACAGCTTAGCAAGGACATCCATTTGAAAACCTTCCACTATCCCTTACAATGATACTACTCTTTAAAGTTGTTTCTGTAAAAGAACCCAAAACCTACTCCGTTTGTGTACAATGAATCGAAGCATTTTCTATTCTCATATATAACTGATTAGAACTAATGAATAATTAAAAAAAAAAAACAGAAAACTCATGCCAGATACACAAAAATCTATAAAAATCACTTGTCAGTGATAACTGTGGATGGTATGTGCTTCAGATTCGCTCAGAAAGTTACTCTTCTAATTTTTTTTTAGGTTGTCTGCCATGTTTTGTGTTTTCAAAGGTACAATTTTGCTAAACCATAAGCTTTTAGTGAATTTTGGTTGACATGATTCCTCTGCACGTGTTCCAAACACATCATACGCAAATTTACATCTACATTAAACACTACTTACTAATCCTGAGTGTTCAGTAACCATGGAACTCAAACCATGAGCTCTCCAAGCACAATATTCAAGTATTCTCATCTTCACTGAGAAGCAATATCCACTGAACAAAAGATGAAACCAACCATAATATTCAGCTTTTGCATCTTCTATTTATTGATTTTTTGGAGTTTTACAAATGAAAATGGTTTGCTTTAGGTAAATTGGTGAAAAGAAAGCACAGTCATTTAACTGCTTATAATTAAAATTATGAAACTTTACATCTCACCTCTGATACTGATTTTAATTACAATTTTGAAATAACACCTGCTACAGTTTGAGTTCCCTTGAAGCTAAGAGCCAATTTGTAGTTTCTTGTGATCCCTTCACTGTCAATTATTGCCCTCCTAATGCATTTTACTTTGAAGAAAAACACTGTTTCATGCAGTAAGATCTACTTGTAATTTGCAATGTGCTTGGCACTGTGATTACCAGTTTATATGCAGCAGCTCTGCTCATCATCACAACAATGCTATGATAGAGAATGTTATAGACAGGTAGAGTGTCACTGACCTTAATATACTTGTCCAAGATCACTGAGCTACTTCCCATTACTAACAGCACACAGTATATCTTGAAACTTTTATCAAGAGGGCCGCAAATGGGACCACACCTGCCAGAGAATATGGATTCATCCCACCCTGACTACTTCCCATTTAATCTAAGCACATTTATTTTTCTCTATTCACCTTAATCTGACCATCTGCCTTGGCCTTTAAAAAAAAATTGTTCTCATGTTTATGAACACTGGTCTTCTATTTGTTTTACATGAGGAGAAAGATGTCTATATGAATCTTCTGAGTAAAGATTCTGCTTTAGCGAAAGTGTAGTATGAATGACAGATGGCGGGTGCCCTTGGAGCAGCCCCTGCAGCAGAGGCGTGCAGACTCGAGCTTCCCCCGCCCTCCCTGAGTCCCCGAGCTGCCTGGGACCCCCACCCCGGCCTCGATGGTGCTTTGCTGTCCAGCCCCAGTCCTGCCGCCTGGCCCCAGGCCTGGCTGCAGACGCTCCCGCCTGGAGCTGCACTGTGCCAGCAGCCACCCAGCGGCCACTTGCCTTTCCCTTCCTGGAGCGCATTCCGGACCCCCCTACCCCCACTTCTGCACCACCAACTCGCTGATCACCATATTGGTGGAGCTGGAGGAGGCCCTGCTGCCCATAGGCGCTGAGCAGGCAAAGAGGGCCGTGAGTGAAGGTGGTGGCAGCGGCAGACGGGGGCAGCGACAAGGCCTCCGGTGGCCTTGAAGCGCAAGAGCAGCCGGGCACGTCCGGCGGGCTGGTGGTGGAGACCATCAGCAGGCTAGGCGCATGGTGGCTCATGGCTGGCGCGCATCTACGTGGAGGCCAGGAAGGTGGCGGGTTTGACCAGCAGAAATAGAGCGCACCTAACTCAAGTACTGGGAGCTCATGCTGGTGCAGAACTACACACTGCTGCAGGTCAAGGGCACAGGTGCCAATAGCTCCTTCAAGTTCAACTGCGAGAAGCTGGAGGCCTGTGAGCGTCGCGCCCCACCCTTGCGCCTGACACGCACAAGTCCAAGAAGTTGGCACAAGCCCAAGAAGCTGGCGGCGCAGTGCAGCATGGACTCCTGACTCACCAAAGGTGCCATGGCTGATGAGTGCCTGCCCCCAAGGCTGCGCTTCCAAGGACAAGGGCAGTAGGTGGTGGTGGTGGGGAGTAAGAAGGTGAAGAATGCAGCCAAGTCCAGTGGCCCCAAGGTGCCCAAGCACCACAAGTGTGAGCCCCTGCCCCAGAGTGTCCAAGGTTGAGGGGGACCATCCTGGGGGGCCTGGCCTCCCTTCCCTCATGAGCCATGGGGAGATTTTTGAAACAGCCTGGGTGATTACCTGATTGGCTCTCCCCTTTGGCAAAGGCCATCACCATGTTTACGGCCCCACCTGGATGCCAATGGGCTGGGCCCCAGTTAGCAGGCTCGCAAAGGCAGCCGGCCCCCTCCTTCTTGCTGCCTCTGGACTCTCCACAATTGCTCTAGCACTCCTATCCACCCACGGGCCTCTGGGAAGCCCAATAAAAGATTGTTGACTTTGAAGAAAAAAGAATTCTAGTTTAGACAGAAGGATTTAGAATTAGAACTTGGTGGCACATGCCTGTAATCTCAGCAGCTCTGTAGGCTGAGATAAGAGGATCTCAAATTCAAAGTCAGCCTCAGTGATGGTGAGATGCTAAGATACTCAGTGAGACCTTGTCTCTACATAAAATATAAAATAAGGCTGGGTATGTGGCTCTATGGCTGAATGCACATGATTTCAATCCCTGGTACACAACCCCCTCCCCCCAAAAAAGAGATATAGAAATGTGTATCTTCTTTTTGCAACTAACCTTTGAAAAGTTTTTGGTGTTAAAAATTAACCAATGTGCTGACATTTTTATTTGTTTCTTATTTTATTACCAATGAGATGCTATCACATATAAGACACTTAGAACATTCTTATTCTATGTACCACACAGAAGAAAAATTTCTATGTGGTTACAACATGCCAATTTTAAGATTCCATTCATCTCAGACGTGCATCTTAAAAATCAATGAAATGCCTTAATTATTTACCAGAATTGTATGGTAAATTATTTGGTTTCCTTCTAGTTAACTCTTATGTCTCTCAAATGTAAAACTCCATAAAGGCATGAATGTTTTGTCCATTTGACAACATATCTTCCATGCTTAGAAATTGGAACATTTTCAATATCTATGTAATTTGTTGACATGAAGTTTAGTTCTTTTTTCAAGGTTTAGTGCTTTAAAATGAAAATTGGATGAGGAAGGATTTCTTCTACTGTGTACACTTCAGAATGCATATAATTTCTACAATAACAAAACAAGAAGTCTCATTGATCAGGTGGATAAATAAAAGGAAGAATCTTAAAAAGATGCTAAAAGCCAGAGTTTGGTGTCTAAACCACAGCTGAGAGGGAGATGATTTCCCATCGATTTCACTGCTGGTGTCGGTTTAAAAAGGTTTCTGGGGCATATCCTGGTTTTCAGGCATCTCTGACATAGCTCAGGTGGTGCTGGGGTGTGCACATGTGGTCCCCAAAGAGAAATACCGTGGAGTCTCCCAGCCCTATCTTAATGGCCCAGAAAGCAGTGAACAGTCACTGATCTCCAGTGAACATTAGCTTTTTCCTCCTTTTGGTGATGACAATTTCCTACTTTGAGGGGTCAATGATTACCAGTTAGATTTGCTTCACACAGCCCACTGAGGCCATGGGACAAGCCGTCACTGGGGTCTTCACTGCTGTATCTGCAGCTTTCAGGCCTCTCATCCACACCACCTGTCATCCAGCCTCAAGCTTGACTTTGGCTCTTCTGAGATTACATATTTCTATGAACAAGTGCTTTGTGCTATCTCTTTCTTTCTCACCTCCCCTAGTCCTTCACCTACTTTATCCTCCCTCTTTCTCGCCCATCCTCACATCAATTCTGATACTTTGGAGAACTCTAACTCATGTGTGCACCACCACGCACATACACATACACAAAATCTGCATGATAAGGCACTAAGGATTCAGGGAAATTCACTGTCTCTTGTCCTGAAACTTAATTTATGCTTAAGCTCTATGGTTTGCTGGTAGTTTTGAGTCCCTGTGAAGTCCCATACTAAAACACAGGACATCTAATGTAATGATTTTGTTGGTAAGATAAGTCAGTTCCAGGATACATGCAAATAGATAGGGAGGAAGAAGGTGCAAGCCCCAAAGCAAGAGACATCTGCATCAACATCTGAAGCAGCATGATGGGGGCCACTGATGAAAAGATGCACTTTATGCATATAAATATAGAAAATAAATATTAAATATATAAAGATATATTTTTGTATAAATGTGTAAATAAAATGATAAAATTACCATAAATATACAGTATATAAATGGATATGTATTTATTATATAGGTCTATATACACACATGCATATACATACATGCACATGCACATGTATGCCTGCATACATACGTATATATGGTTATTAGACCAGATTTTGCTTGGTTCCAAGGAAACATAAATTTAAAAAAAAACAAGCAAAACTAATAACTTACTGGAATGTTACAAGATTGGGCTGTGGAAAGACTGGAGGCAAAGAAAGGAAGGCTGTGGAACCTTAATGGTACTGATGAAAAGAGTCAACTCTGCACCTAAGCTGGGGTTCTGTGCCCTCAGTTAGTGAGAGTTCAGTGTCTCTGACTGGTCAGCTGTGTCACTGTGGATACACCCCTGAATCAGGATGCAGCCAGGAGTAGGACAGGAAAAAGACATGGAGAAGCAGGCACCATGGTTAACCCTGGCAGAGCAGTACAGGGAATGTTCCACAAGCAAAATCTGTGGCTTGTCTTCTGAAAGTAGAAAAGATAATTCCTGAATAGGCCAAAGAAATAGCTATTTATTATGATACTAGCTTCCACCTGGCGATTTCCTTACATCATTTCTTGGGAAAATTATATAGGTGTATTTTTCTGAATCCCACATTCTAAGAAATTGAGCTTAGGAAGTGAGAGAAATAGGAAAAAGGATTAGAGTTTTACACTGAGAAGAAAAGAGCACCATTCCACAGAAAGATGCTTCTCCTCAAAGGGACCCAGTGGTGCAGAAAAAAGAGACAGCAGGGGTGCCAACATTCAGAACTGAAGGTCAGTGTCCTGGTTCCAGCCAGGGCAGGAGAGAAGGGGCCACTAAGATCGCTCTCTTTGGGGTTCTGGGGAGCTATGACCACATGACAAACACATGTCCTTGGCCCTGTTTGCTGCTAAGGGTGACATCTTACAAAGTCAGCACTGTGCTAATCACACACCATTCTTTTCTCCACTCTATGATGTTGCTCCAAGAAATAACAGGCTCTGAAGCAAAACAAGCCCTTCTCTGGCATTTCTAGATGGGGTTTTGTTCAGAGCTAGTCTTGCCAAAATATTAGACCTTATATTAGTTAAAAACCACCCAGCAAAACCTGCAGGTGTGTGTCTATGTTTGTATGTTCAACCAAGGTTACAGCTCTCTGAATAGTACCAAACATACATATATATCGTACTAATTACAAAATTTTATTGTCTCTCTCATAATATGTTAAGCACATAAAAATGTCAGAAAAATTTTAACAGCAATTCATGATTTAGGTAGTTATTTGTGGGGGGGGGTTCAATTCTGGTCTTTTGTTTCTAAATCCCTAAAATCAATATCAGTCTGGAATTTGAAAACCAACAATCACAGGAAGTGGCATCATTCAGAGAGCAGAGATGGAGATGCAGAGTAACCTTCCCAAGATGGGACTTGTCTTCCTCATTCAGTGCAGGAGACTCTAAGAAAGGAAGACAAGGAAGGCAGGGGAGTTTTGGCAGGGAGGAGGGAGACAGAGACACTGTGTGTTTGTGTGAGGCAGAGCTGTAAGAAAGAAAGGAAGGAGGGAAGGAAGAAAGAAAAGAGGAAAAGAAGAAAGGAAGGAAGGAAGGAAGGAAGGAAGGAAGGAAGGAAGGAAGGAAGGAAGAAGGGAAGGAATGAAAGAAGAAAGGAATGAGAAGGACTTGAACTCTCTCCAGGGAACAAGGAGACCCTTTATAAATTCAACATTTGTGTCCGTTGAGTCTTGGGACTACATAACTCCCCTAACATAGCTCTCCATTTTTAATGTAAGAATTGTGTATATTAAATAAAAATAGGCCTTGGAGACTACATTTAAAATATGCTAGAAAATTAATCTTATGGACAACATTATATTCTTAGTAGGAGATATTACCCACCATATTACTGTCCTGGATAAGACAGGAGTATTAAGAATTATTACACCATACAAGGCATTTTTCCTGAAATATGACATTGTTATGCACTGGTTCATTCAATTAGTATGTATAGTCCCAAACAGTGAGTTGTGGTTAAATGGTATGTAATAGGCAAAGTGCCTGCTTTTCATATGACTACTTTGATGTTTTACCACAGACAAAACTTAACTGAAAACATGCAGTATAGAACATAGGCTTAAAACATCAGTTTTCAATTAAGAATACATCCTAGAAGATTTTCTTAAAATATAAATCTATGAATGCTAAACTCTTATTTGGCCATTCATCTTCTCTCCTTGGGTATTTCATATAATATTCAAGGAACATACAGTCTTAAACATTGTGCTTTCATGTTGACCATCTTGAATGTCAAGATAAGATTCAACATATTTTAACTTTATGAACCATAAAAATTTATTGACCGTCAACTGTGTGAAAACTCTAAGGCTAGACTCTGGGATGAGGAGTTCGTTAAGCCACTGTGCATTTTCTAGCTTGCATGGTAATTGCTCTTAAATTTAGAAACTGTGTGATTACCAAGAATTTCTAAAAAATATTCTATAATTAGAAAGAGGCAAATAGCTGCAAATTAGTCATATAAGCATATATTACATTAATACATCTGAATAAATTAAGCATGTGTGATCACAAAACAAAAACAAGGACCTAAAACTCCTCACACAGCTATGAAAAGTGCTGTAATTACAAAGCAGAATAATTTTCTTTTAGGTCCAAAGCATGTGGTTTCAAAGTCCTGTAGCTAATAAATATCTGTATGTTCTTTATTCCAAATTTATTGCTGTGCATGCATTATTATAGTTTGTTTGAAGGATTATGCTTTGATCTAATGTTTCATTTCAAACAACTCTCTTAAAATTACTAAGAATTTTTCTTGTAACATTCATCACTAATTGTATTAGTACCATAGTTATATGGTGAATTTTGAGCCTGCAGGAGTTTATTTAAAATTTAAAAATTCTGTGTCACTGAAAAGATAGAAGATATATTAGCTGACCTCATTGTCTAGGAAATAGGAATATTTGAAAGAAATTATTTTCAGGTATTTGGTCATTTGAGGTACTGATCTGTGTATAATAAGTAAAATTTAATTGTATTTGCAGATTTATGGAACTATGCTTCAAATAAATGTGCCTTGAGAGAGAATATTAGTGTATTTAGCTTCTACATCTATGTCTAAAAAATTTACATAATATCATAAAAATTACATGATTTGTTTATAAATACTAGTCTATGTATCTTTCTAGTATTTTGCAGAGATTCATGAATTTGGTATTTTTGCTTCAAATATATTTTGTCAAAAATAAACAGAACTTGGTCATAAAGCTTCTTCTAGACCTTTGACCAAGTCTTGCTTTATTACTCTTAGTTTATGTACCTTCTTACCTGAGGTATCTTCTTTTCCCACGTGAAATTAAGGATAAAGTGTGCTGCCAAGTATTCTGCTCATTGGAAAGAGTTTTTTTTTTTTTTTTAATTTTTCAAGGCTAAGCCTGAAAGATACTGTGCAGTGGTGTCATTTTATTTCAGTTTACTTCTAAATAAAGCTAACTCATACTTATTTTTAGTAAAATTTTGATAAATGTTGGCAAATTTCCTCTTCTGATTCAAAAAAGGGACCTTTTTCCAAAGGAAAATAAATAGGTATTGTATCAATTCTTTGCTCTGAAATTGATTTGTGTTTTCTGAGAAAGAGTACAACATCAGTGACTATCTTCTTGTTTAGTTATTTGCTTAGGTATTGGTCACACTCAAAAAGTGTGACCTCAGGGGAAATGCCAAGAAAGATAGAGTAAAATAAGTAGAAGCCATCAATTGACTATACTTTTGTAACTTCAGTAAGGTTTCTGAAGTTCTATATGACTTGCGTATATCTCTGGCTTCCATTTAAAATCACTAATGATAGATTATAGATGATAAATACAGAATAACCTCATAATTTAATGGAAACTAGTATTCAACCTGGTATTCTAAATGAATCAGACTGTCCTTTAATGATACATAAAAATAGATTTTTATAAATGATAAAATTCTAAAAAGCTGTTTTCTGTGCCTCATTTCAAAGAGAGTTACTCAATATAGAAGAAAAATAAAACAAAGGAAGCAGAGTTTGTGGACAGAAACAGTGGCTCTAACTACAGTGCTCTAAAAATTTATGCTGATTCTGCAGTAGATCTTGAAAATAGTTTTGTTAGCACACCTCAGTTCGACCTTTAGAATGATGGTTTAATAGAAATATTAGCTAGTGAATAGTCAAGTGATTGAATGTAGCAAAAGTTAAAAGATTCTAGTGATCTATTTTCCTCACCACACACAAAAAAAATGAGTATTAGAAAATACAGAAAAAACGAAGTGATGAAAAAGGAAGAAAAAACTCACTAGACACAAATAATGGAAAGTCAAATTCTGCATATGAAACAAAATTAATTTTGCACTTTTTATATTTGATGGGATTGAAGAAAGTAGTATTTATTTTTCTTGATGGGAAGAACATCCTTCCATGAGCAGCATTGATGTCCTGATATTGGATGTCAGACAGGCTAATAAGTTAGAGAAATAAATCATTCTTACTTCTGGTGTGTGTTTTGTAATGGAAACTATTTTAAAAGCAAATTTGTGATAATTCTTACTTGTTTTTAAACTTCGTAAATTTTGTGTAAACAAAGAATACAACACATAATTATTTTTAAAAGAGAATAATTAACTGATGAAGCATGAACACAGGGACTTGTAACTATTAAAAAAATAGAGAGGGGTGTGGTGGTCTTTACAGATGCTGATACTCAAAAATAATAAAGAGTCCAATGTAGATTAAGCAGGAAATTACAGAACACATATCGTTATGACTACATAAATGATAATCAATTAAACACCAAAGCCTTTTAATATTTGACTCATTAGGCCTAAAGAGAAAGAAGTGGTCCTGTAAGCTAAATTGGTTTTTCTCTCTCTCTTCTTGCAATTGGAAAAAATAATGGGAACACCTAATACATTGTGAAGGGTCTTCTATGTATATATTTCAAAATTATGGTCAATATCATACAACTAGTAGTAGGTATGGCTACATTTAGTTTCCTTTTAGAACTTTTCATAGTTGGAGATAGAGTGGAGGCTGCTGATTTGGGTGTAAATTTTGGAAACTACTGTTTTATATAGCCATGGGGATTGAACCCAGGGATGCTTTATCATTCATATATATTCAAAATTCTTTGATATTTTACTTTGAGACCTGGTCTCAGTTACCAAGGCTGGGCTTGAAGTTGGGATCCTTCTGCCTCAGAGTCCATGATTTTTGAGATTTCAGGTATGTACCACCACATCAGGCCAGGACACTACCTTTTATTTTTTTACATGAATCTAATAATCAAAACTATTTTAAATATTCCTGCCTTTTCTTTGATGTAAAATATTCAATACTACCTATCCAAATTGATTTTCACCATCACATTCTTTTTTTCAAAAGGCCAATCTTTTTGTTGTGTAGTTATACATTTTTTGACCCTAAAAAGATATACTCAATAGATTGTATTCTGAGTTAGCAATTCAATTTTATATGTGTTTTAGAAAAACAAATTGCCATAAATTGTTCTGGTCATGCTCTTTATAGAAGTACCTTCCCCTTAGTCATCATCAAAAGAAAATAGGATGAAATTTAGTAAAGTCAAAAGCTAAGATACAACAGTTGGCTAGTTGTTTCAACCAGATGTTTATGATTTGATTGTTTCTCATTTAAATTTCTTATTCTGATTGCTCTGATGGCTTTTCCTATGATATTTAATAGTCAGCTCAATTTAAAAGCACTAGTTTATGTGAAAATTAGATTCTAAGGGAAACAAATATCTGAAACAAATTAATATTACTCAATGTTTCTCATGATTCCTCTTACCATCCTGGAATTGCAATTCATAGAGCTTTATGTGACTTCCATTCCTCACTATATTTCACTAATCAGCACATGCAGAAATAATTTCTCAACAAATTTATATTAAATAAGTAGCAATTTAGAGAAAATCAGATATAGTTCACACCGGTGAAATTAAAACAATATATGTGGCACTTTGCCAAAGAATACTTGGCATATTCAAATAATAAAATGAAAAATTATTGATTTCCTTTATGTGATAGGACACAGTTTATTGTCGTGTTGTTTAAAAAATATTGACAGTTTCCTTATGAAAAAATAGATGTTATTTTTTAACATGGATTTTACTTGAATTTTTTTTTAATTTTACCCATTTATCTTGAACACTGAGAAGGTATTTGCTGCGGTCAAACACAGTGAGATACTGATCAATCAATTGTATTTTCAACTAATGTTGTAAAATGCATCTCTGAAACATTTCAAATTGTTTTCATTTTATATAACAGCATCATGCACACTCAGCACAAGAAAAGGTTTGTCATTAATTTTGGTATTAATACTGGGTTAGGTACATTGAAAAGATGTTGAGAAAATTACATCTATAATGGTGGAATCTCCCAATTCTTTGTTTTCATTTTTCCTTTGGTGCTTCTTCTATTTATATTAGTATGTTAACTTTAATTTGAATTGTCCATACAGTTTCTTAAATCATAAGACCCTTAGAATTGAGGAAATCACATATAGAATGTTTATTCCACAAACTGATATAAGATTCAATGAAAGACTTCAGCATTATTAATGTACATTTTTCAAAATTCCATTAAGTAACAATGTGAGATACAGTATTAAAATTTTAACAATGAATGATAGGTACCCTAAGCAAGTATGTAGTGTTCCAATTATTCATTTACTGAACTTCATTCATTCATATTATAATAGTTGATAAAAAACCACACATCAGAGTGTCTGTTTTTGAAAAAAATTGCTTGGTGAATTTCTAACAATGCAGCATGCAATTTTTATTTATTATTGGTTCATCATACCCACATTTTACCCACATAGTAAGATTGTTATAATATTCAATAAGTTATAGCTAAAAATATGAAAAACCACATACCATAATTTACAAATTATATAAATGCTCTTATTATTTCTTCATCCTTCCCAGAAATATTTATCAGGAATTTACTATATGCTAATTAAAACTTAGTTTATCCTAATTATTTCAGATATTTCAAAAAAAACTACAAGACCTCATTTGAAAAGGGTAATATAGACCTCAGAAGTAACTACTGTTTCTCTAGTAAATAATGTGTATAGAAATCTGCTAAGGTCTTGGAGTATGCAAATATATTTGGGATGCATCAGAGAGTGCATATGAAAAAAAACCATATTATTTATCATGTTATGTAAGTAAATGAAATATCATACCAAAAGGTTAAAAAATTAACTTTGGGGGAAAAAAGCAGAAGGATACACTAGTATTTGAAATAAGGTAATAATAATTTTTACTATAATTAATTGTTTCTGGGTCTCATTTCACTCTTTTCTTTAATTATCTATCCATTTTTTTTTAATTACCCCTATAGATGTTATTGGAAAATATTGGCATTCAGTGAATAATGCCACCAATTTTCTGCTCTGCAATATTAAAGAACTATTTCAGATTTATTGCAATGAATAGTTTTATTTAAAGGTAACAGTAGGTTTTCAATGTAGAAATTACTAAAATAAATTTGGGTGTTCTCAAAAAGTATATAACAACCATATTTGATGAACTTTGTGTCATAGTGTATAAGAAAAGTTGCTTCCCTACCCCAAACCAGACATTATTGGAATAACCTTGTGTAGTATCAGCATGTACAAGTTTAGATGAGGACTTTTGATTCTTTTTTATTTTACTTGCCACCTACATCATGGCTTATTTTTTATAAGCAAATTTCTATGCTTGTTAAACCTCTCACATATCTCAGAATTCACTAGGAGGGATCCATGACAATCTAGAAACAAACATATGTGAGATAGTGTATATATTAATATATGAAGAAGTTCAAGAAAATATTGATCTGCTCAAGAGATGGTGCAGAAACTATAAAGAAAGCTAAAAATTGAAATTGAAATATAATACTCACAATAATTAATAAGAATCATGTAGTCTTTGGAAGCAGATTTTTTAAGTAGGAAGCTCTTGAGACCGATGTCCACTGCATCTTTTATATGAATATTTGCTCTCTTTTTGAGGGCCACCAGATTTTATCCAGTACACTTTTGACTTGATATAGCATATTCAGAAAGCCCACCATTCTCTTTATAAACCTACGCATGGTATATTATACATACATTGAGTTTTTGCACAGACTTTTACCTTCTTTTAATATATCTAGCCCTTAGTCTTGTCACATTCAAATTTATTCAGTCTTCATTAAGTAGTGTAATTAAATTCCCTTTTGTCCTTAAAATAAAATCTCCCCCTAAAATAATTTCTATATTCTAAATCATTTTATTGTAGTATCTAGAATATTTATAAGTACTAACAAATGACATTCTATGTCTCATTTTACTATTGTCTTTCTCATATTACTTCCATTATTAATTGAGCATGTTCCCCAAATGTTCATGTGTTGGCAACTTACTTTCCAAAGGGAGAGAGTTGGGAAATAGTAGAATGTTTAAGAAGTGAAATCTAGTAGATTGTGGTTAGATCATTGGGGGAGATGCCCTTGGAAAGGGTTAATGAAATTTTAATGGGACACAAGATAGTACCTATTAAAGCAGATTAATAAAAAAGAGCAAGTCTTCTTACTGGATTTCTCTAACTTCTTTCTTTTCATGTTCTCTATACCACTCAAATGAGCCCTCACCATAATGCCATCTCATGTGTAATGCAGGTGAAGGGGCTTTCACAGGAACTGAGAAGATTCTGGTACAATGCACTTAAATCTTCAGAACTATATACTCAAAAAATATTTTTAAGTTAATTAATTTATATATTTATTTATTTATTAGTTGTAGTTGAAAAAAATAACTTTATTTTATTTATTTATATATTTTTATGTGGTGCTGAGGATTGAACCCAGCTCCTTGCACGTGCTAGGTGACCACTCTAGCACGGAGCAAAAACTCTAGCCCCTCAGAAAATAATTTTATGCATTTATATCTCTTTTTATACATTGGTCTGTTTCTGATATTTTTCTATAGCATTATAAAACAGACTAAAAAAAATGATTTTGAGTCTAAGGGCTCTTACTATGAGAGTGAGTAGAACATCTAAGGCTACATTTTAAAAGTGCTGGTATAGTTTAGATGCAAATGGCTTAGCATTTATGATTCTTACTTTTTTTAATTTTTCAAACGTGATATCTTGTATTTCTTATATTCCTCACGGTGCTTAGGTAAATGTATTGCCATTTACTTTGGGACTCAACTATGTGGAATTGATTCTGTTTAGAAAAGCAAAAGCAAAAGTGGCTCCTTAAAATATAGCAAAGACTCTATGAGAATGCTTTGATTTTTAATGGGAAGAATTGCTACTGATCATAGAGGAAATTTAAATACATGGCTACATTTTGATGATACCCATTAATCAGAAATCATCTCAAATGACTAGATCAAAATTCAGCCTCAGCAACTAAGTGTGGTTTCAAGCAACTTAGCAAAACAGTCTCAAAATTTGAAAAAGTAGAGAGAGGGCTTAGGACTGTGGCTCAGTGTTTAAAAATCCCTAAATGTAAACTGAAATACAAAAAAAAATACAGTTTGAAATGTTACAATTCAGTGTTAATCATAAAAAATAGATTTCATATAATTATTTTCTTCAGTATTCAAAAACGAAAATAGTAATTTTTGATTTAGAAAACAAAAATTACATGACTTTACTATACTCTCACATTTGTCAAAGTGTTTATTATAAATTATTCATTTTTATATAAGGCATACATTTTGGACAAAATCTGTTCAATGTTCACTACTGGTATGAGTTTTCAGATGTTCAATAAATTTAAAATTTGAATAAGTTTTCAAAATATTATTTAACTTTTTAGGGTTTCTGGGCATAATGAATTCTCAAAAAATCAGTCGTGTTTAAGAAACATTTAGTTATGACATGTAATTTTTTTCCATTTGTATTCTCTTTAACCAGTATTGAATGCTGAGTATTGGTGAATATATTTTGGGGCCATTGTCACATTGTCAATTTTCACATTTCCAAACTTTGTCTCTTCTATGATTATTGTGGTGAGTATTAGATTTCGACTCTTTCTTAGAGGAATGGTACGATGGTCTCATTTGTAAGGCTTCTCTCCAGTGTGTTTTCTCTGATATCTAGTAATGTATGATATATAATTTAAAAAGTTGCTACATTCTCTATATTTATGTGTTCTTTCTAGAATAAATAGCTGAGTGGTGAAAAAGAATTGATTTCTTATTAAAAGCTTTGATACATTGTTTTCATTTGTATGGGTCCTTTTCTGCATAAATTCTGTTGTTAATGAGGGTTAGTTTTTCTTTAAAAGTATTGTCACTTTATATACATTTCACATTCACCAGGGTGTCTTCTGCTGTAGTGAATAAAGTTTTATTTTTTATTAAAAGTTTTGCCACTTATGCACATTTGTACGGCTATTCTCCAGTTTGAATTCTGCTGTGGTGAATAAGGCCTGTTTTATGGCTAAAAGCTTTGCCACATTCCTTATATTTGTAGGGATTTTCTCCAGTGTGAATTATGTTGTGGAAAATTAAGGTTTATATTTGAGTAAAACCTTTGTCACATACTTTTCATTTGTGATGCAGCTCTCTAGTGTGAGTTCTTCTGTGGCAAATAAAATGTGATTTTCGACTGAAAGCTTTGCTGCATTCTTTACATTTGTAGAGCTTCTCTCGAGTGTGAGTTCTGCTGTGGCAAATAAGGTGTGATTTTAGACTGAAAGCTTTGCCACATTCTTTGCATTTGTAGGGCTTCTCTCCAGTGTGTGTTCTGGTGTGGTAAACAAGGTCTGTTTTTTGACTGAAAGCTTTTCCACATTTTTTACATTTGCAGGGCTTCTCTCCAGTGTGAGTTCTTCTATGGCCAATAAGGTGTGATTTTTGACTGAAAGCTTTACCACAATCTTTACATATGTAGGGCTTCTCTCCAGTATGTGTTTGGCTGTGGCAAATAAGGTATATTTTTTGACTGAAAGCTTTGCTACATTCTTTACATTTGTGGGGCTTCTCTCCAGTGTGAATTCTTTTGTGGCCAATAAGATGTGAATTTTTACTGAAAGCTTTGCCACATTCTTTGCATTTGTAGGGCTTCTCACTAGTGTTAGTTCTTCTGTGGTGAATAAGGTCCATCTTTTGACTAAAAGCTTTGCCACATTCTTTACATTTGTAGGGCTTCTCTCCAGTGTGGGTTCTTCTGTGGTAAATAAGACATATTATTTTACTCAAAGCTTTGCCACATTGTTTATATTTGTATGGCTTCTCTCCAGTATAAATTCTCTGGTGGTGCACAAGTTCTGAATTATTATATGATTTCTGGTGTTCATGCTCACTTGAAGTTTTCCATATTTTCTTTTGTTGTAAATAGTCAATATTACAACCTCTATATTTTCCACATATCACTTTGTAAAATATATGTTTTATGCCCTTCTCTGGTGAATATTCTTGGGTATCTTGAGAATTCAGGGCTAAAATAAACAAATTAAAAAAAAAACACAATACCTACTAGAGTGGGATAAATATACTTTGCATACACAACATGAAATTAAGGTAAAATAAGTACATCAGGAGTGTAGCAGAGTAGTACTTTCAAAGTCATCATAAATTCAAAAATATATCAGTTCAATAAATATGTACAGACACAGGGGCTGGGGATGTGGCTCAAGTGGTAGCACGCTTTCCGGGCATGCGTGTGGCCCGGGTTTGATCCTCAGCACCACATACAAACAAAGATGTTGTGTCTACAGAAAACTAAAAAATAAATATTAAAAAAATTCTCTCTCTCTCTCTCTCTCTCTCTCTCTCTCTCTCTCTCTTTCTCTCTCTTTAAAAAATATACATAGATAATTACCTTGAAAATATTACCAAAATTATTCTAGAGACCACAGTATCTAAGAGGAGTACATCATTAAGAAGAGAAATATAATAAAGAGAAGGAAAGTATGTTACTTTTATCATCCACAGCCTTTTGTCCTTCATAAGATAGCATTACGTATTTAGGAAATATCTACCAGCTACCTTCACTCTCAGTAGAATAAGAGAAATGTAAAACATATACAAACTTTTGTGGCTTTTTCAAAGAGTGTTCAAAAACTGATTTTTGTCTACGATGACATAGAGATTTAAAAATAAGCAGTAGATTTTGAGTTATAATACCACAAATAGTGAACAAGGGTAAAGAGACTATGGACTTTTAATAAGAAATATGAACAAAACAATTATTAAGAAATATACACATATATGTCTATTAAATTTTCCTTAAAAACATTTTAAAAGACTATAAAAATCTTGTATAGCCTATGCCATAATACTTGGATGAAGTCAACACATGACAATCAAGTAAATAAATTGATTTTTATATTTTTAAAATCCTGTGATATGAAAATTTATTTAATTGTCAAATACAGTTTTATTTATTTACTAAATATATTATGGTATTTTATACTATATATCAAAGGTAAAATGACTAAACAGAATGAATTAACACAATAAATTATTTCTTATACTTATCAGTTTTGTTCTTACAAGGAATTGTATTCCTTCTACTAGTATTTATGAAGAACATAATACACTCACCATTTGGTAAAACAAAACTCTTGACCCTCTTATGCTCAATAAAATAAAAATATGGAGACTTTGACTATAATATCAACCCTACACAAAACACAGTAACTGGTAAGCATAATTTTACTCACCAAATTTTTGACTTCCACATGTCAATCAAATAGTTCTGCAACTTAATCTCTGCCATCCACATTTCACTTAATGCAAATCCTGAATGCATTGCTTAAAACACTTTATAGGACAAAATAATTTCATTACTAAATAATAATATTATACAAGCACACTATTTTTACTCATTTGATCATTGATGGGCACATACATTGAGTCCCTACCTTTAATACTGAAAAAATGTTTGCAATAAACAGAAAAGCAGAGGTATCTCTTCAATTTTTTGATTTAATTGTTTATGCATACATATTTCGTACTGGCGTTTCTGAATCTTTAGGTCATCCAACTTTTAATTTTTCATGTGTGTTTCTTGAGATTAACCCCCCAAATTTGACATTACTGAGCTACAACAAAAGTCTTTTTAAAATTGTTTTAAACATGCTGTTATCACCTTTCTGTGACTTCCCTCAAACATGAAGTACTTTTGAATGGCCTCCCAAATACCAAATATTACAAGGATACAGCACTGTTCTTGCATATTTTTATTTATTTAAAAGTTTTATACTTTTTTTTCAAAATGGACTATATAATCTACTGTTGGCTCCTTTAATGAACAATTAAAAAACAGTACAGCAAATATAAACAAAGAGAAACATGGCTTACTCCAAGTAGCAAGATAAGAAAAAAATAAACATTAAAAACTGAACATTAGGATACTGACAGTTATGAATTACTCAAAGAACACTAAATAACTATTTAATGAAAGTTTAAAGAATAAAATTGTGACAAAAAATATTAATATATTTAGGCACAAATTGTGTATGTGAATAATTCTTTAAGAATAAATGACAGGGGGATTCCTAGTGTGCAAAGTTAAATTCTACCAATATGAGAGAGGCTTATCAAGCATTACCAAGGTTAATAAAAGTCTAAACAACTTGTGAAATACTGTAAAAATTAAAAACCTATAGAATATATAAAGGGTATCTCTCTTTCTCTCTCTCTCTCTCTCTCTCTCTCTATATATATATATATATATATATGTAAAGGGAAGTGTGAAAAGAATCTAAGCATGCCACAATAAAAAGCTATGATCCAGAAATTAAATAATTAATCAAAATAGAAAAAATATGAAATATAGAAAACAACTTACAAAGTAGAATTATGATGAGCTATTCACTTCAAAATATTTATGATCATCAATGCATTATTGCAAGTCACAAAACAAAAGAATTGAATCTTAAAAAAAAAAAAAACTGCCAAGTCAGTTCTAGCAGAGAGCATGAAAAGAAACCAAGCATGATCTGCTCCTAGAAGCCCTATTTACTTAAAGATGGATAATGCCCCTGCCTTTACATCTCATCCTTTTGCACAATATTTAATCAATAAGATATAGTTTTAAATAGTGAAATTTCTCATAATCATTTTGGACAAGTTTTGTTGATTGAGCAAATTGTATCCTAATATTTGCCTTTTAAAATAAAGACAAACAAAGATCTAGCTTCTCTCATATTAATATGCATTAAATATTGCTTTATTTATACTTAATGTGCTCAATATACAACATAAAGTTAATACTCAAAATTGGTCATCTGCATTGAATAGACATTTTATTCTCAAACAGCCATTACCAAAAAATGTATGTAATAATATAAGATTCCACCTGACCAGCATGACAAGATCCTATGTCTTTGATCACCTGGGGAAAAGCATGGACTGTTAAATTTATGGCAACATGTCCTGTTCGGACTCTAGCTTGATTTATGAAATATAGCAATTATAAATGTACACAAGAGACTTCACATGCTGATTTATAAGTTTCATTTAACCCTGGAAGAGAAGAGTCAATTCAAAGAAGAGAATAATCATTCTCCTCACATGAGGAGAAACATTAAAAGAGGAACACAAGATACTATAATTCCAGTTACATGGAGGAAATAAAACCATTAACAGCCTCAGCTCAAAAGGAGTTGGCTCAAATAGGTTAGAATGTACTCTGGAAAACTTAGTTACTGCTTTGATTGCTACAATCACTCAAAACTCTGTAAATGTTTTGGTCTTCATAATAATGTTACTCTGTTTTTGTACGCCAGCTGTGGGAAATTCAGTACTGTCAGATCCTGGATTTCTACAACCCATTACAATACCTTGACTCACTTGAATGAAATTGTTATATACCCTCAAAAATTTCTAATGGTACTCATTGTTGTCTTAGCAGAATAACTATGTCCTTATCATCCACATAGTATTTAATAGGTCACCATCCTGTGCAATTTATTTATAAAAGATCTATTCTTCTTGATAAAAACTGTGATAATTGAGTGAACCTTCTCTTAAGGCAGAATGTGATACTTTGACATTCTCCTTAGAGGGTTTCCTTGGACTAACTCTATGGGCTTATGAAACTACTATGAAATTCACCTATCCTATCATAAAAAGTATTAGCCATGCCTCCATGGCCGTTAATATGCTTAATGAAGAACAAAAACAACATTGTCAAGCCATACTTGATATTCATGCTGCAATTGAGTGTCTGGAATTGTTACATCATAATGGATATCAGACGTTTAATAACATGTGTTCCTTCAATGTAAGTGATAATAGTAATTTTATTTCTAAAGAGTTAGATTACCTTAAAAATATCATTAATAAGGTCCAACAAGATAATTGATGTTTAGACTTGTTGGATTGGATAATTTCATGTTTACTCAATTTGATCCGGGTCAAAAAATATTTATAGGTGGATGTTTACTGATGTTGGCACTTGCTGTTGTGCATGGCTGCCTTATTTTTTGCCCCCACCAGCATTAACAAGATAAGTAATATTATTTTTTCAAAAGGTATTAAAAAAGGAGGGGAGGCTGTAGGTATTCTGACCATGGAAATAGACAGGAAAGTGTGGGGGTGTTGATAACTGGCACCCTGAGTTCCACAATAGTAATGCCTAGCAGTTTCTCCCTGAAGCTATTAAGACAACTCTACAGGTGCACTATCTGTGGTAATGTTTCTGTGGTAATGTTCTTAGAGAGAAAGGGCTCTTTGTTTGTAGTAACTACCTTATCTTGGTTAGCTATCACTTGGGGTTAAAATAACACTAGGTTAGAATGTAGTCGTGGTAACAGAAGCTATGATATTTTGGGGTATACTATGTACAGCGGGGATGAGGAGTGGCCGGTTTATTTTTTTTTTCTTTTTTCCTTTTCACTCTGAGTGTGTCTCTCTCTTCTGTTTGCTTCTTTACAGGTTTCCTCACAAAATTTGTAACAGATCATGCTGGCCCTCAGAACAAAAGGTAAGTTTTGGTCATTAGTCTGAATAAACGGGGACATCACTAAAGAAGAAAACAGAGGACTACAAAGGATTTGAAAATGTAATAAATGTAGGGCAGTATGTGTTCAATGATTACAACCAAAAGAAATGAAGCTAAGCTTCTGAAATTTTTTTCTGCTGAATAACTACTCTGTCAACATTTTTTAGTTTTGCTTTCTCCATTTGAATGTCTCAACTGTGTCCCCTGCTATATTAGGCTACAATAGTTTACATCATTAAATTATGCTAGGTAAAACTTATCTAAAGTGAAGGATGTATAACACACCAAGGAAGAGAGAGATTAAAGAGCAAAATAATATATATTAAAGAGTAAAATATCTATATTAAAAATGCCCCTTTTCTTTGAAACACAAATCTGAAACTCATTCTTATAGAGAAGTTCCCAGAAGATACAACAGAAGTAAATTAAATAATAATTATTAATTAAAATTTTTAAAAGGAAATTAAACTTACCAAGGAAGGTAAAGTTTCTGTAGTTCTCTAACATCACATCTTTATATAAGTTTTTCTGAGCAGGCTGAAGGCATTCCCACTCCTCTTCAGTACAACCAATGGCTATGTTAACAGTATCTGTTAACATAGATAATGTTAATCAATGTTAATCAATGTTAATCAATTAATCAATGTTAACAGTATCTTAAATAAAAATAGATAAATAAATAACACATTGACCACATGAACATTTTCACAGTTTGAAGGTAATTGAAGTGGAAATGAGAGTTAACAAATTACCATGTAGGTGGTGAGTTGGAACACAATGATACTTTATCTACTTCTGCAGATAAACTGATTTAAGTTCAAAAAAGTATATATATTCTGCATTTATGAAACACAATGTAAAACTCAGGCATTACCACAAAAATATATATTTTGTAATTTTTTATATAATGATCTAAACTATACATATTGTTCAGATGAGGAAAATTATGGTAATTAAGAAAGGGAATCATCAAATTTTAATTGTACAACCACTAATCAGAGATTTACTAAAGTGTAGAATCTTATTTGTTATTTCTCTAATGGAGCTGGCTATTCTGAATATGTAGAGTGAGATGTCTAGTTATTCCAATACCAATGGTATAACAGAATTTTTTGAAATGTAACAAGGTAGGTAGACCACTTAATGGAAATATTTAAGAGTGAATTTAAGTTCAAATATTTTATGGTATTTTATGTATGTTATTAATATAAAAAATAGCAATAACAATCCTGTTTGGATTTCCCTTTTTATACTTTTAACAATTTATAACATACAAAATAATGTATACATTTATATAAAAACTTTGATTGATATATATATTGTATGATGTTTATAATAGAATATACATATAGCTTTTCAAACAAATATAATTTTTTATTTTATTGGTTCTTTCTAGTTTTACCTAATAGTAAAATCAATTTTATGGCATTATGCAAGAATGGGATATATCTTATCCTAATTAAAATCCTATTCTTGTTGGTAGCTATCATGCTAGGATATATATATATATATATATATATATATATATATATATATATCTTTAATATTTCCTTTTATTTATTTATTTATTGTTTACCATTGTGCAATCTACTGATCATTGCTGTTTCCCACCAGAGTCAGTGCAGCCAGTTTCAACCAGACTCACTATCCAGTCTCAAGATTTCTCTGCACACTCATCATTTACTGTATTTGTAGGAACCAAGTGTCCTCCCTATAAATCACAAAGTACGTATACAGAAGAAAAAAATCAGGTTCACTGAACATAAGTGAGGGAGCCTAGAAATAGATACCCACACTGGCAGGCTTCACACCAGATGGTCAAAACTTGCTTCTCTTTACTGAATGTGTGTGGATTGGTCAATGCTTATATAAAGGCTCTTGATGGGACACAACTTATGTCTTCATATGTTCAATCTGAGCCTAGTGAGTTTTTTTAGTGACAGGAGATGACCTCAAATCCACAAATAAATAATGTCAAAATTGTAGGGTCTTATCTGTACATTTTATTTTTATTTCTTTTGAGGCTCTGGGAATTGAAATCCAGTTCCTCAGGCTGCAGCTATTTTAAGGCAAGGAATCATTGGAGAAGTAAAATCCAGCCAACCCAGAAAAACATTTTATTTGTAGATTATACATGTAAATATATTATTTATGGATGGAAATAATACAGTGACAATCCTGTAAAATTTCAGTTAACAACTCTTGTATGGAAACATATTGAACATTAAAATTATATAAGGTCAAAAATAATTTTTTTAGAATTTATATAAAAATATAAAATTGAATTTTATAGCACAACACAAATTATCCACTATGAGAAAATTACCATTATGTGACTAAAATATTACTAATGAAGTATATGTATTTTTGGAATAGCACCATCAAAACTATGTCAATACTTCAGAAAATTGCAGTTCACTACCACATTTGAGAGTTATGCTTGTCTTGAGTTCAGGAAGATAAAGGATATGACCATTTCTTTATATGCTACAGGTTAAAATACATTTTTTTTCACCAATATTTCTCCTAAGATATAAAAATCTAGAGAGAAACTGCCCTGAGTGAGGGTAGGGAGATTCAACAAGAAAGTGTATGATGTGTGATTTTGTGTGTGTGTGTGTGTGTGTGTGTGTGTGTGTGTGTGTGTGTTTGTTTTTTCCCCAGATCCAAAGATTTGAGTCTATTATTTAAATTGATTAATGGAATATTCCTTATTTTATGGCATGTCCTTAGACCCAAAGGCCTATCTCTAACATTTTCCTTTAATTCCTAGGATGAAAGCCCCTTAAGAAAGTGGAATTGAAATAAAGATGAATTGTGTTGTTTAAAATGATGTCATACACCTCTAATCCCAGGTAAAGAATTTGAAATTTTGCTTCTTTAGGAATATTACTAAAGCACAAAAAATAGAAAGAAGTATCACTAAATGGAATGAATTCAAACTGAAAAGATTCTTCTCAGCAAAAGAAACAATCAGTGAGGCAAAAAGTGAACCAGAGAATGGGAGCAAATTTTTACCACATGCACATCAGATAGAACCCCTAATTTGCAGGTTATATAAAGAACTTAAAAAACTTAATTCCAAAAAAAAAAAAAAATTCCCAATCACTAAATAAAATGGGCTAAGGAACTGAGAAGACACACTTCTTAGAAGATAAACAATCAATCAATCAATAAAAAATGTTCAACATGTGTAGCAATTAAAAAATTGCAAATCAAGACTACTCTAAAATTTAATTTTACTTCAATAAGAATGACAGTTATTAAAAATACAAGCAAAAAATATGTTGGTGAGGATGTGGGGAAAAAGGCCCACTGTTACACAGTTGGTAGGACTCTAAATTGGTGACACCAATGTGGATAAAGAATAAAGAGATTCCTTAGAAAACTTGGAAAGAAACCAAAATTGACCCAGCTATCCCACTGCTCAGCATAGACCAACAAGAGCTAAAAACAGCATAATACAGTCGCATATCCACATTAATGTTTATAGCAAAACAATTCACAATAGGTAAACTATAGAACCAACCTATATGCTCTTCAATAGATGAATATATAAAATATGGTCTATATACACAGTGAAATATTACTGAGCATTAAGAGAATATAATTATGGAATTGGGAAGTAAATGGATGGAGTTGGAAAATATCATGTTAAGGCAAGTAAACCAATCCACTAAACCAAAGACTAATATTTACACTGCTAAGTGGATCCTGATCCACAATGAGGGAAGTGGGAGGGAGACTGGAAAAAATAAAGAAACTTTGAATAAGACAAAGGGGAGGAAGGTGATGGGAGAAGGTATAAAGGTAAGTAAGATGGTAGAACGAGATGGAAATATTTTGTACACAAAATAGTGTTACATGGGTTTTGTAATTATACTTTCTGTATAAGAGAAATAAAATTTTTTACTCCACTTGTGTGAAATGCATTCATCTCTAATAGCAAGTTAAAAAAACTTAATTGAATTTTTAAAAAATCAGGAAAGAGACTTGCCTTCCCCTAGATCTATATATAAATGTATATATGCATATATTCTATATATAACATGCATATATTTAATGTATATAATTTATAAACAATTTTTCATATTTTAATCGATTTTTTAAATAAATACAACAGAAGCATTACAATTCTTATTCCATGTATAGAGCACAATTTTTCATATCCCTGGTTGTATATAAAGTATGGTGATACCAATGTGTGTCTTCATACATGTACTTTTGATGATGAACTATATTACATTGCACCAATCTTGCTAATCCCCTTTCCCCTTTCTTTTCTTCTCACCTCTCTTCTTTATTGAGAATCCATGTATTTCTCTCATGCTCCCCCTCCCTACCCCATTATGAGTCAGCCTCTTTATATAAGACAAAACTTTAAAAATTTTTTTTTGGAATTGCCTAGCATCACTTAACATTATTTTCTCTAATTCTATCCATTTACCTGCAAATTCCAGATATAATTATACACCTAGAAAACTCAAAAAGCTCCACCAGAAAACATCTAGAACTAGTAAATAAATTTAGCAAAGTAACAGGGTATAAAATCAATACCCATAAATCAATGGCATTTCTGTATATTAGTGAAAAATCTTCTGAGAAAGAAATGAATATAACTACCCCATTTACAATAACTTCAAAAAAAAATAAGATACTTGTAAAGCAAGTTAATAAAAGAGGTAAAAGATCTAAAAAGAAAAACTGCAGAACCCTAAAAAAAATCAAAAAAGACCTTAGAAGATGGAAAGATCTACCTTGCTCATGAATAGGCAGAATTAGTATTATCAAAATGACCATGCTAACAAAAGCACTATAAAAATTTACTGCAATTCTGATCAAAATTCCAATGGCATTCCTCATAGAAATAGAAAAAGCAACCATGAAATTTATCTGGAAAAATAAGAGACCAAGAATACCTAAAGCAATCCTTAGAAGAAAGAGTGAAGCAGGTGGCATCACTATAACAGAACTTAAACTAGACTGCAGAGCAATGGTAAGAAAAACAGCATGGCATTGGCAAAAAAAAAAAAAAACAGACTGGAAGATGAATGGTACAGAATAGAGGACACAGAGACTAACCTACAAAGTTACAATTATAATATATTAGACAAAGGTGCCAAAAACATGCACTGGAGAAAATATAGCCTCTTCAACAAACCAATATCTCTCACCATGCACAAAACTCAAAGTGTATTAAGAACCTAGGAATTAAACCAGAGACACTGCATCTAATAGAATAAAACACAGGCTCTGATTTTCATCATGTGGGATTAAGCCCCAATTTCCTTAATAAGACACCTATAGCACAAGAATTAAAACAAGTAATCAATAAATGGAATGGAATCAAACTAAAAAGTTTATTCTCAGCAAAAGAAACAATTTGTGAGGTGAAGAGAGAGCCATCATCCCAGAATGAATTTTTTACCCCTCACACATCAGATAGAGCTCTAATCTCTAAGGTACATAAAGAACTCACAAAGCTAAGAAAATAATAATAATAATAATAATAATAATAATAATAATAATAATAACAACAACAACAACAACAACCCAACCAAGAAATGGGCCAAGGATTTTAACAGAGAATTCTTAGAACAGAATGTACAGTCAATCAACATTTTTTCTATATATCTGATTGATTATGGTGCTCCCCTTACAGGGCCAAGTATAGTTCTGGTTCAATTTCTAAGGAAGGGAGACATGAGCAAGAAATATTCTCAACTCTTCTTTATAAATAATAAAATAAAATTTTCTATGTCATTTTCTAAACATAGCTGGACATAGGAAATACAGGCTTGAAGCAGAGAACATTTTTATTAGAAACACAGTGTAAATAAAAGACAAAAAAAATTATTTGCACCACATTGAACCATAAGAGAAATGGAACCTGGAATTCAGAAAAGATTCAAACTTTTATACTTGGGAATGTGGATGACATGGATGCCTAAAGTGAAAAGGTTATTACAAGCTTTTGAAAAAAAATTCATGTGAGTGGCAGATAATGGTTAACCACAGTGTCTTCCAGGGGCTTTGTCAGCTGTGCACTACAGAACATACAGGTGTTCATAGCCTCCATGAAGAGCATTATTCATCTGTGTCCTCTAAAATTATTCCCATAGTACAGATGAAAAAACATGGGTATCTGGATACTAATGGCAATTCAGCAGCCCACAGAAAACTACCCAGAGACAAAACTTATGAAATTTCTTCAAAGACCATCAATGTATTGTTAGCTCCTGACACAGGGATGTCAGTCTGGGGAAATATTATTTTCTCTCCATTTTGAAGAGAGTGCTTTGAGAATACATTTCAGGGACAAGATAAATACTTTTTTTATGTTAAGAAACTCTTCAGAAAACAGAGCTCACAAGACAGATTTCTTAGAAAGGTAAATGCCTAGAGATTAAAAAAAAATCTGTGGCCTTGAGTGACTCAGTAAGGAAATAAATCTAAAAGGCTTATTAGAAACTGAAAAGCACAAAAGTAACTATTTCTAAAAGTAAATATGTTCATTATTTGCTATCTCCACAACAGGTCATTGAGTAAACAACAAATTATGTATGAATATTTTTAGAATTGGCCAAATTTTATTCCATATGATATTATATTAAACCACAAAATCCAGATAATAGAATTTATTATTCACTGCCAAAAATATTACAGAAAAAAAGGTTTTAAGTAGTGGGTGTTTACTAAATATGTCATTTAACAATTTTATTACCATATGATTTTAAAGAAATTTATTCATTTTCCTGCAGCCATAGTGTAGAAAAATTTCTTATTTATTTTTCCTGTAGTAATTAAAAAAGATAAGCCCTAAAATCCACTTTAAATAACTTACCCTTACAATTATACAAGAAACCTATAATAAATGAAGAGTAAAGAAAAGAGTCAATTTTAAAGAATAATTTAAACCTTTTTCTTTTTCTTGAAATCAATCTCTAGCTGCATTTTGGATCCTTTTCTCATATTTCCAGCCAAAAAAGATATAAAGGACAGAAGCTTGAACTGCAAATTTATACTTGAGATATGTTTATTAACAATAAAAATTCAAAATTTTTAGAAATTTAAGAAATACAAAATAAAAACCCATCATGGGAACAATTAAGTAATATTGATGAACATTTAAAACAAATTAATAATCATTAACTCAAAAAGAGTTTAAGTTAGTATCTATTTGTGGGAACTATTTTGCTATTGAATATACATGATACTCCCCATCACAGAGATTTACTGAAATTAGAGCATTTGTGATCATGATAACATATAAGTACACAATGTCACAAAGTTACTCACCCAAAAACTTGAAGCCCAAGGGCATGGCTCATTACAATATACATCTTGGAAGAGATAAATAATAATCTGTAGGAAAAATGGTCACTAGGGCCCGTCACATTTCATAATATATCCAGTTTAAAAAAGAGCATAAAATACTATATATAATCTTTACATAGTTGCCTCATGCAAGTGGTATTTCACATATGTACATTTTTAGAAACAAAATATGTAGAAGTTATGAGAAAATAAAAGTCACAAAAAGCACATAAAAGACTGAATTATACATCCCATGTATAGATGATAAAACTCATCATTACAAAGGTGATAATTTTCCCCAAAATTAACCCACAAGATATCTCACCAAAATTGCTATGCACAAATATGAATATGTCACAGTGAAGTCTACTTTTATGTGTATTCTATAAAACAATATTTTTTTAAAAATGTATGAATTAATATATGATAAAAGAAAGTAGGAGAATAGGGAAAAGGGAAATACTGGATACTTAAGGGGAGCAAATCATATTTCATGTTTTAAAGTTATGTCAAAATAAACCTGAATCTTAAATACAACAATAATGCAATAATAAAAAAACAAAAAACAAAACAAGCTTTACTTTAAAGGAAGTAAGAAACCAAAGCATTAAGTTTTAAAATTCATCTACAAAGTTATATGCAACTTGGCCAAAAACCTTTGCAATTATAAGAGCAAAAAAAGAACTTATCATGACCTACTATGTATATATACTGTGAAATTATAATATTAAAATAATCATCAAAGAATCATGATATAAATAAGATCCTCATATGAATAAATATGCATTTAAAAACAGTATGCTTTATTGCAATAGCAAATTTCAGATAAAAAAAATAACAAAAATAATCTCAGCAACTTAGATAGGACCTTTCTCAAAATAAATTTAAACCTGTTAACTCCAGAGAAGTGCGCCAAGGTAAGTTTAGAGTGGAAAGTAGAAGCTTTATTAAAGGACAGTAGAAAAGACTTCTTTCTTCCCAGAGGAAAAAGGGGAACCAAGAGGTAGAATCCATGAAAGGGATTTTTTTAAAATAGGGTCTTTTTAGCTTTTTTATAGCTAAGGTCTTCCTTCAGCTATCCCATATTCCTGTCACATTGCTGTCCTTAGTTCTGTTATCTTGCACTTATGGAATGTAGGTGGGAAGGCCCAAAGAGTGGAGGACAGGTGGGCTGAAGGAGTAATCTGGGCAGGAAGGGCTTTTGGATTAGCATCTCTATGTTTGCTGTGAGCTGCTTCATTAAAATTTCCTTGGGATGGTCTCAGGGCCTTGGGGACATTTTCAATTCCCCTTTTCCTGGACTCCATTCTCAATATGGTGTTCATTCTTGATTTTACTGGATATTAGACCCAATTTACCTAACTACACTAACTACCTATTTGTAAATCTGGCTTCACTACCAAGGATATGGCTAAGTAGTACAGTATCCCTCAGTTTATCTAACTTTAACAAAATAATAATAATGAAGAAAGTAAAAATAAAAGAATGTCAAAATGAAAATTAGCTAGCTCAAGAGGAAATTAGGTACCCAAAAATGACAGCTCCTATCCTGCAGGAAAATGGCCCTTGGAGATTTGATTTTGATAATTATTCCACCTGTCAATCTCCAGCATCTGGGCTGCAGGAACACATCTGCCACATAGTATTTTCTGCAGAAGCTGAGAATGCCCTTTGAGCATAAGAAAAGCAGCAAAGAGTCTATGCCACTGACATGTTCCCTACCTGATTGGCCAGTAGGACTGAGGACATAGTGGCCCAGTGGAGGAGTTAAGCCTGCAGACTCCAGAGACTGCCCAGAGTCCCAATCTGCTAGCTCCTGTTTTCAGCACAGCCAGTCTTGTGGTTCCAATAGTCTTTCTCCCCCAGCCTACTTTGCTAGGCCAATGCACACTCACCATTGCCTGGTTTTCAGGAGTAGGGCTACTTGGTATCCTCAGTTCCTTCAAAGCAGAACAACCTGTGACCCTGAAGTGTAAGACTACAAATGGCAAAAAAGAAGGACTCAGGAGATAAGAAGTGAAAGCCCACCCTGCTCCTCCCTGATGACACACAGGATTGGACAGTTAGCACAAAATGCTCTTGATTGAAAAGGGCTTCAGATCATGAACACTGAAACTTAGAGAAGTGAGCCCTTTTTAGGGAATATTATTTAATCAAGAAATTAATAAGGGCTAGAATCTCAGGTCGTTGAGTGCTGCTTTTTTTAATCTGAGAAATGTACCCGAGAGTCTCAGGCTGCTGTTATTATAAGGCAAGGTTTTTTCCATAAGTGGAAACTAACCCAACCAACAGAACATTTTCATTTAAAATCAGTTACAAGGTCATTTCAGTTTATTGATTATATATTCTTGTATATTATTCAGGAATTAATATAAAATAATGACAATAACTATCAAATTTTATTTAGTTATTTTGATCTCTGCTGTTTTTAGGTGACAGATTGAACTTTGAACTGGGAAGAAACCCCCTAAAGTAAAAATGCCCAATAAAAACAACACAAAAGGGGCTGGGATTGTGGCTAAGTAGTAGAGTTCTCACCTAACATGTGCAAAATGCTGGGTTCAATCCTCAGTACCACATAAAAATAAATAAGTGAAATAAAGATATTGTGTCCAGCTACAGATAAAAAAAATACATAGAAAACATAAGATACAAGGTGAGAAACCAGCCTCTTCCTCAGAGCAAAGACTGTCCAAAGAAGAGGGCATGACCCTTGTCTTTGGAAAGGCACCCAGAGCACTCCTAGGCATATATCCAACCTGCTGAGTTGTTTATCTACAAGTAACAGGAGAGATCTGCTGTGCCTGGTGTCCCTGATTCAGTCAGGCTAGGTGGGGACCAATAGCAACTCCTAGCAGCCACCAATCAGCAAGAGACAGGGAAAATACCTGGGATTCCAGACGGCCCTTCCAGTAGTTTATGGTGGTTGATAACAATTTGGAAAACCATTTAGTTCAGCACATACTCCCCTCAGGGCCTAAGCCAATCAGTTTAAAGGAATCCCCATCTTGTACTAACCAATCACCCTTTCCAAGCTTGCTCCCACCAGTGAATGTGCTAATCATGTTTTAGAGTTGTTTATGATTTTCCCAAGGTGTGTGATGATTTTCTAAGAGATGCTGTCATGTATGTGGAGTACCTGGCTTCCCCAAAGAGATATAAAACTGCTGCAAACCCTGGGCTCAGGGCCTCTAAGCCACCAGTTTCTGTGTGTGTGTGTGGAGTACTGAGCTAGCTCACAATTAACACCTCTTTGCTGCTTACATCGATCTTGGTCTCTGGAGGTTGTTTAGTGGTCCCAAATTTGAGCATAACAGTAACTTATGAAACCCATGGGAAAAGAAGACAGCACTCAAGTTCTCTAGGACTGCACTTTTATAGCACTAAAATTTGCAAAATGGGGGTGTCTTGAGAACTTACACAAATAACAGGATTTTGACAAGTGTAATACAAAGGCATGTAGTAGATTAATTGTCTAAATGGTTCAGCACTTAGGGAATAAGTTTATATTACAACATCAGAATTTATGATGCACCATTAATGTTTCAGAGTGAGTTGTTATTTGGTCAGGGAAAGCCAGAATTTATGAGTCATCACTAAAGTTTCAGGGAGGGTTGTTATCTCATCAGGGAAAAACCAGACATGGGTGAGTTCAAGGCAATGGCAGGTATTTCAAGCAAGTTTACAAATCACAGTAATTTATAATGAAGCAGGAATTAACTTTTCATGCCTGTGTGATGAGATGATTCCAATGTTAAAAGGAAATTAGGCTGGATTTTTCACTTGCTATAGCCATAGCTTTTAAAGTATATATTTTATACTTTAACAAGTGTGAGCATTAAATTATTAATATTAATCAATACTAATTTTTTAAAAGACCAAGTAAAATAGAAACTAAGATATTTGTTATTAAATGCATAAAAATTTTGATTAATATATTGATAATATAAACATGGAAATTTTGACAATTATAAAAAGACATTTAATATAATGGCTTCAATATTATAAGTCCCTCATGTTCAGTGGGTCAGTCCTTCAATGATTTTTTTTTAATTTTTTTAGGTCATTTTGAATTACACTTCTGCAAATGTTTGTTAAATATACAAATATAAGATTTTGTATTTTGTAAAGTATAAAAATGGCAGATTTGAGCTCCTATCAGGATTTTAAAACTTATAAGCCACGTGGGGCACTTTTTTTTTCATATTTGCACACAGTCCAAATTTAGAGAGGAATGAGTTGGAGATATAGTCTACTGTCCTGAGCAAAAGAGAAATTTCCTTAGGCTATTTCTAAAGATTTTAACTTTTCTAACGTTTCAGATTTTTTGGTAATTTGAAAAAAAATATTTATTTTAAGAAATAAATTGTTTGAAATTAATTATTTATCTTTCTGCATTATTTTTCACTTTCATTGATTTTTTTTAGGAGAACTAAAAGAACAGAATTCCAAAAGTGTTCCATGTAAATTTAAAGATATGTTTCTAATGATCAAAATAGGAAGCAGAAGCAAAACATCATCTAGTTTGATGGTTCTGCTTCAAACTAGAGAGTTACTTATTTATTTCTGCTGTTATTCACTAGGTTAATCAGGTTTCAGAAATCACCAACCAACACAGAGAAAAGTCTTTTTAGTTTGTTTCTCATAACCGATTCAAGCTAAAATACACTACTAGAATCACTGTATTTTCAGACCAAAGTGTGTTTCTAAATAATAAAAATATGTATACATAAATATAAAAATAAATAAATAATAAAATATAATATTAGATAGTTTTTTTAGATAATCATCTTGTACATATTTTCCTCTAGACACAGTTCTGGGAACAAAGTATCACAAATAAGACATGGATCCTTCATTGCTACACAGAGTAATTAAGGCACATACTAAGAGCTTGGTATAAAACTTGGCATAGAGATATAAATAACTAGAGAACTCCATAAAAAATTATACCTAAATGCTAAGCAGCAAATTCATAGTCTTTAAGTACAGAAGAGACAAGTTATCATAGCAAATTTTATCACTCATTTTCTGCTAATAAACAGAGATATAGATATTTATTAAGAGATGGTTTTATGCATATTTTTGGTTTAAAAAGGGAAAGATCAAATAATGTAGGTGATTTAAACATGAGCAATAATATTTTTCTGCATTCAGTATCTTTTTCTCAGATATATGAATTATAATTAATTCCAACCAGTAAAATGCAGAAATAGTTTAAAGATTATTCACTATGATTAAAACTACTTAATATGAGAACCAAGACTCCCATTCCAAATGTTTATTTCTGACAAAAACACTGCTTATTTTAAACCATTTCTGTAGATATTATTTTTGTAATAAATATTTTGGTAAATTTTTGCATATTACTTAATATATTTATGCTTCGCATTTTCTCTTTTGTCCTATTTTACTACCTATATTCTGAAAGAAAAAAATTTCTAACTCCTAAACTCGCTTGATATTTGAGATATCTTTTAATTTTTAAGGTTATATTATTTCTATAATGAATACTGTGCTTTCAGTAAATAATGACTATTATTATGCACCTGGCTCATTTACAAGAGTTTTGTTGTGTTCTTTGGTTTTATTTACAGTGAAGTTAAAAAAAAAGGTAAATGTTGAACCAAAACACAAAGAAAAGACCACCAACTCCAATTTTAAATCAAATTAAATCAAGATTGTATTGTGTACACAAAAGCTGGTCAGAACTGTCTCTTACAAGATCTCATGCTTGAGATCATCTCCTGATCTCGAGGAAAAAGTTTTTACAGCACAAAAAGTTACAAAGGAGTTGGGTGTCTAGGGTACTTACATCTATCAAGATTTTGACAAGCATAATACAAAGGCAGATAGCAGGTTAAGTATCTACATGGCTCAACATTTCAAGATAGGGAATAAATTCAGCTCCAGACATTAGAATTTATGAGCTGCCACTGAGATTTAGAGAGAATTGTTATTTGGTCAGAAGGAACCAGGATTTATGAGGCACCAGTAAGGTTTTAGAGAGGGTTGTTATCTGGTAATGGGTAGGCAGGCATAGATAAATTCAGAACACACATAGAAATTCCGAACAAGTTTAAAACATCAAAATATTGTCAGGCCAAGGAGAAATTTTATTTTTCTTACAGAAAGCAGAAGCAATCTTTTTACCTCTAAAAGCTCTAAGAGAAGATTTATTTTTTTGTATTTTCTCACATCTAATGGCTTCTGGCATTCTTTGGTTGGAAACCATAAATGCTTCTCTTCTGGGTTTATGGGGCTTCCAAAACAAACAAACAAACAAACAAAATATATAGATATAGCTATAGATATAGATATAGATATAGATATAGATAAGCCCTTCTCATGGGAAAGATGTTTCTAACATAGCAAGTAACTACCCTTTAACCCCACATGGTCTGACAACCATATTATAGGATATGAAAATCCCTCCAATATGCTTGTTCTTCCAATCATTTTTTGCAAAGATTGACAAAAGTCAATTCATTGCATAGAATGATTGAGGTAGATCTCTGCTCTGCATTCAAGAACAGGTGGTAAAAGAGGCCCCAAAGTGAGTTTAGGACAGGGCTTTACATGACATAGCTGACAAAATCCTAAAAATAGGAGAAAACATAAATTCAGAGAGAACCATACCCACATAACCTCATTTGACAGAATCAAATTCATAAGAAGAACAGAGGAAAGAGGCAAATCTAAAGGGGTTTAACTATATTTTCTTTTTTAAAATTGCTATTAATATCTCCCACAATTATAGAGTTCTGGATCTCCTCAGTCACTACTTTATCATTACCTTTAACCTACAATGCATGAGGCATAATGAATTTACCCTCATACTCTTGTACTTATCACTTATTTTTTCTATAAAAATGTATATGTATACAAATATATTTTTTCCACATTTCAAAGATCATACCCTGAAAATTTCTGTGATTTCACTTCCCTGAAATGCATTTTCATTATTTCATGTCAGTTCATCTAAGTATTCCATATCATCTGTTGTAAAAGATGAGACAACTCTAAGGCCCTTCTTATTTGACTATTTATAAACTATAATTAAAGGTCAACCTCAGTACCTCCACAGAACTTAAGTCTCATTCACCTTTCTCATTCATACTGCTTTATTTTTTAAGTAGGTAGCAGAAATTTTATTTTGAAGAAGAGTAAGTGATTTAAAGCCATTCAGTGTACTTTAGAGGATCCCAAAAATATACAGTTGTGGTTCTTAAACAACCTTATCACTGAAAGATCTGGATTACACTCCAGGTTGGACACTGATACTATGCTTCCATGGAAAATGGTTTTTTGGTTGTGAATATTGTCCTTTCACTTCCCCCTATTGTCTTGGAAATGTGAGGATTGTGTGAATTTTTAGAATCATTATTTTGAACATAATTAGCATAGACCCATTTGATAATAGGAGACATCCATACTCTGAAAAAATTAGAAGACCCTTCACCAAGCCCTAAAAAAGTGATAAAATAATCTCTGGAAAAAACAGTCATTCATTAGATTATTTTTAAAAAAAAAACTAAGAATAAGTTTAGTTAGTAATACATTACTGTACTAAAAAAGTGATATAAATTCAATTTTAATTTTTAAAGTTGTTTCTGATTACTATAAAGGGAGTATAAAAAGCTGGGTACATGGGCTGGAGTTGTGTCTCCATGGTAGACTACTTTGCTAGCATGTGCAAACCACTGAGTTTGATACTCAACAATAGATATAAAAAAAAATTCTTATTTTTTTGGTTTTGTTGTTTATATACATGACAGGAGAATGCATCGCAATTCTTATTACACATGTAGAACAATTTTCATACCTCTGTTTTTATATAAAGTATGTTCACATCAATTCCTGTCTTCATATATGTACTTTAGATAATAATGTCTACCACATTCCACAATTCTTGCTAATCTTTACACAACACTCCTACACTGGCTACTTCACATAAGCTTGCCTCAGGGATTTAATGCATTAATTAAATAGATTTTCTGCAGCCTATTCAGTGCTGTTGGAATGGCTAGTATAAAAATCTAAAACTGTCTTGTATGGTGGCATATGACTGAAATTCTAGAATCTATGAAAAATGATGCAGGAGAATTGTAAGTTCAAAGACAGCCTCATTAACATTGCAAGGCTACAATCAACTTAGTGAGAACCTGTCTCAAAATATAACATAAAAAGGAATGTGGATGTGTCTCAGTGGTATGCACACCTGACCATACAAAACCAAGCAAATATCTCATAATGAATAGCGATTTCAGGGTAAACAAATACGTAAAAATGTTGGTGACAATTATATTTAATAAATATAATTTTATAAAAGTGTTAAGGTTCTTTAAAAGCCCAAAATAAAAATGCCACATAATCCACTAGTAATAATTTGGCTAGGAGTGCAATGTTATATATTCCTGTACTCCCAGTGGCTTTGGAGGAAAGAGGTAGAAAACTAGGGGTTAATTCTCAAGTTAAAGACCAGCCTCAAGAACTTGGCAAGGTCCTAAGAAACTCAGTAAATCCCTCTCTCAAAAATAAATAAATAAATAAAAGTGTTGGAGACTGGGTATGTAGCAAACTGGTAAAGTGCCCTGGTGTTGATCTCTAGTATTTGAATAAATAAAAAGATATAAATAATAATTATTGGTAAAAAAAAAAGTCATAGAATGCACTAATAATAACTCTGGATATATATGTAAAGGAATTGGAATTCTTTCACTAAATATATTGCCACAAGTCTATTTTTATTGCATCTTTATTCACAGTATCTAATAAAAGGAAACAAATGAAGTACCTTTTAGATAGAAAGTATATCAGAAAATGCCTTCCACCTACAAAGCATCCAATTAGTTCATCCCTTCAGATGCTACACACTTAAAATTCAAACTTGTCACTAGAAGGAAAGACTCAGATAGTGGTGTTTTCTAAATACTCCAACAAATTGGAATCTCTGGGAACCTTGTTTCAGATATTCTAAAACTCAGAACTAGGTCATATGGAGGTCAGAATGAGAACACAACACACAATAAATTCTTCAATGGGAAATCTTAACTCAGACACTGTCATAACAGAAAGCAGTGTTGGAGACAAAAAAATAGATTTTGTTTCACTGATTTCTGGGCTATGAATTCAAGTAAAAGATATATTAGAAAAAAGTTAAGGCTACTGGTTAAAATCTATGTAAAATAGGTTTTAAAAATTCAACAGGACCTGGGTGTGTTTGTGCAAGCCTGTAATCCCAGTTGCTGAAGAGGCTGAGGAAGAAGTATCAAATTTAAAAGCCACCCTTAGCAAAAATGTGGTGCTAAGAAACTCATTGAGATCCTGTCTATAAATAAAGTAAAAAAAACAAAACAAAACAAAACAAAACAAAAAACCCTGAGGATGGGTCTTAGCAATCAAGTATTCCAAAGTTAAATCTTCAATATCCCCCATAAAAAAGTACCAGGGGACTGGGGCTGGGGCAGAGTGGTAGCACACTTGTCTGGCACATGTGAGGTACTAGGTTCAATTCTCAGCACCCCATATAAACAAATAAAATATAGGCCTATCAACATCTAAGAAAAAAAATATATATATATATATATTTTATATATATATAATAATGTACCAAGTTATTGAAATGGACTTTAATCTAATTAATTTGCTGTGTACTTTAGCCCTTAAGATTTAAGTTGGCCAGACATGGTGGTGCATGCCTGTAATATCAGCTGTTTCCAAGACTGAGACATAAAGATCATGAATTCAAAACCAGTCTCAGCAATGGTGAGGCATTAAGCAACTCAGTGAAACCCTATCTCTAAGTAAAATACAAAATAAGGGTAGGAATGTGGCTCAGTGGTAGAGTGCCTCTAACTTCAATCCCTGGTCTCCCCCAAAAAGTAATGGGGCTGAGTAAATAGCTCAGCTTGTAGAGTGCTTGCCCGCTAAGCATGAGGCCCTGGGGTCAATCCCCAGGACAGAGAGAGAGAGAGAGAGAGAGAGAGAGAGAGAGAGAGAGATTGAACTTGCATGTAATTTAAATTCAAGTTACTTGCACTTTTATTTTTTCCTGCCACACAAGAAGAAAGAGTTTCCTGAAATGTTTGGAAAGTTTCTGTGGATTATTTATTTATTTACTTATTTTTATGTGCTGCTGAGGATCCAACCCAGGACCTTTCATGTGCTAGGTGAGTGCTCTATCGCTGAGCCACAACCCCAGTCCCTTCTGTGTTTTTTTTTTTTTAATAAAATAGTCTGACCATAAATAAGGGAAAAAACAAATTAATTAATAAGTAAATAAACCCTTAATTGATAACTCATTACAGTTTTAAAATTTCTTAATTGGGACACATAAACCTCATTTAGGAGAGATTCATTCTTTTTAAAGTCACCTAATTTTATTCTGCTTTCTTCTCATGTAAAAATCTCAGAATGATAAAATAAAATCTTTAAAAAATACCCTTCAGTTCCTGTAGAAATACATAAATGATGCATCCATTTGAAATAAAACATCAGAAAATACTGATTGATAATGCTGAAAGTGGAGTTTTGAGATGAGCCAAAATTTCTCAGCTTTCCAATTGCATCTGGGTGCTTGTCTCATAAATTTTGAAAAAAAAATCTAAAAAATGGAACTCCCACCATGTGGTAAAAGAAATGATACCAGAAAAAAAAAAACCTCATTTTTTTTTGTACCATCTTAGAAGTTTACTAATGTTTTTGGGCATAACATGGAGCATAATGCATTTAGAATAGACTTTGGAAAAGGCATCCTGACTACCATATGGGTTCACTTTTATTCCTTTGGTGACCAATTCTTTTTTCTTCAAATTCAATCAGGAATCACCCCAGGACAAAGGACTTTGTTAAAGGTGTTCCCACAAATGGGCTACCAGGTCTTCAACATTTGAAATAGGCTTTAATGGTGCTCATTAACATATCTTTCAGTTAGCTTCCAGGTGTGGTTGAGTGAGGCCCATTATCCTGATTACATGGTCATTATATCTATTCTATTTTATACTTATTCACTGTGAACAGAAAATTTTAGTTTAGGATATGTGAACAGAGAGTTAGAAAACTAGGGATTTATTCTGAGACCTATGGAGAGCTACACTGAAGTTCTGGATTTCAGATTTTTGTTCTGGATTTGAGATACTGCTTCCTCTACATTCAAAAATCTCAGGACTCATGAAAAGAATGAGTTAACAGCCAGCATCATCAAATTCCTTAGGCCCTAAGAAATTCAAAGGGACCCTGTATCTAAATAAAAATATAAAAAAAGGGGTGGGAATGTGAATCAGTGGATGAATGCCTCTGGGTTGAATTTCTGGTACCAAAAAGAAAACAACACACAAACACACACACACACACACACACACACACACACACAAATAAATAAATAAATAAATAAACAAACAAACTCTCATAAGTAACAAACCCTAAAATCAACAGCCTCTCTCATGCATAAGTACAACAAATGCGTTTAGGGTTCTCTCCTGATAATTATCTCAGTGTTCACTATGCAACCTGGAGATATGCTGGACTCATGGCATATGGAAGCCCACAAAGGGCTTTAGAAAGAAGCTGAAAACACCATGCAATTATGGAACAAAATGCCCAGGTTTTAAACTGCCAATCTAAGCCTCACTAGACTAGTCAGAGGCAAGTGAAGGGTAAGCTGCTCAACAGTGATCCTCTGGCCACAAGACTCTGGAGAGGACCATGAGGAGTCCCTAGCCATGACTGCCAGTTTCCACCATTGCCACTTCTGTCAGCTTTAAGCCACCTTGCTACCCAGTCTCAAAATAGCAAGGCACACTTACCATTTTCTGGCTTTCAGGGTTCTCAGTGTTCTCCCTGTGATTTGTTTTCAGATTCTGCATAACACAGACACCCGGGCTCTGGATCCAGGACAAAAAGCCTACAAAAAAATTGAAAAAATGGCCGGCTTCAGACAGGAAGGGAACTGAAGATTATGGAAGCACGCTCCCTCATCACCAGCTGTGTGAGGATTGGACAGTTCTCACCTAAGAGACTGATTGGTCAAGGCTTCAGGCACTGCCTCCAACCTGAGCCAAGTGGGCACAGAATGAAAGTCTGAATGACAGGCTGTTCCACTGTCATTGTTAAAAGACTACAGATGAGGTCTGAGAATATAGCTTAATCAGTAGAGTGCTTGTTTTGCTTATATAAAGCCATGGATTCAATCCCATGCACTACACACATACACTCCTGCCAAAAAAAAAATAAAGGACTTTGAGGACTAAGGTTATGGATCAGTGGTAGAGTGCTTCCCAAGCATGCATGAGGTACTAAATTGAACACAGAGCACCACATTAAAAAGACAAAAAACGAACAAACTTCTAATGGTATTGTGCACGTCTATAACAAAAAATATTCAGGAAAAAATAAAGACTGTGTATTGGACTTGTGCACCCTCACTACAGAACTTATAAACACTTTTAATATAACTTAAACATATGTGTCTTCAGACAGTGTCAAAATTCTCTGTGATGGCTTTTCAAGTAACTTATATTACAGGTATGTTTCACAAACCTGAAATTCTCCCCACATCACTTATTACTATTATTATTATTATTATTATTATTATTATTATTATTATTATTATTATTTGAGGGTCTGTGAATGCGGTTATTTTAAGGCAAAGTTTTCTTCCAATACTAGAACCTATCCCAGAGGGAAGTGCATTGACATTTATAACTGTTAATAAGGTTAAAGCAATTTGTGTATAAATATGTCTATATTTTTATTTACGAAATTGATGTCACAATTTCTTTAATTTTTTTTAACTTCTCTGTTCTTTGTCTCATAAAAAAACAGTTTGAGCTTTAAACTCATTATCAATGTCCTCATATCCCTTCTCCCCAAAAAGAGACTCAAATTATTGAGTCTCATAAATTTTGGATCCTTTATTTAAACTAGAGAAGTCTATAGATTTTCTTTTTATTTTCACCCTTAAATAAATCCCAATTTTCATAGCTTTCTTGTTGTGTAACTGATTTCTAATATTCTGCATAATTTACCCCCAAATCTGATCACTTTGGACTATTGATGTTTTGATGGAGGGGATCTCAAAGTGGTCATGCACAAGGCAGAAAATGGATATAGTAAGATGTAAGACTGAAGATTACTGAGAATGTAGATTTTTGCATTACAAAAGTATTGGTGGAGTATATTAAAGTGGGGAGAAAAAGAGCAATGAAAAAAAATAGAAAAACTTGAGCAGTAGACAGATTTATATGATACAAGTCTACAATGATGGTATGAATGGAGAGGAGTAGTGTTCTTGGAAGCAGCAATAAAATTTGGGGAGAAAGAAAAAAGTAATTTACTGCACAGTTCCCAATTGAGAGAGCCAGGTGAATGGGTTCTGTGTTCAACTCTTCCCACCTAGGAGTGGAAGTTATGGTTCATAGGGTATGTCTCAGTAAGCAGTAAAACACCATTTCCATGAACCTTTACATTTTTCATGGCTACAAGCTGAGTTTGTCAATTCCAGTCACATTACATCTTCGAACTTGTTAGTTATTCATTAATTAAATAATCCATTCTATTATTTATTTGTTCCTTTATTAATTCACTTTTTCTTTAGTTGTCATTGTTTTCACATTACTGGTGATTATATAATTGCGTAAATATTCTGAATTTTAACTTTTTCTTAAATATTGTTTTATGTGTTTATTCATATATTTACTTTTCATTTAAATGTTTTTTTCCTTGGCCAAGCCTGATTTATATTAGAACTTAATCTTTGTTTTTGAAGACTAGATAAAATCACATTATTCCAAAAAACTCAAGGATCTATAATCTTGGCAGAATCCTAATCACCCACTAAAGTTGAGTCTGGGTCAACTAAAGCTGTGTCCAAACTCCTTTTTTCTTATACAAACCTTAATAAAGAATTCATCTCTCACTTTTATATGTTGGAGAGCAGACTAACTTTCCAAAGCAGCAGTTAATTACCTAGATGTGTTTTCCCACTAGCTCACTATTATTTTTAAATTATTTACATCCTTGACACTAAGAGTGTCACTGATTACTTTTTTTAATTTTGCAATCTCTCTCTCTCTCTTTCTCTCTTTCACTCTCTCTCATATTACAAATTGAAATCAGATATTCTTTTTTAATGCTAGTAAACACTCTCAGCCTTTAATAAAATATTCTATAAAGAAAAAGGGTTTGCTGATTTTCTTACAGCCTCACTAAGTTGCTGAGGCTGGCTGACTTTAATGTTTTAGAATATAAAGTTATACATGTTAGCATTATATATATATATATATATACCATTGAGTGTGTGTGTGTGTGTGTGTGTATCGTTGAATACTCACCAGTTGTATATAAACAAAAACAGTAAAGCAAAAGTGAATGAAAAAAGTGGAATGAATGAATGAATGAATGAATGAATAAATAAATAAATAAATAAATAATAAATAAATAAATAAAACAGATGAAAAGTACAAAGATTTTATGTGACTGAAATTATCAAATGTTGATGGTGGCCACACAAATTTTTAAAGCCACTTGGAAATAGTTTTATACTACCTACTTAAAAATACTCTGTGAATTATGAATTCCACTCCAAAATGGGAAGTAATAAACACATAATCCATTCATCTGACTCTTTCTTTTAAACAGAGTTACCTTCTTCCTTTGCTTGTACCTTATTTCTGCTTCCAAAGAAACTACCATTTACCCTCATGCTACTATTAATCCACAACTAGACTTCTTAAATCAGAATCCTTGAGCTTGTCATTTTTTTCCTCTTTCCTTCACAGCACTTTTTTTTCTCTACCCCTATATACTCCACCAATACTTTTTTATGAATACTCACTACTACATACTCAGCATCCACCAATCTCACATCCTGACCCATCCCAATTCTGCCTTTTCCATGGATCACTTGAGATCCCCTCCACTCAGATATCAATAGTCCAGAGTAAGGTCAGTTTAGGGTGTTATATATGCAGGATTTAGAAGTCATTTACATAACAATAAGCCTATAAAAAGTGGGGTGTATTTTAGCTGAGGTTAAAAAGAAAATCTACAGACTGCACTGTTAAACTGAAGTGTCTAAAATTCACTAATCTCAATAATTTGGAAAAAGAAATTCTATAAAAAGAAGTGTAAAGAAAAGAACATAATATATAAAGTGACAAATTTGATGACACACCAAGTATATATTTCCAAAGAGTGTCATATATTGGTGCTTTCAAAAGACAAATTAATTTGAAATAAATGTGGTTAATGTGAGATGTAGTAATCATTTATTAATTATATATAATGGTAGTATATATGTATATGTATAAAATGCATTGCATATAATTATGAATATATGTTGCAAGAAATGAATTTTACAGTGTTTTATTTTAAAATTTTGCTCAAACACTAGAAATACCTAAATCTGGGTTTATGTATTACCAATTATTCAGAATACATTTTATACTTTATAAAATTTATCACTGACCAACAGATTATTTTTTTCAATTTTTATAAGGAGTAGTATTTATTTTCAATTAGAAAATAATGCCATCATTTATTTTTCATTTTTAATTACTTTTTAATTATATAACAGCAAAATTTATTACAATTCTTATTAAACATATAGAGCACAATTTTTCATTTCTCTGGTTTTATACAAAGTACATTTATACAAATTCACTTCTTTATACATGTACTTTATATAATAATATATATCATATTCCACCATCATTTTTTTAATACAGTTTTTTTTTGAGAGAGAGAGAGAGAGAATCTTTTTTTGTAGACAGACACAACACAATGCCTTTATTTTTATGTGGTGCTGAGAATTGAACGCAAGTCCCACCCATGCTAAGTGAGCACTCTACCACTAAGCCAGAATCCCAGCCCTCCACCATCATTTCTAACCCAATAACCCTCCCCTTCCAACCCCCAACAGGTCATTTTGATACACACTGAAGTATGCTATGAAGTTATTGAAAAGAGTATATACCTTATAATAATATGAACAGATAAACTTTTGTAACTAATACATAAATCAATAATAATAATAATAATAATAATAATAATAATAATAAACTTTCCATTTACAAAAAAATAAAGTATACATCTGGTACAACTGACATCTTTTCCAAAAGAAAAAAAGGGGTTATTTGTGGGAAAATGATATTCAATGCTTTCTGAATATCAAGAATAAATTATTTTCAGAAATAATATATATATTTCAATATAAAAATAAAATAGAACAAGTTTCCATGACACAAACCTCTAATCCCATTGGATTGGGAGGCTAAGGCAAGATAATCCTGAGTGCAAAACCAGTCTCAGAAACTTAGCAAAGCCCTAAGCAACTATGTGTGACCCAGTCTCTGTGTGCCCTGATTTAAATTTTCAGTAAGAAACAACAACAACCAAAAGAATACAGAGTATTGATGAGGACACAAAACAAATTCTCATGAAGTAAAGATGGAGTAGAAATTGCTGTTATTTCTTCATGAAAACTGTTTATGTATATATGAAGTACTCTTCACCAAGCAGCATAAACCTGTAGAAATTATAATATGTGTGTACCATGACAGTGTACAGTTACATGAGAGCATAAGACTAGAGCTGTACTTGCCAACACAGTGGAAATATGAGGCCTTGGAAGAAAGAGGAGGTACATTCAAAAAAAATAAATAAAAATAATAAAGCTTAAGAAAAATTGATAAATAGAGCCCAGAAAATTTTTTTATTTAGTTAGAGTACAAAATACCACATAAAAGTATTATACTGAAGTTACATCTGTTAAAGACATTACATGTATAATGGCTTTCAAGGAAAATATGTAGAATTTATCACAAACTAAATAAAAATTACAAAACACATAAAACACCATCTGTGTAAATAAAACTAATCATTATAAATTGTTAACTCAATTTAATATATAATATTTTCCCATCAAAATTTTAGCCTTTTTTTAATAAAATAAGAGAGCTGGATGTGGTGGTGCATAATTGTAATCCCAGCATGTTGGGAGGCTGAGACAGGTGTATTGTGAGCTCAAAGCCAGCATCAGCAAAAGTGAGACCCTAAGCAACTAAGTGAGACACCATCTCTAAATGTCATACAAAATAGTTCTGGGGTTGTTGCTCAATGGCTAAGTTCCCCTGAGCTGAATTCCCAGTACCAAATAAAAGAAAAGAAAAGTCCAAACAAAAAAAAAATCATCTTGGAAATAAAATATGTAAAATACCTCAAAACCTTTAATAAAAAACAAATAATATTTTTATTTTTATGTGATTCATTTAATTATATTGCAATAATACAGAACAATAAATCATAACATGAATCAAATCTGAAACCATATGTATATGAATAGTATTGTTAAGGGCAATAGAAAGGCATATGTAAAACCAACCATATGAAAAATAACATTAGATTGAATAAATGAATCTATCCAACCTAAAGTTAGAATTGGGACCTAGTCGCAAAGTTCACTGTAAGAGTGTGTGTGCAGAATGTGCAAGGTAGTCAGTTCCAACCTTAACAACACTACAAAAGGCAAATGTTAAGAGAGAATGATGTAGAAAATAAAGCAGAATATTAAAATGAAACACACTCTCTCTCCATCTATAGATACATTTAAGAAAAAAACTGCTATGTGTGTCTCTTTGGCAAAATTATAATGAGTAGAGAGATTTATATACACTGGATATTAGACCTGTCTTGAGCAATGTACTACATTTGAGACAAAATTCCCAATTACCATCATCACTTATAGTAAACAGAAATTTGAGAGAGGGGCTGAGGATGTAGCTCAGTTTTTAGAGTGCTTGCTTTTTATACACAAGGCCCTGGATTCAATATCTAGCACCACAAAAAAAAAGAAATAAAAGAAAGAAAGAAAGAGAAAGAAAGAAAGAAAGAAAGAAAGAAAGAAAGAAAGAAAGAAAGAAATATGAGAGAAGTAATACAAAAAATGTGGTGATAGCTAGGAGCCACAAAAGCTTTTTCAAGTGTTTCATCAGCTGTGATCAAGACACAAAAATACCCAAATATCAAAGCTGTCAATTATCTCAAAAAAAAAAATATCTGACAGAATATTTTCCCAACTGCTGTTGCTGACAGATGAAGTTTACTTCAGCTTGTATTTTAGGGAAAATAGGGAGGAATCCAGTAACCTACTCTTAGTTTGAGTGAGATTTTAGCACTTCCTGAATCCTGCCCCAACCCTGACACATTAGTAATAATGCCAGAACTATCAATTGCTCCTAGAAAAAGTTGTGTGTATGTATGTGTGTACTGAATGTCTCAACTTTAACATATTGTTTACATTACTATGTTCCTGATACACTAGTAATAATTCCAGAATTACCAATTGTTCCTAGAAAAAGATTTTGTTTGGTGTGTGTGTGTGTGTGTGTGTGTGTGTGTGTGTGTGTGTGTGTACTAAATGTCTCAAGTTTCACATATTTTATGTTACTATGTCTTGAAGTTCTAAGCTCTGGAACAAAAGGTGACTGAACTTATGTAAATCTCTGTAGATTTCAAACAAATGAATTTAAATCCTTTCCCAGCACTTTTATAAACTATGATACCAAACAGTAATTCAGAAAGGAGGTTAAAAACCAATTATCCCTGTTTATTCCAACAAATCTTTACAGAATAGTCCTACATTGGCTACTTCATATAAACTTTCCTCAGGGATTAATTGCATCAGTCCAAGAGATTTTTTTGAAGCCTGAGCAGTGTTAGCAGTGTTGTTGAAAATGTTATCATAATAATCTGAAAGAGCTAGGTGTGGTGGCAAATATACTAGTGGCTGAAGAGGCTCAGTCAGGAGGATTGTAATTTGAAAAACAGTCTTAACAACATAGCAAGGCTGTAAGCAACTTAGTAAAATATTAGTGATATATCACCTGTCTAAAAAAAAAAGGACTAGGGAGATAACTCAGTGGCTACCACCCCCGAATTTTAATTCCTAGCACCAAACCACACCAAACCAAACAAATATTTGAAAGATAGTAGGGACTCCAGAGTATATGTATATATGTATAAATAAAAATTTTGGTTGAAATGTAAAATTAATAAAGATACTTTTGAAAAAAGTATCATGGTTCTTAAAAGCTCAAAATACAAATGCCAAATAATCCACTAATAGTAATATTTTGAAGCAGAGTATTATTGTGAATGTCTGTACTCCCAGTGGCTTTGGTGTACTTATTTGTTGACAGCCTTTGACCTCATTTGCTGTGTACTTTAGTCTTTGAGATTGAAGTTGGCCATGCCTGTAATCTCAGCTGCTTCAGAGACTGAGATAGGAGGATCCTGAGTTTGAAGTCAGTCTCAGCAATGGTGAGGCACTAAGCAACTCAGTGAAAACTTTTCTCTAAGTAAAAATTAAATATAAGTGTAGGGATATGGCTCAGTGGTAGAGTGTCCATGACTTCAATCCCTGGTTTTGCCCCCCTAAAATATGGGACTGGGGATATAGCTCAACTGGTAGAGTGCTTGCCTTCCAAGAATGAGGCCCTGGATTTAATTACCAGTACCACAAAAAACAAAAACAAAAACAAAAATGAAAGAAAGAGAGAGATTGATCTTTCATCAAGTTAGTCCCACTTTTATTTTCCTGCCACACCAGAGAAAGGTGTTTACTGAAATGTTTGGAATGTTTCTATGGGTCAGGGCCATTTTAATAAAATGATCTTACATATTAAAAAATAAATAAATTGAGGACCCATTCCAGTTTTGGAAAAATCCTTTTTTTTTTGGAACACATAAACTATACTACCTCATTTAGGATAGATTAATTCTTTTTAATGTCACCTAATTTTATTCTGCTTTTTTCATATGTGAAAAGCTCAGATTCTTGTTAAAGATGGAACCTGGATTATTTCTCTTCCAGGAGCTTAGGTCCATGATGCACTGAATGTTGCAAACTTTGAATGGCATCCAAACAATCACCTCCAATACCCATGAATGGTGTGAACTTTGAATATGACAAGCTGACACAGTAATGCTAATAAAATATCAGCTTGTTGAGTTCATGGAACTTTTCCAACATTTCTACAAAGATGATAAATCAATTTTTTTTAAATGCCCTCCAGTTCATGAAGAAAAATAAAATAAAATATGGGAAAATAATCATTGACAATATTGAAAGTGGAGTTTTGAGATGAAACAAAATTTCTCACTTTGCCAATTGCATCTGAGTGCTTATCTCACTAATTTTAAAGACTAAAATCTGTTATCTATTCCCCATCCCATGTGGGATGCAGAATGATAACAGGTATACTCACTTTTGTGTGCCATCTTAGAAGTTTACAGATGGTTTTCTGCAGATATCTAGCTAAATTTATTTAAAATAGGCCTTGGAGAAAGCATCCTGACTACTATATGTGTTCACTTTCACCTTCTCCATGACCCATCTTTCCTCTTGCAAGTTTACCATGGGACAAAGGACTTTGTTGAAGGTCTTCCCAAAAGTGGGATTTAAGATATTTTACATTTGAAATAGGCCTTAATGGTGCTCCTTAACATATCTTCCAGTTAGCCTCCAGGTGTGGTAGAATGAGGTCCATTATCCTGATTACACAGTCATTTTACTATCTATTCTATTTTATACTTATTCACTATAAACATAGAAACCTAAATTTGAATATTTGAACAGACAGCTAGAAAACTAGGGGTTTATTCGCAGACCTAGGTAGAGCTAAGTGGAAATTCTGGAAATGAGATTTTTCTTCTTAATTTGTGATACTGCTTCCCCTCCATTTAAAAAGCTCAGGATCATGAGGAGCATGAGTTATAATCCAGCATCAGCAACTTAATGAGGCCCTAAGAAACTCAAAGGGACCCTATCTCCATATAAAAATATTACAAAAGGGCTGAGGATGTGATTCAGTGGCTTAATGCTCCTGTGTTGAATTCCTGGTACCAAAAAGAAAACAAAACATGAAACAAAAAACCTCTAAAAGTATAACCTCTCTTGTGCATAGAAACAACAATGGAGTTGGGGTTCTCTCCAGATAATTATCCCAGTCTTCACCACACAATATGGGGACATGCTGGACTCATGGCACATGGATGCCCACAAAGGGCTTTAGAGACAAGCAATTATGGAACAAAATGCCCAGGTTTTTAATTGCTGATCTAATCTTCACTAGACTAGTAAGAGGTGGGGGTGTGGAGGTTGAGCTGCCACAGAGACCCTCTGAGGACCTTAGGCCTGAGCGTACACAACTCTATTTTAAAAACTCCAGTTTCAAACCTGCAGTCTCACCAGGACACACACAGAGCACTGCAGTATGGCCTCAAACAAGTTACTTCCCCTCAACCTGATAAACAGAGTGAAGCCCCTGGCAGTCTGTCCTAGCCTGATAAGAGAGAAAGGCAAAAAGTTCAGGGTGGAGACCACCAGACCAGATGTTTCTGACCCCAGGGTAAATGATGTCATGGAGAAATCTAGTGGTAGCTGAAGAAGATTGCAAGGGGGGTCAAAAAGCCCAAAATTTAATATAAATACTGTAACTAATTAACAGGGATTCAGCCAGCCAAATCAAGGATTCACTTGAGATGGAGAACCTGAAGAAGACCTGACATCCCATCACTTGTCTTCATTTCCTCATCTTCTGCATGATTCTCACCACTCTCAAACTGTACTCTCTTGTATAGACCCTGGTGAGAGCTGCAACTTCTCCCTGTCATCCTCTCCTCAACCAGTCATCTGCTCCACACTAGGAAAGCCCTGCCTTGGTGTTTGTTCTGATTACCCTGGTCTGAGTGAGTGTGCATATGCTGGATATAAAGCCTAAGGCTTGCGACTTTTGAATTTAGCATGCAGAGGGAATGTCTGTAATTAGCCTTTGTCATAATTAAGTGTGCTTTGCAGTGCTTAGAATTAATTTATAATTGTTTCTCTGAATTGATTATGTCTATTGCACTACCCAGATTTAAGAATTATTGTTTTCTTTATTAAGAA